>NC_080196.1:9287500-9601428 GCF_030028045.1 Hippopotamus amphibius kiboko | reverse complement strand
CCGACTGCTCCTGGACCCTCTCATAAATATGACGGGAGCTCCCAACACATTCCAGGCCTGGTCCTGCACTGCTGCTGGCAGCTGGGTGGGGCTGGAGCAAGCGAAGCCCAGGCCATGGTGCTCAGGCTCCCAACTGTGCAACAGGGAGACGGGCAGCCCATCACTCCTGCTTGGAAGCTGCTGCCTTCTTGCAACACAACTTTACCTGTATTAGAGGAGCGTGTTAATAGCTGGAGTCTATGTCTAAAAGGCAACCTCTGATTTTCTATGAATCAGTTACATTGCAGTGCATTATTGGCCTGAAATTATGATGGACGGAATCATCTCAACTGGAGAAAAGAAAACAGAATCTTTCCAAGAAAATATCAATTAGCAATTAGTTGAACCCTCAAATCAAAGGAGAGTTCTTTTTGTTACTTGATTTGCAAATGGAAAATTAAATCAGCACAAAATTTTGCAGATGAGCTAGATATACAGGTGTTTGTCGATCAGTAGATGGGATCACTTCCCACATTGGAAATAACTTCCCGACTTACTCCTCCACCTCAGCCACCCACTTCCACCGTTTTAGTCTGTGTGTTGTCTCCGTAACTGCACCACTTTGAAAATCGCAAGTTCAACAACGCAGCTCTGAACCCACGAGCTCCTGTCCTTCTCGTTTCCTTCTGGCAACTGCTCCCACTGACCGGTTTAAAATTCTTTGACCTCTTTGAAACTTAAAGTCTATCCATTTTTTCTAATTCCTCTCGACCAACTGGATCTCTTCTTTCCTATCCAATTTAAACTCCAATACTATACTGGGTCGAACTGTATCCCACCAAAGACAGGTCCAAGTCTTAACCTTCATTACGGTTAAGGGCCTAATGAGAAGGCTGGAGTTCCTAAGAATCTGCTACTCACAGTTATATCCATGTTATGCTGTATTCGGACCTATCTTTGGTGGGATATATATTCCCAAGACCATATTGGGAAATAAGGTCTTTGCACACATACCTAAGTTAAGGATCTCTGGTGGAGATAATCTACCTTGGATATACAGCAGACTCTTAATGCAATATCTGGTGTCCTTATAAGAGAAAGGAGACTGAGACCTGAGACACAGAGAGACCCAGGGGGAGGGCCATGTGAAGACAGAGGCAGAGACTTGAGTCAGGCAGCTACAAGCCAGGGAACACTAAGGACTGCCCAGCAGCCACCAGAACCTACAAGAGAGGCACGGGACAGATTCTCCCTCAAAGCTTCCAGGGAGAACCAATCCTGGCAACACGTTCATTTTGGATTTCTGGCCTCCAGAACTATGAGAGAATAAATTTCTGTTGTTCTAAGCCTCCGAATTTGCAGTGGTTTGTTATAGCAGCCACAGGAAACGGATACAAGGCATCTCCTTTGCCTTTCCTTCTTTTCCTTTTATCCATCTGGCAAAACTCCAGCCACAGACGGACCCAATGATCTGCTTTATACGTAGCTGTACTTACGAAGCCAAAGCCACTAAAAAAAAGTCACCGGTGGCCTGAAGGCTCATCATCATCAGACTGAAATGGACTTAACCCTGCACGTCCTCCTCCGCTCCTCCCTGTTAGGAGATGATCTCACTTATCACCTAGAAAAGCTCAGGGTCACGTCCAACTTCCTACCTACCTAGGAAACCAGCCCCTCTGACTCCCTCATATTTCAGTGAAGGAGGTTTTTTGTAATCCCTTTTCTGACGCTAACCCTCCCATCTGTGCTTTATATCCCAACTACCCCTAACTTCTCAGCACCCTCACCCTTATGTCTTGGATTTTCTAACTTTTTCTACTGGATCCTTCACATTGGCTTCTCCTGTTTATGTCTCTTTCATCATAAAATGCCAATAACAAATCAGAAGGCACACATACACAGCCCTACAGACACACACATGCTCCCTACCATCCATTCTTGTCTTATCTCTTTTCCCCACTTCACAAAAACTTATTCTCATTCTTCCCCATTTCCTACTAACTTGTCACTCCACACTGCTTGGGCACCTACCCTCTGAGAATCCACCCAGACACCTCTTGCTAAGTTCATCACTGACCTCTAGAAGATCAGAGTCACTGAAGTCAATGTGCAGTTCTCTGAACTTCTTTCACTTGACTCCTCCATGGCAATGAACACAGGTCATCGCCCCTCCTTGAAATATTTTTCGGCTCCCAGCTCCTATCGTCACATCCTTCTGGTTTTCCTCCTACCTCTCTGGCCACTGCCTTTCTCTCACCTTCATATGTTCATGCTGCTCTGTCCAGGCACCAGTGATGATATTCTTCCCTTGTCTACAAGATAGTCTTTGGCCCACTTTTCTTTCCATTCCCTACTTGTTCTCTCACCAATCTCACCCATGGTCATTACTCTAACCAACAAGTGACCCAAAGTTACAGATCCAGCTCAGACCGCTCCTTTGCCTTCCACAAATTCAACTGCCAAATGTGGGTATCACACAGTCGACTTGAACACACACCTAAAATTAGAATCATTTCTCCCACACTCCCCCACCCTGCCCCCACTCCTCCAAACCTGTCATTCTTCCAAAGGACTCATTTTTTAAGGCTACACACCATAAACCACCACTGGAGCATAAAAATGACATTTTTCTCTCTTCCTCTTACGTCTGACCTGTTGCTAAGTCCTGTTGCTTGTTCCTTATAACATCTTCCAAATCCACCCATTTCTATCACCAAAAATTAGTCCAAGCTACTATCATCTGCACAGTGGCCTCCTAACTGGTCTTCCTGCAGCTGCATACACTCTTGTCTAATTTGTTCTATAGGATATAGGCTCAGCGAGGGTCTAGTCTTTGGTAATCTCTCTAGCCTCAGACCATCTCATATTCCTTGCTCCCCATTCTCCATCCACTGGTCTTCCTTGTTTTCCTGGCTTGTTCACCCCTGCTTCTTCCACCACAGGGCCTTTGCACATGCTGTTTGTTACCTGGAATGCTAAACTTTCTAAATTCCTACCCCTCCTTCAGATCTCAGCTCAAATGTCTCAGGAAAGTTTCCCTATTCCATCAAGTGCCCCCTCTCATTCTTTCAAGAACCTTCCCTTCAATGTCCTTATCACAGCTGTGACCTTAACCTTTAATTTGACCATCTGCCTCTCCAGCAACACCGTGCATGCCATGAGCTCACCAACAAGGTCTGGTTTGCACTCACAGTCATACTCTCACAGCCAGTTACAGTATGTGGTAGACACTCCGGAAAAGGTTTTTATTTTTTATTTTTTTGCTCAAGGCCCTAGGGATGCAGGAAAGCTTTGGAAGCACAAAGGGAATTTTGGCACATTGTAGATTTTCAGGGCCAACTCTTGTAGCTTATGATTTTCTGTCAAGAGGAACTAAAGGCATAACTTGGTGGCATCTTCCCAGTTTATTCCTGCCAGTTCTGCTTTTCTATAAATACAACCCTCATTTTCAAGGAATCTGGAGAAGATGGCTGCAGTTGACTATCTGGGGAGGCCCTGTCGGTTCTGTTTCAGAGGGGATGTTGTCATCTGTCTTTGCTCCTGGGGCAGGTGTGGGATGTGTTGTGGACACCTGCTGCAGATTCTACAGAAGTTGGGCATGTCAGGCTAATCTTCATGGGCCCTGGGCAGGGCCTCTGAGGGTAGGCTGAAAGGCATGTCAAGATCACCTCCCCAAGGATCCATTATTTTATGTTCTATCCATTACTGTTTCACTCCTCCTGTCGTGTGAGGCAGGGATGCCTCTGAGAGAAGGTCTTTGTCCTGTGGTGCTTTCACCACCATCCAGAGTTCAGTGCTGAAGGCCTTTTATGGACAGCAGCCTTCACCTTAGAATAGGAAGATATCTGAGCAGCATGGGACATGGAGATTGGTCGTTGATAAATTCATGTAATTGTTGATGGCAAAGTTAAGGAAAATGTTGCCATCATGATTTTCCAATGTAGTTTTCTTACTGCTAGTACAACTTACAAAGCAAGATTTCTGGGTGCACCTTTGAAAATGTTGTATACACAGACACAAACATCCTGTAACTTGAGCCACAGCAAAACTACAGTATAGCTAATTCTGGCAAATTATAAATGTAACTCGCTGTGGAAATAACAACAGGCCAAGTTTGCATTGTGTTGATGTACTTTTGTGTAATCAAGAAAGCATGCACTTTTAAATGTAACTACATAACATAAATGTGATATTTGGACTTATCCTTTGTATTTGAAATTGTGGATATTATTGTACATATGAAAGGATATTACATATACACACATAAAAGACAAGTATATGCATAGCAGCTAAAATTGGCCAACCAATTAACATTCCCAAAATCAGTCAACCCTCTTGGATATCCAATATTTGACTCTTATCCATGCATAGGGAAGTATGTACTTCAAAGAACTATTTGAACATATATACAATTTATCATGTTAAACATCCTTAAATTGTCCATTTTTTTTCTCCATGGAGCTAAAAGCTAGCACAGAAAGTCTCTCCTTTTTTCCAAAAATAAGGAATAATATTTCTGAATCCAGTTAAGAACAAAATATATTACAGTGTAAACCACTGACCTAAAAAAACAAAAAAACTAGAATAGCTTGTTGTAGCATATAACCATCCATCTATCATGGATTGACAGATAGCCTATAGTCTCTCTCCTCTATTTTCTCTAATTCAGGAGCTCAATATCTCTTCAAAATAAAACCACATAGAAATATCACATTCAGTTGCCAAATTAATCTGTTGGGCCATTGAGATCACAACTTGCTAAGAATAGTTAGTAATAAGAAGGATTAAAGTTGCAACTTTGCCTGTCTCCTGTTTTAGTTCTTTGTCCCAAAAGAGTTTTGAATGAAAAATGTTCAGGCTTTTAATGGTTCATGAGTAGCTCGATGCCATTGTACTTGCATCCATCAAAGGACAAGTTCTCTGACATCTTAAAGAAGTCAGCACAGTGGTTCAGGTACCCCTTCCCATGAGAAGCATCGGAGCTCCGCCCTACGGTCTTGCCAAACAGACTAAGCTAAGCTCTTGAATGCCAGAAGGAAATACATCTACCAGGATGTTAGACGCTATCAGGATGTTACCAAACGCATCTTTCAGCATCATTCAGGAGTTCACGCTGATAAATGGCAATTATGTAAATAGAGGTTTGTATTATTACAAACCATTTTCATAGCAAAGTCAGGAAGACCACCGTAAAGGAACTTGTGGAATCTTTGCTATTTTTTCCAGTGCTTACAGAATATCCCCTTCTTCTTTCCTATTCGTGTGTCTAACCCCTCACTTTGCCTGAGAACATATTTCATTTAGATTTCTCCTCTCCAAGGCAATAATCTAAGCGCCTTTTTCTGTTTCGCTCTGGGGAGATAGAGAGCAGTCATCCACTTAGAGTTCTGCTTGCATGTAAATCTCTCAGCAGTGTTTAGAAATATGTAAGTGACCTACACATTTTATGACACTTTAACAAGTCTGTACAATGATCAAAAGGAAGGGAGGATGCAGTCAGGTGAAGAGAGGGGTGCAGTCAGGTAATTGTCAGCGGGCTGACAACTTAGAGATTCGTGGAATTCAGAGGCTCATTCTAATCTCAGGAATGAACGAATCATATACAGCAGCAGGGCAGTGGGGCTTCTGTCTCAGAAACAGTCAGAAAGCATGAACTGGGGATGTCTCCTGTGAGAACTGTTTCAGATTCCAAGACTTTCTGCAACTTTTCTATTTGTTCTTCTCTTTCATTCCCCAAGGCAACTAGCATGAAAATGCTCAGATCTGTGGACAAGTGTTCAGGTACGAGACATGGATCATCTCCTATTTCACAGTTTTGGGGTGAGCCAAAGGGGGAAAGGACCAGGAAATAGAGGAGGTGATGATTCTGAGGAGGAGGGAGAACAGGTTGAATTTTTGAGGACATAGAGCAAGAAGGAAATAAAAGCCCCAGAGTAGCCCTGGAACAACCAAATACCAAAATCAGGACAAAAGCAAACACAAAGAATCTGCACGGCTCCTGCATCATCCCATCGCAAAGCCAACAGGGTGAAATCAGAACTCTTCATGTTTCTTCCCCTGTGCATCTCCCTCTGCAATACTCTTATTAAAAAAATATCCACATAACATGCCACCATAAACTCTCCACAAATGTTAAGTCATGCAAGGAACTATTCTCACCCCATCTTCCAGGTAGGAAACTGGGGTACAGAGTTAAACTGAGCAAGGTCATGCAACTACCAAGTTCCGGAGCCGGGACTTGAACCCAGGCCGTCTGACTCCAGAGTCTGTGCTCTTCACACCCCAGCCATGCTGACTTTACCCAGAGTCCTTTGCTGTCCACTGGCTATGGACTATATAGTTATCTTCACCATTACAATGATGCTTCACTTGTTCAAGATTTTCTCTCCATGAAATAACCTATTCCTAACTGCCAATGACCATATATAACTTACTTTCTGCTCCGTGATTTTTTTCTGGGGCAGGGAAAATGAGGACGAAAAATGAGAAATGGGTTGTCAACGCGAGGTTGAAGGCACACAGTTACGGGAAAGGTGGAGTTCTAAGTTCAGGTATTCACAGATCAAATAAATGTGGTGGTTTTATCAACTGAAAAGCAACAACAAAAAACCTGAGACACGAGAAAACACACAGATCTAAAAGCCATTCTCAATCATACTGAAGAATTATTAAACCCAAGAGCAATTCTAAGGCTTGATTTTTTTTCCTTTGGTTCAGACAGCCTACGGTGATTAAATTCTACTAATGAATGTACGGAGTTGAAGTCAGCAAACGCCCGATGAGAAATAAAGGAAAAAATCATCTTACCTGCAGACGTGTGTTTGAACTTTTCACTTTTCTTCTTCCTCCATTTCCAAGGCTTGAAAATCCTTCCCAGGTTGGCAAACTTACTTCTCCTCCGGATGGGTGGGGTGTGGGTACCTGGGACGAGGGAGTCAGAACGCATCGCCGCCAGCCTCTCCACTTCCTCAGCTTGTTTTCCCGACAAAGCGATGGAAAAAAAGAGAGAGAGAGAAAGAAAAGTGTTAAAATGGGAGCCTCGCAGATGGCCAGTGTTTTCCATGGTTACAGATAACAGAAACCACATGACCGAACTTCCGTTTCTCTTTTTGCCTCTTGGAATGGAAGTCATACCAACGTGTTCTAAAGGCTGGTGACAGTCAGCCAAACCCTAGGGATTTGGAACACCCCAACCAAATCTGCCCCACCTTAACCCAGGCTCAAAAAGGAGGATGGGGCTGTGGAGGAGAAACAGAGCCCTCCTGACACATAGGAGACTCCCCCACGAGGCAGGGGCAGGGCACCAGAAAAGTCAAGTGACAGTCAGTGTAGCTACTGGTCCAGCACCTCCTCAAATAAGACTGGCAGATGCCATCCCTGTAACACCGTCTGCTGAGAAAAGAGGGAGAAGACGTTTACTAGCTGTCTATTCCAATGCCAATGTCTCCACCACCCACGATGCGCTTTCCTACAACCACGCTTCATCCAGACCTGCACTAGAAGCACTAGAATCTATTGAATGAGTAATTCTGCCTTAAAATGTACTGACCGTTTTTTAAAATCACTTACACTTCATTAGATTTTACAATTGCCTTAATTCCTCTAGGTCTTTTGGTTCCTGGTGCTTTGCATTAATAAAAAAAAATCTTGGAAATTGAGAGTCGAGAGTGACATTAGGTAGCATCTAAACTAATCCCAACAGCTTGACATTTGAGGACACGAAGACCTTCAAACTCTTAATGCCCAGGGGACCCTTTCTTAAGTGCCACCATCACTCTGACCTCTTTTATCACTTGGAATAAAACTCTTTTCCAATGTACATAAGCATCTATAGATCTCTGTGAGGTAAACAGACCCTGACTTGAATTCTTATGACGGGAATAATCAGAGAAAATAACCTCCTTGGCAAAATCAAGGCGGGGTGGGAGGGACTTGCTCTTCCAGAAAGACCAATTACACCTAGAGCTGCAGCCAATCCAGAACCACTCTGCTGGGCCTCTAACATCGTCCTTCAGAAAAATCTCCTGGATTTTGCATGTAGGCTGTTCTCAGAAGCTCGATCTTACAGCCTGGTGCTCTCCCTGCTATCACCCAATATGGTGTTAACTCAGGAGATTCAATCACTCAACAGATACACATGGAACCTCAACCACGTGCTGGGCAGCTGTGCAATGGGGACAGACGATGGCAGGTTGTAAAGGCTCCTGGACGAGATGGAAAGGAAGTAGGTGAATTTGAGAGATGTCTGGGAAGCCAAGTCAACAGGACCCAGGACGGACGGGGTGGCTGAGGGACAGAAGGCAGATCACCCCTGACGCCCACATTCACGTCAGCGGAGTGGCCCCCTTCAATCACGGAAGCAGGGGACATGGGGGGCATAAGTCTGGGGGGGCAGTAGTGATTTGGACACGTTGCATGGCGAAAGCACTTAAACTTCGGATTCCATGGTTCAGTTCCTGGGTAGCCCCTCTATTCAATCATTGTCTTCAATGACCACTTAATACCGTGCCAGGCACTGATCATGTCTGCAGCAGAAGCACAGGAGAACTGGACACGGTTAGGCCGCGTCTAGAGGAGGAGACAGAGGCATCGGTGTGGAAACCGTGCTGTGACGAGGAACCGGCCTCAAATTCAAGGGAGGCAAAGAGGAGAGAGGGCCGGACTCTGCTTCACAGAGTCGGAGAGGACCCCAGGGCACGCCATTTGGGGCTAGATTTTGAAAGAGAAGGAAGTTCTCCTCACGTGGGGAAGAGGGAGAAGTGGATTCCTAGAAAGAGAAAGAGACCCAAAGGAACACAGAGGGCTGGAAGAACACGGCACGCTGGGCGCTGCAAGAAACCCAGGGAAACCAGGAGTGTCAGCTACACTAGGTGAGGCGGGGAGTCCGTGGTGAGAGGCCGGGGAAGGGGTCGGGAGCGATCCTGCAGGCCTGTGGAGAGTGTATCAGGCGTTTGGGGTGTATCCGGCACGCAGAGGGAGAAGGATGAGAATTTGAGAATGGGAATTGACATTATGACATTCAACAAATATGGATGGAATGCTCACTCTGTCCCAGGCACTTAGGCTATGTCAGTAAAAAAATAGATAAAAATACCAATGCATGGAGCTTACACTGGGGGTCGGCTGGGGACCAGGTAATACACAGTAAAACTCAGTAAACTGTAGAGTTTATGTTAGAAGAGACCTGCTTGGGGGAGAAAAGAAAGAAGTGCATATAAGTTAGATGAGATCGAGAATGCCTAGGTGAGGGAAGGGCTCAGTTTTAATCATCCTGATTGAGAAGACGAACGACCAGGATACAATCGGATTTTTTTTGGGGGGGAGGGGGTACACCAAGTTCAATCATCTGTCTTTATACACATATCCCCGTATCCCCTCCCTCCCTCGACTCCCCCCCACCCTCCCCGTCCCAGTCCTCTAAGGCATCATCCATCCTCGAGTTGGACTCCCTTTGTTATACAGCAACGTCCCACTGGCTATCTATTTTACAGTTGGTAGTATCCATATGTCTATGCTACTATCGGATTTGTTTCTTAGGAAGATCATTTTAACAGCAATGGCATCTTGAACTGGAGTGTGAAGAAGCAGGTGGTAGAGAGAGTCATAAGGAGGCCACCGCATTCGTCTGGAGGGCAGTGACAGAAGGGACACAGGGCAAAGATGCGATCCAGCCCGGGGCGGGGAGTGGGGGTGGAATCAACATCTCTTAGTAATTTTCTGGATACACATGCGGGAGAACAAGGAAGCGAGGATGACGTTTTTGCTTCCCATGACTGGGGAGGCAATGAAGACTTGCCATTTGTCAATCAACTCTGGTTATAAAGGGAAGAAGGGAATAGGATGGTCACTGACGGACAACGGCTTTGAAACCAGATAATGCAGTTTCTGGTTTTTTTGCACACTCTCTTTAGGGAGTTGGATTTTATTTCTTAAGGTAACAGAGCACTACTGCAGGGAATCTGTCAGGATGGGGATGGGGAGGTAGGATCGTGTCAGCAGGCTGAACTGCAAGAGCCAGTGGAGAGTAGGAGGCTGAAGATGCAGGGAAGAGACGGAGACGTGTGTGAAACTGAGTTCTTAGGGAGGAGAAGAGGCAGGATCAAAAGTACTTACAGGCTCAGTCATCGGAAGCCTGTATTCTGAGTTACTGAACGTCTGAACCAAGGTCTCTGATCACAAATGGCACAGATCAGATGTGAGCCTCCGAAAGACTAAGCTGGCAGCAGTGGATAAAATGGATTATTGGAGGCTGAAGGGAAGAAGATAAAGATTGAGGAGACTTCAAGTAAGTTTGGGTGTCAGAGAGGCTGAGGAGACTGGTTTAAAAAATCCAACTGCAACGAGGAAACAGAAGCCAAACAGAGCAAGGAAACAGCCTCTGGAGCAACACTCAATTTGGAAATGACTCTCTTTAAAGGGTACCAGCTGCTTGAGTCGGTGCTCCCTCAATGCTGCTCAGTAGTAGGAAGAGGCACACAGTAACAACCGTGGGACCCACACCAAGGAGGTTTTGAGTCCAGGATGGAAACCAACTCAGGATAGTCTGGTGATCTGATTTCCACAAGATCCCTCTTTTTTGTATGTATCACCTTCTAAAAATTTCTTACCTTAGTTCAATAATCTCATCGGTACTTGTCCAGATTTTGCAAGTCTCCACACCTACCTTCCCAACCCTAGTCTCCTGCCTTCAAACCTATATTTTAAACTGTTGCTAGATTGCTCTTCCAGAAGCCCACTTTTCCCAGAAACTTCCACCACTTACAGCAGAAAGTTCTCATTTCTTGCTTTGCCCTTCAGGAACCTCCACCTGAGTTCCTGCCCAGAATGATCTTCCAGTACTTCTCTAAACACACATGGCAGCCCAGATGAAACACTGCCTGGGTCCCAATGGGTCTGGGCAGGGCATCAAACCGCTGAAATTATATGCAAAATTTCATGTCTATTTGAGTATCTGCATTTGGATGGAAGAGTTCCCATCTTTCTTCTGAGTCTTCAAATAGTCTAAGACTGAACAGGTAAAAATTTTAAAGTATCCAGGTTGAGGCTTTTTATGAGTTCAGGCAACTTAAAACAGCTGCTAAGGATTAAAGGGAGAGAGTATATACTGAAGCCAAAAAAGAAAAAAAAAACCCACAAAAAACCCCAAAACCAACATATGAGTTATTCAGGACCGACACTGAGTTCAGTCTCATCACTGGCGCTCCCAGTGGTTTGTTCAATAAGTAAGTGAACGAGGGCATCTGATTCAGATCCTTCACACCATCTTGAGAGGTATGAAAATCAGCATCACTATCTGACTTAAGGAAAACACACCGCTAGGACCAAAAAGCTGTTTCATAATCACATTTTCCAGAAATGCATAAAAATTATTCTGAAATTACCATGTTCAAATAATTATAAGAAATTAGTTTGCCTTTGAAAAATTTAGAGTGGCAACGAGCTGACAAAACATTATAAAGGCCTAATTATAACTCCATCGTTAAATGGAGCCTTAAGAAGTGTATTATTAAATTCAAGATGTTTAGCCCTTAAGTCCAGATTTTTGAACAGACTGGATTACTTTAACTGATTTATGTTTTCATCATCCACGTGACTTCTTCCCCCAGTTCATCTCATGATACAGGCTAGCCCTCAACCTGTTTTGCCACCAGATAACGAATTTGGAGGGCTTGAGAGTGAGGAAAGAGACCAACTGTGAATAGAGTTTGAAGAGGAAGAAAAATAAGAAAACAGAACAGGGCTCAGAATAAAGTGGTCTCCATCCGACCAACCACAGGGACGTGAGCGAGAACGGGATGGAGACAAGTGGGAGAGGAAAGGTGTGTTTATGAAAACAGCCTTCTTTTGAAACCGATTAAGAAAAGGCTGCTTTGCTCAAGCCCACTGCTCTCAAAGGTGGCTTCCTCCTGCTGTTGAGAGAGGAGACAGCTGTCTGGAGAAAACGCTCACTTAGACACAAATCAGCTCAAATGTCAACTGCCAGGACTGAGAACACTGACCCCCAAGGTAGGGATGTTGGGCAGCTGAGCTCATTCAGGGAGCTGAGCGGGGAGGGTAGGCCTGGACCAGATGATCTCTGGGGTCTTTCTAGCGCATCCATTGAAGAAAACACCCTCCTAACAGACCAGACGGTCTGGGCTCCCTCCCTTTCTTGAGGTGACTGGGATTTGCTTTATCAGAGGGAGGGAAATCGCTGGGAGGTGATTTTTCTCTTTCTTTAGAAAAGCAGGAGACAAAATACCTGATGGGTGCATGATTTTAATTACTGAGAAGCCAAGCAGCTGTGTCTGCGTGTGCTCTAAAGCCACCCCTCGTGGTGGCCTGGGGCTGCTCCTGGCAGGCTCTTAGAGGGTGCAGAGGGGAGGGGTGGGCAAAGGGCACTTCAGCTGGCACTACCTTACCATGCTATTTCTCACCGTGGCTTAGTTTTCAAAAGGTTTACCCAAAGAAAGCACCAACTTTGGTGCTTTCCTGCTGGCCTAGAAGGAGTTAGTCATTCAGTGTCCCCCTGAGAAGTTTATAAAAAAGGAAGCCACAGTGTCTTCTGCTATGTGATGTCTCGTCAACAGAAGAGGCAGAAGGGCCAGGACATCTGGGGCCCCACTCGAGATCTCTCCACATGCCGAGTGCTCTCACGATCTTTGGAGGACCTGAGATGCACCCAGGTTGGACACCTGCTTCTCAACCCAAAGCGAGCCCCCAAAGGGAAGCGGACAACATTCACTTTTCCTTCCAATCTCATTGGAAGGGGTTATGTTTTCGTGATATCTCACCAGCCTAGGAATGGGAGCCAAAGATGGCGGTGGAGGTGAGGATAGCTGTCGGTTAACTACACTGAGCTGTCCAGGGCCTGAAACTGTCCCCTTTCTGCCTCAAGCAGCATGGCCTTTGCTTACAGTTGCAAAACGATCTCACACAGGTCCCTGGCCATTTAGAAAGTTCTCAACGACTACGGCTTTCCCCTTTTAAAAATGCAGTTTCACATGGATGGACTCAGAGACTGTCATACAGAGTGAAGTGAGTCAGAAAGAGAAAAAAAAATATCGTATATTAACACATATATGCGGACTATAGAGAAATGGTACACATCAACGGGTCTGCAAGGCAGAAATAGAGACACAGATGTAGAGAACAAACAGGGACACCAAGTAGGGAAAGCAAGGAGGGTTGGGGGGGGGGGGGATGAATTGGGAGACTGGGATTGCCATATATACATTACTATTAAGAAAAAAAAATACCAAATTGTACACTCTAAATACATGCAGTTTATTGTCTGTTAAAAATAAATAAATAAATAAAAATAAAAATGCAGTTTCAGTTCTACAGAGACACCTGATCACAGGGAAATGGAGAATTGCTATCAATTATCAGGCATAAGAGGGCAGGGGTTTCCCTTTTTCACTCCAGAAGAAGTCATAGCACACGCTCCTATAGAGGCCAGATGGCTTGGAAGAGTTTCTGTCCAGCCTAGGACTGATCTGTGTTAACTACGAGGTGTGTTTAAAAAACAAAAGAGTGATGCGTTTTTTATTCTAAAAATCGGGACCCAATGCCTACTCCAGGAGGTGAAGAACGCGATGGAGCTGGGGGTGAAGGGGGGAGGCCTGGGCATTAGAGGCAGCAGCCATGGGGGCAAATGGAGGCTCCTTCGCCCAGAGAAGGTTGCCTGGTTTAGAGAACACATGCAAGCCTATGAGGGCTGGGAGGTAAAGCAACACTGCCACGTTGCCCATGGAGCTATCTAAGGGTTCAGTGCAAACACAAACATGATGCCTGAAACACCCCGGTGTTAACGTTGCTGAGGGCGAAGATGTTTCACGTTCACACCTTCTTTTCTTGCTCTGGCCTTCCCTTGACCTTCACTGTCCTTACACATTCTCTGCCCTCTGAGTACCACCCTCCTCTTCCCACCCCTCACCACCAAGTCAAAGACGGATCCCATCTGTTAGAATTAAGGTACGAACACTGATACAGGAGTAGCAAAATGAGAACACAGCTGCATTTAACAGAGCCTGTATCCACCTTACTCCAAAGGCTGGTTAACTTGAGTGCAGGCCCCAGGGAGGAAGGGAAGGAGCTCTGAAGCCCCTCGGCTACCTGGACACACAGGTGGCTGCCTTCTCTACTTGGGACTCCCCAAAGGAAAAACCAATCACGTGCCCCACAGAACAGCACCCACACTCCAGATGCAACCATCACACACCGTTAGGACGTTTGAGTCTTAGCCACTGTACCTCTGGAGGAAGAGGAAAATGTGTATATTGAGAGAGTTGCTAATCAGTCCTGTTATAGGAAGGGTATTCTTCACAGAGGAAGAACCAGTAAGGGGTGCACCTGTACAATACAGTCCTGAGGGCTGGAAGCAGGTAGAAACAGAGAGTGAGGCGGCATGCACCCAGGCCCATACGTCTCAGCATATCTGCTCAGGCACTGGCCAATTTCCTCCCTTCTTCCTGGCTCCAGAGATCTCTGCCAGGTGTGGAGGGCAGTCCCACCCACTGCCGGAGGCAGGTCCCAAAGGGCTTCCCCAGGCTTGCCGCTGCCTCCAGCACTAGGAATAGCCATCCTTTATTGGCACCTTGGCACAAGGACACTACGACAGCATGGAATGCAGGGAGGAGAGAGGGGAATTCATGGATCCCCTGGGACCAAAGATGGCCCAAGTCATGTTTCTGTTAACCTGCTCTTGAAGCAGTAATTGAAATTCAAGAGGAACATGAGACTGTCCCTAAATCCTGTGTCCTAAGATGTACTGATTTTTGAAGAGAGCACAGAGGGTAGCTCTACTGGTTCTGAAATGGCAGGCCATTGTATAAGCAGCTATATGACCAGCATGGTCTACAGAACTCTGCAGACTGTGAACAGAGCATCAGTTCCTTGTAACAGGAAGAGAGGTTCTGAATACGATGGTGCTTCCTCAGACAGGGATGTTAACGATGAGGACGACGATGGGAACAGCATTAGTAACAGTGACCATTTTTTGGTCACTAAGTCTGCCAGGCACTTGACCTAAGCCCTCAATATGTCTTACCTTATGCGATCCTCACATGCATCTTATGAGGTGGTGCTATTATTATCCCCATTTTCCAGGTGGGAAAGTTGAGGAGAAACTAATGAATAGGAAGCTGTGATTCTCAGAAAAGAGACACCCAGGCTTTAAATGAAGACTTGTCTATTTTCAAGAACACCTTCCCACCCTATGAAAGGCTAGCTTTTCGAATCTGTTAGTGACTAGGAAGTAGTAACAGGAGGGCTTCAGGGATGAGGGAGAAAATGAGCTGCTTTTTGAAAAGGCTACAAAACAGATGCCAATCTAAACTGATTCCACTCGAGCAAGAGAAAAGTGGTGTCATCAGTCTTATCCTAAAATGTCATAAAATATATGCATATATAAAATGCATATGTATAAAACGCAAGCATACATGCCCTGGAGGATACCCACCCGAGGTCACTAACACATGCAGAACCAGCAGGACTTCTCTATTAAATAAGCACTTATGCCACAGGCCACAATCAGGAACCCAGCAGGCGCCAGTTTGGCCTGGAAAAGGCTCAAATCTGCTTCACTTAGAAAAGGCTATATATTGTGTATGGTGGTGAGAATCTTAGTTTTGAAACCAGGGGGATGTGGGTTCAGATCTAGAATCTACTGCCTAAGAGCTGCTGGTGGATAAGAGTTCTTTTTGGCTTGCAGGCAGGAAGCCTGGGCTTCCTGATTTTCCTTCTGAGAATCACCTCTCACCCACTTCCAGTCCTGGTGGCTCAGGGAAGGCTGATCTCACTCCAGACTGCAGAAGAGGGCACGTGACTCAGCGCCAGCCAATCAGAGCATTGCATTCTCCACCCACCCTCCTACCCCTGGTATGAGCAATCAGGCCCCGCCAGGCAAGGAGACTCAATTATGGATTTTGTTGGGGTTGTTGATAGACGTGCTCTTTCAACTAGGATTGCATAAACTTTAAAACCTTGGCTCAGACTTGGTTAATATTACAAAATTTCTAGGGTGCAGTGGTAATTCACATGCTTTGAAAGGAAACAATTCTATTACATCAAGTACTTCCTATTTTCTAAGCACTATGCTGAAAGAATACTCACATGCCAGGACCACAGACAGTCAATGGACAAAGGACAGTGCTAATAGCCTGGGGAAATGTCTTATTTAAATTTAAATCTGTACAGGTCTGTGTTATATTTATTGAGATAGTAGATGTTATCTGAGAAGTTCTTCCTGAGATATTCAAAACAAAATTCCTGTTTCATCTCTCAGGAATCTTAACCTTCAAAACATGTAAGAACTACAAAAACTTGTAACACATTCTATTGTTCCTTTAATCTACACATTTGTGCTGGGAATGGAATTTGTGTATTTAAATTGTAAATGAACTCTCAAGTCTTTTGTTAATCCAAAGTAACAACCTTTAAACAACCTAAATTCTACATTCACTTAAAACCTCAGATCCTCCAATCTGATACTCTTAAATAAATAGTGCCTCTCACAAATTCAAATCAAACCTCATTGAAACCTGGTTTCTCCTGCAGAGGTCAGCAAACTCTTTCTGTAAAGCACAATTATAAATACTCTGGGCTTTACGGGCCATACACCTCTGCAGCAAATACTCAGTTCTGCTGCTGCAATGGGAAAGCAGCCGTAGACAAATGTACACAAATGGTCATGACTGTGTTCCAAAAATTTTTATCTACCCAAACAAGCAGTCAGCCTTTGGAACCACAGTTTGCCAACGCTTGCCCTATATGATGGAGTTGCTGGTAATCTTTCTGCCATCTTGAGGGAAGAGACTGGCTGAGAATTGAGCCAATAGAGAAGAAAAAAAAAGGCTGAGGGAGGGATGGCTCAGGTGAGACTGAGACCTCATTGCATCATTTGAGCCCCTGGATCCAGCCATGCCTGAAACCATTCTACCCCTGGACATATTCCTTATATGAACCAATTACCTGCAACCAAACGGGTTCTAACAAGTAAACTGTGTGACCACCAGCTTGCTCTCCTATAAAATAAGGACAATACTGACTTGTAAGGATTAACAGGTGTGTACTTAAAAGTACTCCTTGGGATAGAAGAGGAGTTCAATAAAAGCTATCTAAAAATGAAGTCTCCTCTGGTACCAGGGAGACCACCTGGCCAATGAGGGTTCCTCTAGGGGTACAGTTCCTTACCTCTTCGCACTGGGATGTCCCTTAAGGAATTACATGAATTTTTAAAGTTATGGAGGCTCTGAACTATGCTGCAACACTCCAGGCTGATAAATCAACTGAAGTACAGTAAGTCTCCTACATACGGAACAAGTTCCATTCCGAGAGTGAGATCGTAAGTCCAGTTTGTTTGTTAAGTCCAACAAAGTTAGCCTAGGTACCCAACTAACGCAATCGGCTATCTAGTCCTATACTATGATAGGTTTAAAATACTTTTCACACAAATACATAAAAAACAAACCAAAAATAAAGAACACATTTTTAATCTTACAGTACAATACCTTGAAAAGTACAGTAGTACCAGCTACATCACTGCTGCTTTTACACTTGCTTCTGGACATCCTGGGCTTGAAATAAAGAGACTGTACTACTGTCCTATGTACAGTACTATGAGGTACACAAAAGCACAACCACTTGTAGGGGATGCACGCACTGATGATGTACGCCAGACACCGGAACTAACTTACATTGAAAGTTTACAACTTGGAGGTTCGTATGTAGGGGACTTACTGTAAGTACCTGTGAAACTTTTGATCACTGGACTCCATTTTAAACCTGCTGAACCAGAATGTGAATGCATGATACGCGATCCAGGTAATTCTGATGCCAGCAGCATTCCGAGAACCACACTGGGAGAAACGTACCAGATAGAGCATCCCTGCAGAAGCCTAGAATCCTACCCCACCTCCCCAGTTAAACTCACAGCCTTCAGGTGGCTGGCGAAGAAGAACCATCCCTAGTGTAGAAAATTAAGTCACGCTTCAGGGCATCAGCCGGCCCCCAAATCCTCAAGTCACTGAGAATTCTTTAAAGACGTCTAATGTTCACAGAGTGCTTTATTCTTTCCAAGTGCTTTCATATCTGTTCTCTCATTAGATTTTTATAACCTCCCCTTTATGTAGGCAGGGTGTCAAATTTCCTAACTTTGTTTCCTAACAGTTATGATTAACATACTATTTTCTCAGAGAATCACATCACAACTTAGCCCCTTGAAGACTCCATAAGGTCTACAAGAAACCTTTTGCTTAACCCTTTGTTTCCCAAGCTTACTTTAATCGCAGCTATGGTTGTTTGGTGCTTCCGTGTGGGACACAACTGAAGTCTCATCATAGACTAGTGTTCCACAGAACAAAATGTGCAAAAATGCCAAGGCAGTGTCTTTTTTGTCCCCTGCTACGGTTACAGGAAGTTAGACACAGAGGGGTCCACTGACTAGCCCAGAGTGCGCCAACTCAGAGAGGAATTCAAGTGGTCCAGGGCTCCTAAGTCTAGAGATGGGTCAATTGTCAAACACACCTTGTACCTTGTGGGTGGCTCGAGAATGCTCAAGACCAGGCTGTGTAGGTTATTGGATTCAACTCTTTTCAAACTGTCTTTCCCTCCATTAATACTGTCAAGACTCCTACACTTCTCAGCATTTTTCCTCCCTTGAACTCCTTCCAAGATCTCATAATAAGAGCCACTCAGTTACCTACTGAATGCAGGATGACAGAGAATCTTATGAAACCCTACATTCCACTGAAGAATCATTTCTTGAGTCTACTTCCTCTTAAGCTCAGATTTCTCATTTATTTCTGATGATGACATTACAGTTTCCTTATTTACCTCCCATTAGTTCATGGACCAGTTCTTCAGTGCCATTTGTTATTTGTGTAGTGACTGTGTGAAATTTAAATAGTACTTCTGCAAAAAATATTTTAGCAAGAATGAAGGTCCTTGCTAAGCATCCCTGTTTTCTTTCTCTTTTCCATGTGTGTGTAATTACCATCAATAGCTCTAACATGGGCCTTGCCTTGGAAACTAAAGTAAGAAACTTTCCTTATATGTTTTTGAGACTTTTACAAGGAATTCTTAATTTCACTTGTTTCAGAACACAGAAATTAAATTCCATTAGTCTTTTTTCAGAGGTAAATGTCCTATTCTTTTTGTCCCGTCAATAATTCCTTTGAGGACCCTTTATTATTCTTCTCCACGAAAAATGTTCGATTTCTAAAGAGGTCTCAGCAAGGAAAGTCAGTGGTTCAGTTTTTCCACATAAGAAGTTCTGAATTCACATTGAACTCAGAATTTATTTTTAAATTCTTATTTTTTTTTTCCTAATGGCTAAATATATTGACCTCAGAGCCTTAGACTTTGGACTCTCAACACCAAGGTCTAAGTATCAATCACCAGTTAGTGCTGGGACAATGCGTCAGTTAACCTCTTAGAACTGCATTTCCTTAACTGCAAAATGGGGATAATATCTACCTCTCTGGTTGTACAATCGTTATATTAACACATATGAGTTTAATATGTTAAACTCTGGAATAACTGGCACTTAGCGTGCATGCATTACATATTTCTTAACTTCAAATCTGGAGGTTTGAATGATTTTGTCTTACTCTTTGTCTGTCACTCTTGATTGCATTTGAATCTCATCTGAAGGTGAGGAAGGGTGGAGGGCTGCTGTATCTTAGCTGGAAGGCATCAGAAAGTGGAGTTAATGACGGTCAAACAGGATTCATGCCCCAGAACAAGGAAACTAACTCAACAGCACCAGTTCTAAGTGGGAAATCCCAAGTTACTGAAGTTGAATTATTAGAATTTTGGCATACAATATGTCAACCAATCCCACCGCCCCCCCCCCCCCCCCCCCCACTTTACTTGCAATGTGGGATTTTCATTTATAAAGTATCTTTTCACTTTGCCTTTGAGGTTACAGAATAAAACTTGTCATCCCTAAATTACCTCTAATTGTGCTAGACTCTCTCCCTTTTCCAACGTTTCTAGACATTAAAGCATAAGGCATCAGAGCAAGGAAAGGAAAAAAGGGATGCCATAAGGTACAGTCTGAGTTCAGGCCTCTCTCCTCATATCTGTCCCTTCAGGCACTTTCGGGAAGTACCAAGGCCCATGAGTATATGAAGTTATGATGCATTAATTCAGCAAACATTTGTTACACATTCATTATACAACTCAAGTTATGGGATAGGGGATTCAAGGACAGAGAACGTGAAGTTCCTACTCTTTAATATCCTAAAATGAAAAGTGTCACAAAAAAGTGAACACTATTCCATTTTTAGAGGACCCTGAAATTGATATCGACATAGAAAGCACATATAGAATGAAAGGTAATAGAAATTCCTTGCTCTGTGTGACAGAATAATCTTAAAGGTCATTATTTAGTGCAAAAGCATCATCTGTTTCTGGAGTCAAACTCAAAATGTAAAAAGCATATCAACATTCCAGATAATTCCTGACTACCATAGATTTTAACAGGAAAAAGAACTTCATTTGCTTTTACCCATGCCTGAATTTCCCAGGCGCAATAAGTAGCTACAGTATCTAAAATGCCCTGCTATCTCTGCATTCAATTTCTTAATGACCATGGCAACTAGTTTCCAAACGATAGAGGCATTCCCTTAAATGCAGTCACCATGAGGGATCTTGGCTGGAATCCTCGCTTTCTTACCAGTAAGTCAGAATAGCAAGAACCAGGCGGGTTAATGACATGAACTGCTGTCCACACATATAATTCTTCTGCTTTATCTATCAGACAGCACTCCTTTGACAGTGCCTGAGTTCAGCAGATACCAGGCAATATTGAGTCATTTCACTGCAGAGCTAATCAAATATTAGTCTTGGATAGTCTGAAATTGATTCCGAAAGCAAAGGAGGGCTTTACCATGGAAATGCAAGGTTTGTAGAAAAATTCTCATTTCCTGCTTTTGAACCTAACAAATTAGCAGAAAATCTTAACTGGTTTCAAGATTCTCTCATCCAAAATACAAATATCTACTGTGTTCAAGAGGACTTAATGGTCATTCTCACAGCAACAATTTACATAATGTTTTATCATCTATCAAGCACTTGCCTCTTATCACATCATTTGATCCCTACAACAAGCCAACAAGAGGTAAAGCGAGTATTTCAATTCCTGTTTTACAAAAGAGCAAACTGACAGTGGCAGAGATGGCTGGTTGCCTGCCTTTCCTTCCTCTTTAGTGAAAGCTTCTTGGAGTTTTGCCCAGCTGAAGGCTGTTTCCTAGGCTCCTCTGAGGAGAGGTGTGGCTACATTATCAAGCTCTGACTTGAGCTATAAGCTGAAGTGTTGTGAGCAAACTCTGGGAAATCTGCTTAAAGGGAAGGGATGTGCCATTTCTCTGGTCCACTTTTCTCTTCATCCAATTTCCTAAAGCAGAGATGTGATGGCTGGAACTTGGCAGCCACTATGAGGACAAAGGCCACCTCATTGTAATGAAGGAGCAGTAAGCTAGGCAGCACTTTGGCCCTTAAGAACTTTGTGGACCCAGCATACATAGCAGCTTTGAACCAGCTGCCTTTGCACTTTCCTGTGAGAGATAAACAAGCCCTGATCTTGTTTAAGTTACTACTATTTTGAGTTTATATGTTTTATGTAGCTAAATCTAACCCCCATGCAAAGAAGCAACTTGCTTATATTTATATAAACTATAGTTTAAGTGGCAGAACATCAAGTGCTAACATACATGACCCCATTCCGCACACTTTCCGGTGGAATTTCAGAACCATTTATAACCTGTTTCTCAGCTTTAAAGGAGCCAAGTCCTTTTATGTTTTTTAACACTAATATTCATTTTTAAAAGCCAAACTACAGGAAGACTTTCTTCCTCCCTTTCCCTTTCCTCTCTATTGTACTTTTGTGTCTCTTAGGTTTTGATTTAAATCATGGAATTTCCCAGGGTTCAGCTCTCTCTAGACAATGTCATTTACTCTCATGGCTTTAATTAGCACTGATAAGCTGAATATTTCTACACTGACACTTGCAGCCTAGAAGGCTCTTCTAACAGACACCACACTTACTAGCTGTGTAACTGGCCAAGTTACTTAACTTCTGAATCTCAGTTATCACTTTGTAAAACAGGAATAATAGCAGCATCTACCTCATCGAATTCTTGGCAAAATTCAATTATCCTATACAAACAAAAGAGTGTGAATGGTGTCTGAACCTCTACTACTATTATGACTGATCTTCCTCTCCAAAGAATATTTCACAGGCACCTCAAGCCCACTTCATTTAAAGTGAATTATTTTTACCCTTGACCTGCTCATTCTTCACTAATGGCAATGTCAGTTATCTAACTGCTCAGGGAGAAATCCATGAGTCAACCTTGACATCACCCCTCCCCTCACCTCTCCTACATCCAATTCATCACCAAGACTGGTCAAAACTAACTCTTAAATCAGGTCTCAACTCTCCCCACATCTCTCCTTGGGTCAGACCATTTTCCACATCACCAACTTCTGCGGTCTTACTCCTGCCTGTCACCGCCAGGTTCTTCACACAGCAGCTTGGAAATCTCTCATAAACATGAATCAAAGCAGGATGTTGCTTTGCTCTAACCTCTCAGTGAGTCATCCTGTTCTCAGGACAAGGTCCCAGAGTCATCACATCACCTCGCAGGGGCACAAGCTGCCCCACTTGTCGTTGTTTTCTTCAGACACAACAAGAAACACATCATTTCTGCATCAAGGCCATTATACTTGCCATTCCCTCTGCCGGGATAATTATTTGTTTCACTTCTGAATGCCAGTTACCTCCTTAACAGAGAATGCTGCACTCCTTTCTGCCCAGCTGCCCTCCTAACAGAATCCAGACCATCATGCTCACCTGTTCACCCCTTCTCCACAGGACCACAAGCTTCCTGGAAGCTGGCCCGCCCCCAGCCGCGAGTGGGTGGATCTCTCATCAGTGATTGATTAAAGGGTGGGTAGCCCGCCCATATCTGGCCATTGAGACCTGTAAGGGGTCTCAGGCGGTCAGGCTTCTAAGAATGGCTTCCTTGCTCTTAGAGAAAGACACCAAGAGACAGTCCTATTTCTACCTCTGCTCGCTGTGGCATCAGGATGTAGGGCCTGAATGGTTATAAGCATCTTGCAACCAGCCTGGGGATGAAGTCCTAAAGCAAAATAGGGCAGAGGAGAGAATCACAGGGCAATAGAATCACGCTAGAGACTGCCGCACTTACGAATTTATTATGTTAGACAATAAATGACCTAATCATTTAAGGCCAAGATGCCCAAGGACTTTCTTCCTTTACTGCAACCAAAAGCATCCTAACTGACCTGCCCCTACTAGATTGATTACGCTGGAGAGCAAGGACCATTAATGACACACAGAAAATGATCAGTGAATATTTTTTGAGCGAATAAGTGGATGAATGTTTCTCAGAAAAAGACAAGATAGGAAGTATTATATACACCCACACCAGAGCCTGTTTCCTGGAATGTTTGTGGTGAGGACAAACAACTGTAGTTGAGATTCATCCTTTATTTACTTGCAGACAGAGCCATGGCTGGAGGTGGGGCTGTGGGGTGGGAGACAGTGTCTACCTCTAAGCCATAGGTAAGAAATGACACGGGGACGTTTCACTCATATTTTCGCATTTCTTAGAAGAGCTGTCTTAGTTGTGTCATACCAAATCTGACTGAGCTGGGGCTGTTGCTTCAGCTCAGTCACTGGCTTTTCACAAAGGTTTGTCCCATATGCCCCAAGAGATTTGCTGGCCTGGGTCAAGTTTGATATATTATTGAAGGGTAGCATCACAAACTAAACTCCATGTGCATTTTATTAGCATAAAAGGACAGTAACCCAAATATTCCAATCACTAGGGATTAACTAAATTAAGGGGCAACCATTGAACATAAACCATGTGGCCATTAAAAATGATGATGGGGACTTCCCTGGGGGTGCAGTGGTTAAGAATCTGCCTGCCAATGCAGGGGACACAGGTTCGAGCCCTAGTCCAGGAAGATGCCACATGTCAGGGAGCAACTAAGCCCATGTGCCACAACTACTGAGACTGCACTCTAGAGCCCACAAGCCACAACTACCAAGCTCATGTGCTGCAACTACTGAAGCACTGAAGCCCGAGTGCCTAGAGCCCCCCATGCTCCACAACAAGAGAAACCACCACACTGAGAAACCTGCACACCACAATGAAGAGTAGCCCCAACTTGTCACAACTAGAGAAAGCCTGTGTGCAGCAACAAAGGCCCAATACAGCCAGAAAAAAAAAAATAAAGGAAAAAAAAGATGGGACATCTCTAATTATTGACATGAAAACTGCCATGGTTTCTTGTTCAGTGGAAGATAAGTTGCCCAATATTAAATATGGTATCATTTGATTTTTCTAAATGAGAAGTTTACTTACGTGTCTATCTATGTATAAGCATAGAATCTGGAAAAAGAAACGACTAAATAGCGGTTCTATTTGGGTCATAAAGTCATAGATGATCTTAAATTTCTCCATAATTTTATTTTCTGATGAGGGGTAGTTTGGATGTAAGCCCACCTCAGCCATGTACAAAGCCCCAATATCTTCCTTTGTACAAAAGACAAAGTAAGAGAACCTGTCTCTTCACTGATGAAAGAAATCAAAGACACAAACAGATGGCAAGATATACCATGTTCTTGAATTGGAAGAATCAACACTGTTGATTCCAAAGCAGTCTACAGATTCAATGCAATCCCTATCAAATTACTAGTGGCATCTTTTACAGAACTAGAACAAAAAATCCTAAAATTTGTATGTAGACACAAAAGACCCCAAAGAGCCAAAGTAATCTTGAGGGGAAAAAATGAAGCTGGAGGAATCAGACTCCCTGACTTCAGATTATACTACAAAGCTACAGTAATCAAGACAATATGGTACTGGCACAAAAACAGAAATATAGATCAATGGAACAGGATAGAAAGCCCAGAGATAAACTATGGCCAACTCAACTGTGACAAAGGAGGCAAGGATATACAATGGAGAAAAGGCAGCCTCTTCAGTAAGTGGTGCTGGGAAAACTGGACAGCTACATGTAAAAGAATGAATGAAGTTAGAACACTCCCTAATACCATACACAAAAATAAACTCAAAATAGATTAAAGACCTAAATGTAAGGCCAGACACTATAAAACTCCTAGAGGAAAACACAGGAAGAACACTCTGACATAAATCACAGCAAGATCTTTTTTGACCCATCTCCTAGAGTAATGGAATTAAAAACAAAAATAAATAAGTGGATTTACACTACCAACTGTAAAATAGATAGCTAGTGGGAAGGTGCTGTATAACAAAGGGAGATCAACTGGATGATGGATGATGCCTTAGAGGGCCAAGACAGGGAGGGTGGGAGGGAGTCGCGGGAGGGAGGCGATATAGGGATATATGTATAAATACAGCTGATTCACTTTGGTGTACCTCAAAAGCTGGTACAAAAGTGTAAGCAATTATATTCCAATAAAGAGCTTAAATAAATAAATAAATAATAAATAAGTGGGACCTGATGAAACTTGAAAGCTTCGGCACAGCAAAGGAAACTATAAGCAAGACAAACAGACAACCCTCAGAATGGGAGAAAATATGTGCAAACGAATCAGCAAACAAAGGATTAATCTCCAAAATATATAAACAGTTCATCCAGCTCAATATCAAAAAAACAAACAACCCGATCAGAATATGCGCAGGAGACCTAAATAGGCATTTCTCCAAAGGAGATATATGGGTGGCCAAGAAGCACATGAAAAGCTGCTCAATATCACTAATTATTAGAGAAATGCAGATCAAAACTACAATCAGGTATCACCTCACACTGGTTAGAATGGGCATCATCAGAAAATCTACAAACAGTAAATGCTGGAGAGGGTGTGGAGAAAAAGGAACTCTCTTTGTACTGTTGGTGGGAATGTAAGTTGATACAGCCACTGTGGAGAAGAGAATGGAGGTTCCTTGAAAAACTAAAAATAGAGCTACCACAGGAACCAGCAGTCCCACTACTGGGCATATACCCAGAGAACACCACAATCCAAAAAGAAACATGCACCCCAATGTTCACTGCAGCACTATTTACAATAGCCAGGACATGGAAGCAACCTAAATGTCCATCAACAGAAGAATGGACAAAAAAGATGTGGCACATATATACAATGGAATATTACTCAGCTGTAAAAAGAAACAAAATTGGGAGGGTGGGGGGGAGTCGTGGGAGGGAGGGGATATGGGGATATGTGTATAAACACAGCTGATTGACTTTGGTGTACCTCATAAGCTGGTACAAGAGTGTAAAGCAATTATATTCCAATAAAGAGCTTAAAAAAAAAAAAAAGAAAATTGGGACATTTGTAGAGACATGGATGGATCTAGAGACTGTCATACAGAGTGAAGTCAGAAAGAAAAAACAAATATCGTATATTAACACATATATGCGGAATATAGAAAAATGGTACAAATCAACCAGTTTGCAAGGTAGAAATAGAGACACAGATGTAGAGAACAAACATATGGACACCAAGTGGGGAAAGGGGGGCGAGGGTGGGGGGGTGATGAACTGGAAGATTGCGATTGCCATATATACATTACTAATAAGAAAAAATATACAAATTGTACACTCTAAATATATGCAGTTTATTGTAAGTCAATTGTATCTCAATAAAAGTTCTTGAAAAAAATAGGTTTTATGACAAACTAAAAGAGAACCTGTCTCTTAAGTGGTTATGAAGAATGAATATATGTGAAGTACTTATTACGATATCTAGCCTGTCAGCCATTGTGATTATTATAAAAAGTTTATTGCCATTATTGTAATGTGGATATTGCATTTATGGTTAAGTGTCACAGAAATCCACAAATGGTACTTAGCGGAGGTGTGGTTAAGTGTACAGAGCATAAAGGAATTACTGATAACAATGGCACCTCTTCTGCCAGAGGCTATGTCACTGGCATTCGTGTGATGCAGCATTTAGAAGCCTGGCTTTGGAGTGAAGAGACATGAGCCTCATGAACTAAGGCAAGTTTCTCCACTTTAAAATGGGAATAGTATCTTCTTCACAGCTTGTTATATCACATAAGATAATGTACTTATCTGTGGAATAGAGTTCCTGGCCACAGTTAAGACCCCAACAATTATTATTATTACTATTACAAATTCATCATAAAATTATATTTTAACTGTAAAAATATTACTTTGACATTCCACTAATTGCAATTCTTACCTAGCAAATGTATTGCATTCTAAAATAGAGTTGTATGAATTTAACCAAAAACTAGGGCAGTGCACTAAAATTGTTTCCTGGGTTAAAAGAAAAAAAAAAATATACCACATACAGCTTTTCTGGAATATTAATATTTTGAAAGGAGATAACTCCTTTCTAAAAAGTGGAGGGGGGAAGGAAGACGCTCTTTATGACAGGAGGGTACATAATAAGTTCAAATTTAGTTGGATACCAAATTCATCTTTTTCCTATAGGAGTTAATTTACATGAAAATGGCGCTGTACTAAAAAAAATGGAAGTATAGTCTTTATAGACTAATAAAAAACAAAAAAACCCACTAGCTGGTTAATAAGACATAGTTAAAATTAATTTTGTCTTGGGGAAAATAATTTGGATTTTAATCTTAGAGCTAAGTTGACTACAAAAGCAAAGAATAATTCAAATATATTCACACCATTATCATGCAATGCACAAAGCAAACACTCCAAGCATCCTTTGAAGGCTTCAGGGGCATGTATGTAAATAGAAACTGCCAAAGATCTGGGGTAGAGTCACTAAGAAGAAAGAAATTCGACACCATGAAGTCAATATTTTCATAGGTTTTTCTAACAGTATTCGATATTTGTTGAACTAGCCATCAAGAAACATTGAAGGTAATTTCTTCATCTATTCCTGGCTCTTTGTTCCCCAGAAAAGTAAATTTTTGCCATTCATACTGGCTCAAATGCAAATATAACTGTTCCCTTTTACGCTTATTTAAAAATTAGATGCAGTAACAGAATTGAATGGATTCGAGAAAGACTCAACTCAGGACAAGCCAGGTTTAAAGAATCCTTATTTGCAAATGGAGAAGACACAGGAAATTTAAGTCTCACAAAGAAGTCCTCTCTGTAACAGTCAGATACTCATAATCACAACCCCAAAGCCAATAACAGGATTTTTTAAAAATATTATCTGGAGAACTCAGCTACATACCCACTGGGAGAAAAAAAAACATAGCTCTTTATTTTTAGCTCTCTCTCAGCTCACTGAGAGCAATAACTGAACTTCTGAGATAAAATATGAGGGGAAGTGGTTTGGAGGGGAAATTTTCTATATTAAGGACTTTAACAAAAATTGGTTTCCCCATCAAACCACCTTTTATGAATTCAGTTCAACAAACATTTACTGAGCATCTGTACTCCATGCAGCTTTGTGAATTAGAAAAAGATGCGTCTCTGCTCTTCAGAAGTACTCACAATATTGTGACACACACACACAAACATCCAATGGCTTAGACAAGACATGGAGAAAACAATTTTCGGGTTTTCTTGAAGACAGGTGGTGCAGAAATATTTCTTGAGACAGTTTTGTTCTATCATATTCGGTATAGTCAATTTCATTAAAAAACACAAACTAGCGCTTTGTTTAGGGTGCTCTGTGGGAAGTCAAGTGACTCTGTCTTTATAGCACCAAGAAAGTTCTTTTCTAGAACAATTCAAACTGCAAAAGTTGGAGCAGAATGACAGAGTTGCATGAATTAAGCTTCAAAAATTCTGACAGATTGAATCAATACCATAATATAGGATTTTCCTGTCTGGTTCTGAGCTTGACCAATGACAATAAACAAGTGGAAATAAACAGCATTATGTGTTGGTCCTAAATTTTTTTGTCTAATCACCAGTAAATGCTGTGTATGGCTGTTTGTACAAAGAATCAATGTATAATGGTACATTTTAACAGAATGTAACCATGCGAGACAACTTGTCCATAAAACTCTGGCAATGATAAAACTTTTTGTGCTATCATGCTAACATGATATCACGATACAGTGCCATCATGATAACAGCAACTGGAATAGGTCAAGTGTATCTTGAAAGTGAAAAGTAAGGTCAGATAGTTACATGTCTACAACGTAGTTGGGTCTAGAAAAAAGGAAAAATACCCTCACTTCTCAGTTCCCTGCCAAAAAGAAATGGTAAATATTTTGCTGACATTAAAAATCTACTGTTTACGAGTTTGAAGACGATTTTGAGATATTCCTAATTTGGGGGGGATCTGGTGGAGGGAGGGGGACCTAGAGCAATGGAGCCACAGGCCCTTTTCATGACAGGAATATGCACCAGGGCTGTGTTTATATGATTGGGCAGAAATTTTAGCTCATTAGGTTGTTAATCAGCTGCTGTTCTCCACAGACTTTGCTCCTTAAAAATGTAGTTGCCAGTTAAGAGTAACACCTTAGCAATAAAGAAAAACACAAGTATAGGAAAGGAGGAGGAAAGGGAGAAATTAGGTTCATTTTCATGACACTCAAGAAAAGAAAGTTTCATAAAATTGAGGCTTCAGGGCTTCCCTGGTAGCACAGTGGTTAAGAATCCACCTGCCAATGCAGGGGACAGGGGTTCAATCCCTGATCCGGGAAGATCCCACATGCTGCGGAGCAACTAAGCCTGTGCACCACAACTACTGAGCCCATGCTCTGCAACTACTGAAGCCCATGCACCTAGAACCCATGCTCTGCAACAAGAGAAGCCACCCAACGAGAAGCCCGAGCACCACAATGAAGAGGAGCCCCTGCTCGCCATAACTAGAGAAAGCCCACGCGCAGCAATGAAGACCCAACACAGCCAATAAAAAAATGAACTGATTAAAAAAATTGAGACTTCAATTGGAGATTTTGACTAAAATTCCAAAATAGTACAAAATGATAGCAACAACAAAAACCTCTCATATCATCGTCTATATTCTCAAGCAGCATAAAAATTCAAGACAGAGAGAGTAAATATCACATAAATATACAAGGCACAAGGGATAGTCTGTGCACACGAATAAGAACCTAGAAAATTCTGCTGTAAACACGGCAACAATAGGGTTTATTTAGCCATGACCTCAGAAACACTGAACTCAAAATTAAGAGCTACTCTGTCATTTATTTTACACAGTTCCTCTTCAGAGTCAAATGCTAGACAATGGGAGGGACATAAAGGCAAAATATTATATACACACAGATTCAGGAAAATAAACCAAATAGGCTGAGCTGAAAATCACTGTTTCAGGAAACCTAGCATTCTAAAAATATAAAATACCACGGGCTACAATTATTTTTCAAGGTACTGATGTTCCGTGTAAAATGTACCTCAATAAATGGTAAATATAGACTAGCCCAGGAATAATCTGGCAAAATTAGTCCCAAGATATGTAATATCAGAAAAATATCTACACTGGTCAATTATTCTACAACATTAGGAAAAATACTATAATCCTGAATTCCTCTACCTGATGCTGAAAATTTGGTGTTTCATTAGACTAGTAAATTTTGTAAGTCTCAGAATAGCAGTACATAAAACCATTAATATATACATGTTCTACCATAAATATTTTCAAGCCACAATTTAAAAACGGACATCTTTTTCAATATCCCCTGTAATTTATCTTATTACAGGTTAAACAGGCACTTAATTATGTATCACCTGGTGTAAGATCTACTAAGAGGTACAAATGATTTTTTTCTTTTTTGCTAACTTTGCTTAGGCAATGGTGAGTTTAAAAGAAAAACAGTAACTTTTGATACTTATTTTGAAGACACAAGTAATGTCAACCTTATTTTACACATGGTATGCACCCTAAAGATAAGTGAACCTGCTTCAGGTAATACAATCAATGTCCCAGAAATTACCTGGAAAGATATGTTGGCAGACAGGTAGACCAATACTCTTCTCACGCACTCCAGAAGGCCATACCTTCCCAACCACATATAATGTAACTAAACCAACCGTCACCCTACATGTGAAAGCCACGAAAAAGCTTTACCTTAGCACCAATATGGGAAAAAATCAGATCAAAACATTGTATTGCTCTGCTTATGTAAAGCTTTAAATGAAATTCGTTTCAATGAAACTAATGGTGGACTTCTATCCCTCTTAGGATACAGTAACATTTTGTCCTTCACCAGTATGAAGTGCATCGATTTGCCTAAGCAAAATTCAGGAAGACAAAACGTGAACAGTGGTACAAAAAATGTATTCAAACTTTAAGGCTCAAACAAAACAAACACGCGTAGGGATGGTCACCATTTTCACATTTAACACAATTTGCTGATGTGGGCTTCCAAGTCTAGGCATATCTGTTGGGTCAGTGGAGCAGAATGTTTGAAAATAAGACTATCCCGAAAAACCTGGCATGTATGTTTCCACAGGAATAAGTTATTATTGCTCAGATATGTTGGAGCAGGATGTGCCCAGGCACTGTTGAACCACCAGTCTACCCCTGTGCTTCTCAGCTGGGCAGGGAGGCAGGGGAGACATCTGACAATAGCTGGAAATATTTTGCTTGTGACAGTTGGGGTGGGATGAGGGGGTGTTATTGGCATCTAGTGGGTAGAGGCCACGATGTTGCTAAACATCCTCCAATGCAGAGGATAACCTCCCATAATGAGAAATTACGTGGCCCCAAATATCAATAGTGCCAGGGCTGACAAACCCTGTTCCCTGTAACCTAGAACACATGACTCAGAAGAAGCCAGGCCTCGGTCAACAAGCTCTGCTTTCACCTCTTGCACCTATTACTGTCCGATCATTGGCTCAGCACATACGTGACCGTGCATAGCATGAGCTCCCAATATGTAAAGCAGAGCGTGCTTCATGACTAACAGACAGCTGTTTGCTTGTGAGATTGATCTTGTGTTGGCTATAATATAAACAGATCATTCTCAAAAGCAAATGCCTTGACTCATTTTAAAGTTCCTAGTTTATGAGCAATGGATTCCGCTTTAGGAAATCATTGATCAACAAAGCCAACCAATTAATTGATTCCAAATGTAAAAACACAAAGTCATTTATGTACACTGAATGCTAAAACCTCCCCCATCGGAATTCCTATTTAATTGAAATTCCACATGATTACTAAGTAATTAGTGAATTTCTTTTATCCTTCATTTTAAAAACGTGCACTTTCAACTTCTTTTCTTCTTCCTTTTAGCCACAATATATTGAGTACGGTATTCCAGGCACTGTGTGAATTACTGCACGTGAATTTTATACCTACAATAATCCTCGTAGATAGGAACTACAGATGACATTTTCCTTATTATTTAAGTCTGCAGACAGAAAACGTGGGGTGCAAAGAAAACATGTGACCATAGCACTCACAGGCAGGAATTCAATGTGAATTCATTTAATAGAGAGCAAAGCAAGAAGGAAAAAAGCCAGGAGGATATAAAGAATACTTATAAGCATTACGAAAATAGCCACGATTTACTGAGTGCTTACTGTATGCTAGGGTCAGTGCCAAGCACTTTATTTACACTATTTCAATTGATCCTCCCACCAGCCCAAAGTGTGGACGATGTTAAGAGTCACCATTTTACAGATGCAGAAACTGAGGCTTGATGTGAAGAAAGCCACACAGTTAGCAAGTGGCACAGCTGGGATCTGTACCCTGCACACTTGAGAGTCTACACCAGGGACTGGCAAACTATAACCCTTGGTTTAAGTCCGGCTTGCTGCCTGTCTTTGTAAATAAGATGTAATTGGAACACAGTCACACTCTTTCATTTATAATCACCTGTGGCTGCTTTGGGGCTACAAGAGCAGCGCTGAGCGGTTGCAACAGAATCACAAGGTGAAAGCCTAACATGCTTACTGCCTGGCCCTTTACAGAAACAGTCTGCTGACACCATCTAGACTTGTCAGTAGTAAGTAACATCAACTCCACGCTTGTGCTCACACTGTTAGGCACTGAAGCCCTTTGCTTTCTACTGCCTAGGTAAGAAGCTTCCTCTCCTTTCAGTATGACCTCCTGTGTCTATTTCTGTAGCCATCCTGAGGGCTAATACTATTCTTTTCTTTGGAAAAGAGTTTACTTAAATCATAATGATGTTATACCAAGTGCAACTTATAAAATCTTATTTCCTATGAAATCATTAAAAAGCAAACACAAAACACAAAATTACTGATCTTCTACCACGAACACGCTGTGTGCCAGGAATACAAAAATGAATAAGACACCATCTTGCCCTCAAGGAGCTCACAGGTGAGCAGGAAAAACAGGTACACAGAAAGCAGAGTGGCTTTCCATGAACCATGCACAGAGGCCTGGGATTCCAGGGATGGGGTGTCTCTTCCTCGGTCAACCAAGGCCTCAAAAGGAAGGCATTTGAAAACCCATTTCTTTTTAAGAAAAAGGTCTCCAATCTAATAAATAACAGAATTAGGTCTGATTTGTCTAATAAGTAGAACTATTATTCAGACATGGAATGACAGGTCTGAAAGGGATTTACAAGCTCAGCCCCTTCATTTCATAGTTGGGAAAACTGAGAAGTACATAATTGTACCCAGTAACGATAGGACATAACATTGCCAAAGTGCCTAGCAACTGCGCATGAATAAGTATTCAACTTTTGGAGCACGTTATTTAAGGGCATGACTCTGCAGCCAGCTGTGGGGCAAGTTATTAAACCTTTCTGAGCCTTGGTTTCCTCATCTGCCAAATGAAGATCGCATTCAGAGGTCATCGTGAGGAATAAGAGAGCTCATGTATGGAAAGTGCCAAGGGCCGTGCCTGACTCACAGTAAGTATAACATGAGTGTGCACTACGATGAAAATTTAAAATGAGGCATGGAAGTGAACCAAAACCGAAATCTGTAAGCGAGCCCGTATTCTACCCTGTTCCTGAAATCCCAGCCTGCCTTTCTATTACATCTGTGCCCTCCCCACTGGGGAGAAGGGGATGGGAAGGGACCACCATGCTTCTAGGCTTTTGTCTTAGATGCTAGGGGGTAACCTTCTCTTCTTCATCTCTTCAGCCTTTCTTTCCTATTGCCAGGAAACATCCCTGACACCCCTTTCCACTCCACTCCTACTGCCACCACCCTTGGCCAAGCACTGATCATCACAGCTCTACTGCTTCACCCTGCTCAGCGCCACCCCAGCCCCAGCCCCCCGTGACCAATTCCTCGTGCCTGCTGCAGAGCGGATGCCACGAGATGAGTCAAAATAGCCTTTCCACATTATCATTCCTCTGCTGAAGAATCTACCATCCCTCCGTGTAGCACATCCGTTGAAGTCCAGACACTTCTGCCTATAATCACCTATCTTTTAACTTTACCTTGTATTAAAAAGAGACCTGATTTCAAATCCTAACCCCAACACTTATCACCGGTGAGACCCGCATGCCGCTTAATCCCTCAGAGGTTCAGTTGTCTTTTCTGCCAAGCTGAGATAAATAGCATCTATCTCATGCGGCTCTTGGCAAGATGAAGCCCGTATTTCCCATCACTGGCCCAGGCCTGGCACAGAGCAAGTGACTAAGGCGTTATTGTTGTTATTATCTAGTAATGATACACTTAGGTTCCTCCCCCTCCTCGTTCCTGTGCTTGTGAATCCTCCCACCTAGGATGTCCTCCCTCCTGACTTCTACCAATCCATATCAGCCCCTTCACACAAACCCCGCTCCTGGGATTCAGTCCACACTGATCTCTTGCTTTGGTGAACCCACTCAAGGCTGGTACCGCCCACCCTGGCCCTTAAGCAGTGATTCTTAACCCAGGTGTGACTTTGCCCCCCGGGACAACTGTCTGGAGCCATTTTTGGTGGTCACCAGTGGGAGGAGGGTGTATGAAGCATGTTTTTAAACATTTTCTGTATTTGATGATGCTCTGACATCCTGAGGCCTAGAGAGACTGCCCCTCCCAGAACTAGCTAATTCCTAGAGAGAGGAAATCACTTGCCTGCCAGGGTACCTCTCCTATGCAAACCAGGCAATTCAAGCTTATCCCCCCAACCACCACCTGGATCTAACTCACACCAAGTGAATATTTCCTCTGCCCTCAACCACCCCAGGGCTAGGTACTGAACAACTAGAGACCACCTTTCTAACCCTGAGCCAATGAAAAATTTTCACATTAACCAATCCTAAACTTGCTCAAACTTGCCTACCTTGATTTGCCCATTCCTTCCCTGCAAAAAAAACACAATAGACGCTCTGCGCTATATTTCCTCCTGAGTCCTTCTGCCTCCTGACTAACCCTGGTACTTCCCCAGGGGGCCCTGCATGGATGGTGTGCCCCTTCCTCTTAGGATCTGTAATAAACTCTTCTTTCAAGGGCAGTTATCTCCCTGTCTGTCCCCTTACCACACCTGATTAAAACAAATCCCAGGTACATTTTAAGTAGGTGCTACTGGCATTTAGTGGATAGAGGCCAGGGACACTGCTCAGTATTCCACAACATACGGAATACCACCCCCCACCCCCAACAAAGAAATATCCAGTCCAAAATGTCAATAGTCTTGAGGTTTGAAAAACACTGACCTAAAATACTCCACATTGAGATCACAGCTCTCTAGAAACCCTAACCCTGCCATATGGTTCTATCATACAGCCTAACTAGGGAAACAGAGAAAGTACCTACTTCCTGGACTGATTGAAACAAAGGTATAATAAATGTAATAGTTAAATCTGCATTCATTGCTCTTTTAACCAAAAAAAAAAAAAAATCATTCAATAAATATGTTCAGCAAAAGTGAAAGTATTTTCTCCCCCATTACCAGGAAAAGCTTAATGCCAAAAACTTCTGGTCAGAAAGAAAAATTCATGAACGAACCTCATTGTTCTGTGTGTGATTCTGTATCTTTCACAAGCGGGAAACAGTCAATCAATGTAGTATTTTCTATGTGAGGAATCTGTGGCCACACATTAATTTTTCTCTGGGACGTCCATCACCTGCGATGCTCTCCACACCCCATGAAGAAAAACCACTCTGGGTGATAAAATAAATTTGGGTAAAGAAGTATAAGCACTGTTCTTGAGATTTCACTAGGCACATGGGCACACCAAGGGCTCAGAGATTAAAACAATCAACTTTGTTTAGCTCAGTTTTCCAAATTAGTTTGATCTCGAAATTTTTCGCATGCCATCTATTACCATCCTACGGAGCACGAGTTCTTTGGAACACATTTTGGAAAACATCTCATTAAAGTTGACAACAATTCCCAACACTGAACTTCAGAACTTGAGTTTGAAAGTTTCTCACACTGTAATCTGAGTGGCTTCAGGAAGCTCCACAGCAGAGAAGCGGGACACAGCCTCCTTCACCGTCAGAGGTCTTTGGCAGGAAGACCAGTGCTTCTGCAGGTCTCTGCTGGAATGGCACAGACCCTGGAATTCGGACAGACCGTATTGCCAAATGGCATGAGAGAACTTGTCTTTTTTGCGTTATTACCTTGGACTGATTCTAAGAGTACAGATCTCAATATATGTAGACGCCAGGCAGAAAATTATTATTTTCCCACAAGCAATAAGGCTAACTTAAACGTTCGTGTGTCAGGGGGAACCCATGAAAACAGGACCCTGCACGTCCATACGGAAGCAAAGGGGGTAAATTAAGAGCAAAGGTGAAGGTCCAAAGTACCCCGATTTTCCCATCCACTTCCTGACTAGTCTATAATCCACTCTTAGATCTCTTATCCCTAAGTCACAGACATCTTTGTGCACTTAAAAAAAATTATGTGATATCTATGGATTTCGTTGGATTGGCAGAGGACGGACTTCTGAAGAGGATCTGTACTGCCTAGGGGCTCAGCCTCCCCCCACCCCCCACCCCCGGCCTGACTGGGCAGCCTTTGTCTTTTGGGCAAGGTACTTGGGTCTCTGCAATAGCCTTCAAGAGACTGCTCTTCTGAGCTCACAGCTCTGTGACCTGCAAGTCTGAAAAGGGCTCGGCTGGGTACGGGGGGAGGCCACTCGCAGCCAGAAGCAGATGGCGGAGTCATCTGTTCATCTAGCTCAGGGGATCCCTCTGCTCTTTCACCTTGAAAGAAAGTAACTATGGTTTTCCCAGTCCGACAAGCCATGCAGCCTGTTTGGTCCTCCATCCTTCCACCAACCATCACCATGAATGGAGAGGAGAATGCAAGGCAAAAAGAGAAACTCAGTTCCTTCATCCCTTTGGCATGTGGAAGCCAGCACCATGGATTTAAAAGCACAAAACCTCCTGTGTTTTCCATTTTTGAAAATTTTCCAAAAGTCTCCTGAATATTCTCAAGACCCTCTGGAAAAACAAGCATGATATTCCTCTCCTTCACCCCCTTTCGCAAGAAGGGAAACAGAGGCCAAGGCTGAATGATTTGTCTGAGCCCAGTTTGTACTGAGGTTACTGGCACCAAGACTTAGAAGCCTGATTCCCAGAGGATGCTTTGTTTTCCTAACCCTCCCCTGGAGGCTGCTAATTCCTTCTCTCCAGTAAACACTGCCAGGAATTGCACTCTTAGGATTTTACAATAAAAATAAGCCATGTTTGCTTTCTGAAAGTGGTGGAAATCCCCCAGGTTAAATCTTACTGTAATTTAGGCTATGATATTTCAAAGTAAATTTGTGTCGTTTCATTCATGGCGAATTATGTACTCTGAGCTAGTAACACACACTGACCCATCTACTTATGGTTTAAATGCCAAGTGTCATTCCTGTTTGGTCCTCAACATTTGCTTATAAATCCAACGGTGAATTTCAACAATGTTCCACCGACAATGTTGAGGAAGCAAAAAGGCCTGTACACCTGACCCAATTTCATTCTGAATAGTTGCCTTTTTTAAAGAGGTGATTATTAATGTTGGCATAAGATTAAACATTCCCCTTGAAATAATTTGAAGCTGAAGATGTTATATTACTACCCATTTATACGTGATGTAATGCAAATCTTCAGCCAATATATACATTTCCCCCCAAATGAACTCTACCCTAGGATGTACCATAACATACACATGAAAAACCTATACCTTATTTGATTACACCTTATTTATGTCACAGGCTGCTCTATTAGATGTTTCATCGTCATAGGATAAAAATTGGGGATATAATGTCCCCAGTTATGAGCTAATGTTTATATTCTAGAAATGCAATAATCATTCTACCTTGTATCACATCTAAATGGAGCAGAGCAGAAAACAAATTCCGAACTGTGGTTCTGGAAAGCTCTAGGACTCTATGGCACTCTGCGAGGGCAGGCCCTCCACCTGGCCTAAACCAGAGCCATCCGCCTTTTATCTGGTTTATATATGGGGGTCTTCTAAGATATTCATAAGTTCCCTCTTCCAGAGAGTAACTATTGTCTTTGGTTACGTCCCCGTCTTCATTTTTATTTCTTGAACATAGATGCTCCTTTTTCTATGTATTCCCTCTTCCGCCTTGTAGAAAAACTTGAAAAATTAACCTAGGCACACACCCCCAATGACTACTACACTCACCACTATTCCAAGCTCTTTCTATAGTCTTACCACAAGAAATCTGCATTTACATTCCTGATTCCACCTCAAAGACTGGGGCAAGGATGGGAGCGGTCCAGTAGCCCATCATTTCTACTTCCACTGCAAAGGTCTCTTTCCGTCAGTTCTACTTGGGGTGGTGGCATTCTGACCACAGGCTGCTTAATAGTGCATGAATAATTCATATCATGGCTAGTTGGACACTGCACTGTACTATTCATTCTGGATATGAAAAAATTAAGGCTTTGGGCGAGCAAAAAGGTTCACTGCGTGTTCATTTGGGGGATAATAAGCTCCTGTCTGTGGCTTGTTTGGCTTTTTTAGTGAGCTGGGGAAAGGACCCATCCATCAGTGAGTTACTGAGATTTGGAGGGGGGCGATTCTTGAATATGTAACAAATCCATCATGCTGCCCCCGTAGCCAAGATCTGCTTCTGGATACATCCTTTCATCATGTGGAGTAGCCCAGTTCATCAGACAAGTTAAGCTTCCAAACATATAAACATTATCTACAGTATCTGCTGCATATGTCAGACAGACATTTGCCCATAAACAGACTTTAAGTCTCTCAAGAAATAGCCGGATTCTGGTGTGTGCCCAGTCTGTCAGTGACGGATGGTCACTAGCTGGGTGGCAGATTGCATTCCTCACTTTGTGCCAGGAAATCCTGGTGCCAGCTCTTACTGAGAACACCTTCAGGATCTGGAGGCCTCACTACAGTGCAGCTCCCAATAATTCCACCCAACCAGGAATGGAGTCTAGGAGGCTGTCATTCCCTTTTTAAAGGTGATTTCCTACTAGTGGAAGAATTAAATCAGGCTTTGCTTTTCCCTTTCCTTGCTTGCCCCTCTTTCTGCCCATCATCTTGGAGCAGTATTACTGTTTAAGAAGGCTGCCTGGGGGCTTCCTGGGTGGCACAATGGCTAAGAATCCGCCTGCCAATGCAGGGGACATGGGTTCGAGCCCTGGTCCAGGAAGATCCCACATGCTTCGGATCCCCCAGGCTCAGTAGTTGTGGCCCGTGCGCCACAACTACTGAGCCTGCACTCTAGAGCCCGCGAGTCACAACTATTGAGCCTACGTGCTGCAGCTACTAAAGCCCATGTGCCTAGAGCCTGTGCTCCACAACAAGAGAAGCCACCGCAGTGAGAAGCCTGTGCACAGCAATGAAGAGTAGCCCCCACTCTCTGCAACTACAGAAAGCCCACACACAGCAACAAAAACCCAATGCACACAATAAATTAAAAAAATAAAATTAAATAAAAAAGGCTGCCTGAAAAGCAGCTGGTGCTTCATTGAATATTGCTATTGAACTTGAAATAACACAAGAACTGAGGTAAGGGGGCAAGGGAAGCAGAAGGTGACACTCCTAAAAATGAAGATTAAAGAACGGGAACTTCGTTCCCCTCCCAAGAGTCGCTGCTGGGGTTACAGCTTGTTTAGAGGCTAATTATTTGATTTTATAATTACTTTTGTGGATTGCAAAATAATTACCATGGAGGCAAATCTCCATGTGCCAAAATAGCAGAGGCAATTGTTCTAAAGTTCACACCGAAACAATAACAGAGTCAAGATGGTGAGCTCTTACGTGGGGAGTAGAAATCCATCCCCTTTGTCACATGTGCCAGCCTGAGAGCCACATAAAGGTCAGGGTTGGGGTGGAGAAAGCAAAGATACTTCACAAACCCAATTCGGATTAATTGTTTCTTTTTAGGTTGATTTTCATTTTAAATCTGTCCCTCTGCGTATACTAGGACATCATGTAGCCTTTGAAAAAGACTAAAACTGCAGTGCTGGTGAATGACATAGACATGCGATTGAGTCCCTTTCAATCCTAAGATTAGATGTGGTGTTAAGATGGTCAGTAGCAGTATCTCCTAATTATAGGAACTGTGATGTATCCGGGGTTGGCAAATTTTTTCTGACACAGCCCAGAGTAAATATCTGAGGGTCTGCGGGTCTCTCTGCTGCAGCTCTTGAACTCTGCAGCTGCGGTGCAAAAGCTACCATGGACAGTACGTAAACGATTATGCATAGCTGTGCTCCAACAAACTTTTATTTATGGACACTGACATCTGAATTCCATATGAGTGTCTTGTGTCAGAAAATATTCATCTTCTGATTTCTGTCAGCTGTTTGTAATGGTAAAAAAGAAAAAGAAAAACATTCTCCACTACGAGAACAGAGGGAGGGCTCATGGACGACCGCTTACCAATTTACCAATCCCTGATCTAGATGGGTTTTAGGCCTCTCAACATCTTCAGGGAAGAAAAATAAGTTATCTCACAGGTGGAAGAAACTCAGGTAAGAGGTGACTCAAGGGCAGGTGGAAGGGATCAGCGGTCCCTGAGGTTTCCTAATTCTAACCAAGCACACTCCCCACCATGTAATTTCCTCCTTGGCTTTTAAATGAATTGACAGTTTGCTTTCGGTGTTCCTTTTTGCCTGAATTTTCCTGAAAGCATCACTTTCATATTTAATTAATCACTTGAAGAAGTTAAACGTCACTGGCCAAAAAGAGCAGTCTCTTCTTAGAGGTTCACGTCTCAGAAGCACCACGGCTGCAGAGATGGAACCAGAGGACTAGCCCAAGTACGGCAGCATCCGTGGGTGGCATGGAGGAAGCCATGACCACTGATCCTCTGATCCCTCGTCCCTAAAATGGTCACAATAGTATTTTCAACCTTAAAATGTTGTTCTGATGATTACAAGGAAATAATATGTGCAAATTATAAAGTGTAACGAAAATATTTATGTGTCTAGGTTTTCTAAACTTATTGGCTTTCTTAAATGGAATGAATCAATTCTCTTCTTGACCATCAACTCAGAACCTTCTCACTTTCTCCCTTAATAATCCTCTAGGGTGACTGTAATCCAAAACATAGTTAATAAAAAGCATTGGAAAGATGTAGAGAAATGGGACTTGATCTTCATCACTGTTGGGACTGTACAACGGTATAGCCACTGTGAAAAAGAGCCCGGCAGTTCCTCAAATGGCCAAACATGGTGTTACCGTATGATCCAGTAATTCTACCCCTAGGTATAAACTCAAAAGAAGTGAAAACATACATCGACACTAAAACTTGTACCTAAATGCTCAAAGCAGAATTACTCAGAATAGCCGAAAAATGGAAACAACACAAATCACCATCAACGGATTGGTGGATAAGCAAAACGTGTCACAGTATAGCCAAGAGTATACAAGGAGGAAAGGACAGTCTCCTCAATAAATGGAAAACTGAACAGCCACATGCAAAAGAATGAAACTGGACCCCTATGTTACATCCTACACAGAAATCAAATCATCATGCCCTCTCCTTTCCGCCGTGTCTTAAAACTCTATAAACACCTATTCGTGTCCAAAAAGTTCTTCCCATTTGTATCAACCACCAGACTACAGAAATGAATATTGGCGGCTGGCAAACAAGTTTGGATCCTGCCCCTCTCGATACCGCTGTATGTATATACTTTATCTATCGATATTTTTAATCTGCTTTAGATGTATGGGTATGTTTTAAGCATAGATTTTACAAACATATTAAACATTTCTTCCCCTAAACCAAGTGAATATTTATAGACATCTATAAGTCAGAAAGATATTGGAGCAGAAGGCGAAATTATTAGCAAAACTACATATGAGTTCAAAGTTATGCTGAAAATAAGGCAAACTGACTCTGAACTGCTGGTGCTTGAAAGTGCTGCTGGGCCTTTTTATGAGTCTGTAACAGAACAGAAGAATGTTGGTCTTTTGACACTTACTGCTCAAGGTCCTAAAATGCCCATTCTTAGCTATGAGTGTTGGACCCCTGCCCTTTCTCGTCTTGGCCCTGCTTAGGCTCTGCCGGAAACACCATCACAAAAACCTACTCAAATTTGCTTCAGTGTAATACAGGAGTGGGAGAACGCAGGTGAAGAAGCTAGAGAGACCATTATCCTTTCCTGTACACTTTTGTATACGTGTTCAATTTTTCATAATATATATATTTTAAAAGTAACACAATCATGCTACCTCTGCTTTAAAATCCCTGTGCTACATTTAGTGTTGCTGACCTAAAACAAACAGGCTGCCAGTAACTTTTCCAGCAAAAAGATGCCTCCATTCAAGATCAGCAGAGAAAGGCAATTGGGAGTCTACAACCCATCAAAGTCCCCCAACACAGCAAGGAAAGGCGGATGCTTTTATAGAGGGGAAAAGGAAGTTGGGAGGGCTTAGTAAACAAAGAGTCCCTGGCTTGTCATTGGTTGAATCCTTGCCAAGAAAGGAGTCCTTCTTCTTCATATTGGGCTCTGCTATCCTCCCAGGGCCTGAGAGCTCCCCTGTCTGGTCTCCCAACTCTATTTGAGATTTCTGTTTATTAATATTTTTACAGTGCTCACTGTATGAAATCTGAACTCTTTCATAAACTGTACCAGGATTTTCCTGATCTCCTTCTTGCCCAAGTCAGGCCTGACACACTCTACTTTCTGCCTCCAAAACAACACCTGCCTCTCTCAAACACTTTTAAAACTTCTGTGCATGTCTCTGTCTACCTGTCTATGTCCACCTGTCTATGTCCCTATGCTACATCATAAGGTCTCTGAACACAAAGACCATATAATATGTTACCGATTTTATGTTCCCAATGCTTAACCTGGCACATAAAAATGCTGCACAAATATATCATTGGAAAAAAATGAAGAACAGCCCAACATATGGTTCTAGACTACCTCACGTCATTTTTTCCCTACATTCCACCAAATCTACCTGCTGAACTTCTCCCCTTTTCTGAGCAAGCTATGCTCTTTTGCAATTTAAATCATTTGCATATTTTTTTCCTTAGCAAAATGCCCTTCCTTATTTATCTGAGAAAACTCCTCCATTAGGCCCTAGTGCAAATATCACCTCCTCTGGGAAGTCCTCCTGCCTTACTCACACAGTTAATGGCTTCCTCCAACAATTTAGCAGTTTACTTTGCTGCTGCTCTAAGGTTGACTCTTCAAAAGACAACAACTGGTTATTGTACCTATTGGTAACTGAGGGGGCCCTGCACACACAAGCTGCTAATTTTAGAAACAAACATAAGAGAATCAATCAATAGCTCAGTTGTGCAAGTACAGTCTGCCCTCTGTATCCACAGATGCAAAACCCACAGATGTGGAGAGCGGACTGTATTCACTGCATTGGCCATTTTATATAAAGGGACGTGAGCATCCCTGGATTCTGGTACCCGCAGAGGGCACCTGAAACCAACCTCCCACAGATACTGAGGGACGATTGTACATGATACTTTAGCAGAATTTTAAAAATCCACCTTCATCAGAACTCCCCCCCTTCCTTACACCTCTTCCTAACACCCCTCTAAGCCCTTCCTCACTTCTCTTCACTACTGTCTAAGCACATGCTTTTCTTTTCAGGGTTCCAAGATAGAGCCCTTCCTAGGCTCTCCTGACTTCATGGAAGCAGTTTCCCTCCTCTACCCCTTGCTTCAGGCCCTGTCTTCTATAGCTGTACCTTTGACTCGGAGTGTCCATCGGGCCATGTCAATAGAATCCTCCAGTAACTATTGTTCTGGAGAACAATACAGTACAACAGTAACCATACTTCATCCAGCTGTTCACTTTTCCTCTTCTGGAGAAGTAACTGGATCTCACTTGCCTATTTTTTTGGGATTACCCAACGGACCAAAAAGTGCTGAGTCATTGTAAATTTAGACATATACCTGAGCCCTCTTATCTAGAATGAACTGGTCATGACTGTTAAAACTCTACAGCTACCACAACAAAACACATTTTACATGCACAACATTAAAGGGGCTCTTCCCCAATCTCACTTTTCCTTGCTTTTATTAGAAATACATGTTTTCACTATTAACTATAGAGTCGAATTGGTGCTTTCATCTTGGACCCAATCCAGGGATGTTTAATTACAGAAGAGACCAAGGAGTGCACAGTAGCAGAAAGAAAAATCTAAGACAAAATTGAACGCAGCAGTAATGATACAGATGATAGTAATCACAGCTAATATTTCTCCAGCACTTTCTCTTCCAGGCACCATGCTAAGTGCTTCATGCCAATTATCTCATTTAATCCCCACAGCTCCATGCAGTAGATAATATCGTGGTGTCCAAAAGTCACCCAGCTAGCAAGTGGAGGAGCCGTAATTTGAGAACAGGCAGTGAGGTTCCAGGAGCCAGCTCTGGACCACTTCTAGAAACTTCTTCCTTCATCAAGGGACAGGTTCTGATAGTAGCCCTGACACCAAATGGTGGTTGGATTTTGCAGGACTGCCCACCTAATCTTTAGGCACCTCAGTTTTCTCATGTGCAAAAAGAAGGATTTGACCCACACAAACTCATAAGGCATTCTTTTCTAAAAAGCTGTCTCGTGGAATGAACCCTATAGGTAACAGAGAAGTATTATGACAAATTGCTGTCGTTCTAAAAGTTCATATTGGAATGCATTAGAATAACATGTTAAATATTTCTAATTCTGAAAACAAAATTTGGAAATGCCTCTAGTGAGTCAATGGATTAGTGAATTTGTCTAAGAATATTTGAAGAATAGAAATCACATTTAGTGAAATGAAAACAACCTTGAAATACTGATTAATCACATGTAAAAAGGCACTGAGTAGCAGCTACCATCAATATGTCTTGTTTCTAAATCTATCCTTTGATTACTTCTTAAGCAGGCCACTATAAGACAGAGGCTTCAAAATATTTCTAAAAACTGATTTCAAAATGTTTTTTCTATTAAAATTACTCGAAATTATACCTTAATACACAATTATTAGTGACATTATAATACCTACAATAATTCCTCACTAGTTAATAGACTTAAAAGGAATTCACATGAGAATAGAAAATATATATGAAATTATATAGAGAAATACCTGTCTTCTAGAATAGATTTCCCCCAGTTGATTTTTAACTATTTGCAAATTAAATTATATTTTCCTATTGACTTCTAATATAAGTTCAGCGATAATTTAGCTATGTCTCTTACAGCTTTATAATGTACATAACTTCCAACCTATTTAGCTAAAACTTTCTCTCCCTCTATTCCTACCAATGCCAGCCTCTGCAAGTAGGTAAGGCAGATAAAATTAAACGTACTAGGAAATCGTGCAATTCCTTCTAGTTCTGTAGCTTAATAAACCTGGTTTATCAAGACTGCACATGTATATAACACAGACATATATACACACGTCACAGTACTTTTCTACATTCAGCATAGGTGTCATATAAAAAAAATAATCAACTTGGGGCACAGTGGAAAGCACCTTAGTTTCAAAGACAGACAAGGATTTAAATCTTTTTTCTACACTTCACCTGTTTGTGGCCTTTACTCCAAAGTACTATATAAGCTTGTTTCCTCATCTGAAAATGGCTTCAGTATTGAACCCAAACAGCAAAGATGAAGGAAACACAAACTATCTTTGTCCATTAATGGTGAACTGCGTTCTACAAATTTTTTAAGTAATTTTCTATTTAAAAATAAGGTCCGCAAAACATCTTTAGTACAAGTTAGTGGATACCAGGAACTTAAAAAAATACTCTTAAGTAAAATGGCAAGTGCTAAAATGTAATTTCAACTTTTATATACGTTCACAGAGCCAGGGATATTTTTTCCTTTAAAGTTTATTCTATATCAGCCAAATACTTTTAGTTATAGATTGTCTTTAGACTGAAAGTTGTTAAAATATGCTTCAAATATGTTTAAATATATTTTATAAATGAGGAAATTAAGAATGAGACTGAGTGAGCAATGCCTCTATAAAATTTTCCCTGTGTACAATCTCAAGTGAGGGCTTTCCAGGTGAAGTTCCTTGGTTGCTACTAAATGACCTCCTTGGTGCTAAAGGAGAAACCTAACATGTGGACCGTGCTGAACACAAAGCAGGTACACCCCACCACAAGAAACGTCCTCTATCGAGCCCTACCAAATCTGTTGGCATTACTACAATCTTTACTATGAGTTTCCTTTAAAACAGCTGGCTCTCCAGGCATGCAGAAAAGATGACTCAAATTGAAAACAACTTCTCAAGAACTTAGCTCCCAGAACACCCACTCAGGACAAACGATCATTCAAGGTCAATCTCTGAAGAAAGTGAAATTTATTTGAACTTCCTTTCCTTTCACAGTGGGCAGTGCTGCTTTGGGCTTTGGCAGTAAAAGTAGAAGGGTTAAGTTCCTGACCTCATTTTATTCCAGTGACTAAAGCAGTGCAGCACACACTGGAAGGCAGGATTAGTGGGTGCAGAATTCAGCAAAAATTAGGCACCACAGCATGAGGTCTCCCCTCCAGGAGAATCCTTTGAAATTAAATGCTTTAGTCATAGCAGGTGATACGCAAACATCCATAAGACATTCTGTGAACTCCTTAAGACATTCGGGAGTGTTTGAGGCTGTAGAGATGATGCATGTGGTAAGCAGAAGCATCCTGCTCATAATTACACACGTGAACACACATCCTTGAGTGTAGATACAGACCTTTTCTTACTGTAGCAACATTCAGAGATCCAAATGTAAATAAACCCACAAGGTTGTGGAAGTAGCCCATTTAGGAAGTATTTCAGTCAACAGAGTGACTCATTTATTAAAGATTTTAGCCTGCATCTCATGCTCTATTACATTAGAGGGTAAAAAGTCTGGCTTTAGACCATCCCATTAATCCATTTATATTCCATAGGCATCAGCAGCTTATAGAGTAAACCGAAGGACCAAACGTGTCAGTGTGTGCTTCTCAGATACGGATATCCTCCCCACACCTAACAGAGCTGCCTCAGTGTGTCTTGCGCGCCTGCCTTCCTCCTCCTGGACGCCTAGTGCCATCCTGCGCAGCCTCTCTGGCAGTTTAATCAAAGAAAAGTATAATTACGCTAGCAGGACTCTAATTTTGAAAAGACATTAGCCAAGCCAGCCACTTCATTACGCTGCACCTCAGAGGCCAGCAAGGAACCGGAGAAATCCTGACATGTGTTCTTGCAAAGGGAACAAGCGAACCCATCCTGACTTACAGGAAAAATCTGCCTGCCCAAGCAGGTTGTGCGTGTCAGGCTAGGCGATAAGCTTCAGGCTGGCCAGTAGCTTAATGCTTTCCCTGCAAAAACCTCCTGCCTAAAACTTTTCCGAGACCTCCGGTGGCCCTGTACAAGCTGCTCCCAACTGCCTGGGAAATGCACCGCCACACAGGCGCGTCCACATCCGCAGAGGCTTCTGCCCGGTCCGCGCGAAGCTGTCCCTCCTTCTTGGCTCCTTCTGCCCAGAGCCTCTGGCAGCCAGCACCCTTTCACCGCCCCGCTCTAGACCGGTTTGGAGAGAGTTCTTTGGCTCGCACACGCACACCTGGTAGAAGCCGCTGCCGCCCCTCCCCCACTTCCCACATTTTGGCCATTAGACATCATTCCAAGAGGGACCAGCAGCGGCACTCCAAAAATCACGGCCATGTTTTACTCTGAACGGACATCATTCAACAACTCCACAAGTCTCCAGGGCGCTGGGCGCTGTGGCCAAGGCCAAACCACCTCTCCAAAGTGAATCCACCCGAAGCCCACATCTGTAACGCAGCCCCGCAAAGCTTATACCCTATCATAACGCAAGGATGGGAGAACAGCTAAGAAGCCCAGAAAGCTAAGAAAGCAGGTGGAATCATCTTCTGAAAGCTAATAATGTGGCCCCCGATAAATCGCCTAAAGCCCCACCTTCCCAGGAGAAAAATCCCAGAGTTGCCTCTTTAACTGCTTCAAACCCCTCTTTGCGAGGAGCATTTACATCAGTGGTCTAAGCACGGACGCGGTCCGGGTTTGGCTCCTGGCAGCGCTCTGCAAAGTGTCGGGCGGGCGGGCATCACGCCTGGGTAGAGGGCGGATGTCCCCGCAGTTCTCCGGGCACAGAGGCCAGCGGCACCCCCAAGCTGGGGGCCGGCAGAGCCACCTCCCCGCCTCCCGCGCTCGCCGCCGCCCCGACGCGCCCCGGCACTCACCGTCCCGGGCGTCCTCCCCACGACTGCAGTTGCTGCAAATGTGTTTGATCTCCTTGCCCAGTTGACAATGGATCACAAAGGACACGTTGTTGCTGTTGTTGGGGGCGGGCTCCTTCAGGGGCTTCATCCTCAGCAAATAAAAAGCTTTCTTTTTGGGTCTCTGGGCGCTCGCGCCTGGCACCGCGCCCTCCCTGCAGCGCGGCGAGCGGAGCGCAAACCTCCCCGGCTCCGCGGCGCGCGTGGGCTCCGCCATCCGGCCCCCGGGCGCCCCGGGCCGGGCGCCGCTCCGGCCCCCGCGCGCTGCCACACGCGCCCCGCCGCCTGGCCAGCATGCCCCCGCCACGCCCCGCACCCGCGTCTCTACAGCCACGCGACCGCGGCGGGGCGGGTCAGCAGAAGGCGCGGAAGGGGTCTTGACCTCGCCGACCTCCCTGCAGGAGCCAATCCGGATCCCAAGGCCCCGAGGAGGGTTTCTGGAAGGCACTCCTCGGTCCCACCTGGGATGCTCCACTCCCGCCTCTCTCGCGGCCTCACGCGCGCATCCTCCCCTTGGCAGCCCCACCCCTCCGTACGTCTCAGCACCAGCCACCTGAGCCTGCCGGTTTTGCAGCTACCTTCACTCTCTCGAGCTGCAGGGCAGAACGCCAGCCTCCCCCTCCCCCTTTTCCTCAAGCCTCACGCTGCCAAACCAAAGCAAGATGTACCGCACAGAAGGCAGGGAGCCCTCGAGGTGCAACAAGCGCCTCTCTGGGGCCAGAACAAATTACCATTCTCAGGTGGGTCCAACCCACCGCCCTTGACTTTCACTGGCGTCGACAACCTGTTACAACATAATTGATGTTTTCACGTTCAGTAGAAATTCCCCGACCTGAAGGGGGCCTTACACCAGTGTCAATAAAACTTAAGAGTGAAAAGGAACCGAAAAGGTTGCTTTCCTCAATCCTCAGGAACGACAACTTGCAACTTTGGGATCCCAGCTCATTTGGCTGAAGAGTCCCCTGCTGTCTTACCACAGTGAATAAGGTTTAGCAAGGCAAATGACATCAGTTGAGAGCTCTAAAGAAAGAAGTGTCTTAAAGAAGGCAAATCCATGGCTCAATAATAACAACAGCTACAAGTTATCCAGCCTTTGTTTGATCTGCATGTTTTGTTTTGTTTTTCATGACGCTATATCTACACAACAATCCTGACTCCAGTATTGCAAATCCTACCTCACCTTTAGGAGAGCTAAGGCTTAGAGGAGCCTCAAAGCACAATCACCTTGTGTGCTTATTTTAAAAAGCGACTTTGAGGGCCTCCAGCCCTGAGATCCTGGTTTAGTAGTAGGTCAGTGTAGGGCCCAGGAGGCTGTAGTTTTAACAAGCTCTCCAGGTGATCTTGATGCAAAGCCTAAGTGGGGAAACAGGTGTTTACAGCCAGGTGTGTCTGACTCCGAGCCTGTTATTCCCTCCATGCCCCATTCCCTATGAGCCCTTGTCGTCCTTTCCGGCCACTGAAACAGTGTCAGTTAAAGGATGGGCTATCACCACCAATTGTTTCCAGGAACTTCTCCAAAGTGAATTTCCTAATACCCTGTGTCTTACACTACCACAGAAGGCAGGTCATTGCTACTCTCTCCTCCCACTGGGCAAATCCTACATGTACAGCTCACCTCACAGGGAAAAGGGTCAACCACCCACTGCGGATATTAAACTACTGTGTTATAATATGCCTCTGATCACTCCAATTCTCCCACCCTGTCATTTACATTACTTCTTATTTGCAAAGCATTCTGCCCAAAGCAGCACATTCCAAGCTTCATTTGCATTCTGTAGTTAGGAACCCAAGTGTCCAGCTGTCATGGTCTGCTCTAGGAGGAGACGTCAGGGAATCCCAGGGTTAGAGTTTCGCTCTCTTCAAATACATCACAACCCTGTCTCTCCCCTTGCTCGTCGGTGCCTTCAGGGACCCCTCCCTTCTTGCCTGGATTACCAGCCAAACCAGCCACAGGTAAATCTCAGTTTTTTCTCATATCAGATTCACATCACTTGGTCCCTGGCTGATTATAAGCTATCTTAGAGGTGGCCAAGGGCCCATTTCCGCTACTGGAGGAGTGTATGAGGGAATTTATTGCATTGTGTTATGGGCAAATGTTTGTTATTTTCTTTTTCAAATCCTAGATCCCTCTCCCAAACTGTATCACCTCTTACCTCTCTTCTGAAAAGAAAAAAAAAAAAATCTTTTTCTTAAATGAGTTGTTTTTTAAATTGCATGCCTTTCCCACCTTTCTGCCCACAGATCAGAACGACAGACCTGAATAAACCCTGCATGGTCTTAAAAAAACGGAGCCCAAAGCAGTCTTTCATTCGCTCCTGAATACTAAACCAGACCTAAGAGCTCAGGTGTCTCTGTCTTAACTGGCCAAGTTACATTGTAGCAGAGAGAACAGTGACACAACCACCAGCTTAGTCTCTAACATTCATGGTGATGCCCTGTAGTGGCAGGGGCTCTTTATTCAAGTTTAGTGTGTAGAAGCCCAAGGTGAACCTCAGAGACCTGTCCCCTTGTTCGGTGGTTCATCTTCCTAAACTGTCTTCTCTGAATTTGCAGCTTCTAACTCTGATGGCCAAAATGGTATCCACTAACCTCATGTGGCTATTTACACTTAATTAAAATTAAATGAGATTAAATGTCAGTGCCTCAGTTGCACTAGCCACAACTTCAAGTGCCCAAGAGTCACGTGTACATAGTGGCTACTGTATAAGACAGGCCAGGTGGTAGGACATTTCCTTCAGTTCTATTAGACCTTGCTTCTCTTAGAAGATATGAATGTTAGTGTCTCGGGCTGAATTCAGAAGCTGAGCAGCACAGTCTTCTATTGTTACAACAGAAGGTGTGTGGAGAGGGGACCAGGGTGGAATATACCTTAGTGCTAGCTGCAGTTTGGAAGAAGATGCCTGGTGTCTGGTGGCTGCAGACACCCCCTTTCCTCTGACCCCCTGCAGGCAGCAGAACAGGTGTGCACACACATCTGGCATCTTTTCTTGATCCTGCTCTGCACCCTGAATGCGACCTCAGTGAAACCGCCTTCTGACACCTATTATTCTAATATCCCCATAGCTTTCGATGCCAAGACATGCCATACAGTCTGTGTTTGTCTCATCCCATAAGACAAACCTCTGTTTAATTATGATCCTTGTAATTATGGCTCAGCTCTACGGCTGCCTTTGATAATCATCTCCCTGCATTGACAATAGGAGAAAATGGTCATCCTATGGCATTCTTGGAAAAATATATAGTATTGTGGGATTTTTTATACATCATTTTTGGAGTATACCTGCTTTATAATGTTGTGTTAGTTTCTGCTGTACAACAAAGTGAATCAGCTATATTTATACATATATCCCCATATTCCCTCCCTCTTGAGCCTCCCTCTTACCCTCCCTATCCTACCCCTCTAGGTGGTCACAAAGCACCGAGCAGATCTCCCTGTGTTATGCAACAGCTTCCCACGAGCTATCTATTTTACATTTGGTAGTATATACATGTCAATGCTACTCTCTCACTTCATCCCAGCTTCCCCTCCTCCACCCCAGTGTCCTTAAGTCTGTTCTCTATGTCTGTGTCTTTATTCCTGCCCTCCCACTAGGTTCATCAGTACCATTTTTCTAGATTCCACATATACGCGTTAGCATACGGTATATGTTTTTTTCTTTTTGACTTACTTCACTTTGTATAACAGACTAGGTCCAACCACCTCACTACAAATAACTCAATTTCATTCCTTTTAATGGCTGAGTAATATTCCATTGTATATATGTGCCACATCTTTGTGTTTTTTTTTTTGTTTTTGTTTTTGTTTTTGACTTTTAAGGCAAAGGAGGGAAACACTGAAGGGAAAGACAGTCCAGAGCATTTCTGTCACCTACATCAGGGGTTCTCAACACAGAGCCTATGTAGCTTGTGTGAGATTTTCACTTGGATGATCTAAATGGGAAAGAATAAGTACAGCCTCTCAAGCTCTACTCCAGACTCTGCATTTTAACAGGACCTCCAAGTGACTCGGAGGCACATTAAGGTTTGAGAAGTACCTGCTAGGAATCAGCCCAGGAACAGTATTAATTGCCTACCCGGGGAGCACACATTTTGCTTCTGAAGAAAGTAGCAGATAGGACCCCTGATCTTGCAGAGCTTAAAACCTGAGGATGCACTCAATGAAAGAACATATAAAAAAACACACTCAACTGAAAACATGTGTGTAAACCTCTAACTAGGAGCAGCCATGGAGAAAAGTGCATTTACTCTCTGAGTGGGAGCATGTGTAAAGGGAGTTCTGCAGTGATAAATGTGGAAAAGATGGAGCTGATGAAAGAGAATTCCCCTGGGAAAATTGATTGACAGCCAGCTGGGGGCAGAGGGGTGGTGGGAGGGGTGATGGCAGTGGGGATAAGGCAAGCTAGAAGGAGTTGATGGTGGGGGCAGGGATAGTCAATAATGGTCATTAGTCTGGCAGGAGAGTTACACCCAGCAAGGCAAGGGGTGAAAATTGAGCTTTCCAGAAGATGCCACCATTATGATGATATGAAGACAAATGCAGACATTGAAGTTCCATGTGATCAACTTGGAACTAAGATTTCTGTTCTGCTTTCTGCTTGTCTGTGCTCCATCCTACTCTTAATGCTCAACAGTTATTAGGCTCACAGGAAGTCAGAATCAAAGTTAAGGGTAGACATTTGGAAATGCTCATATAGTGCTTTAACTCCTGTGAAAGAGTCAAAATTCAAAATAGCAATGTCAACACAAGGCAAAGCAGTGGAACCACTCAGAGAGATGTACTTTAAAAATATCACTACACGTATCTGATGTAAGAAAAGATCAAACATTTCTTTTCTTCCTCAATTTTTTTTTATTTAAACTGAAGCTATCCATTAAATTTTCTTTCTGCTTGTCTCCTTTCTTGTTCCTATCTTCCCTATAGTGGGTTGAATGGTGGCCCCCAAAACATGTCCTTGTCAAATCCTTGGAATCTGTGAATATGACTTTATTCGGAAAAAAGGTTCTTCGCAAATGTAGTTAAGGATCTCATGGTAAGGAAATCTTCCTGGATTATCTGGGTGGACCCTAAATCCAATGGCAAGTGTCCTTATAAAAGACACACAGAGGAGAGACAGAACTGGTCTCCAGAACTATGAGAGGATAAATGTTTGTTGTTTTAAGCCACCAACTTTATGGCAGTTGGTTACAGCAGCCCTAGAAAACTAATACACTCCCTAATTAACTCTCATGTAAGAGGAGCATCTATTATATTTCTCACAGAGGAATAGCATCTATTTTTTCCTAACTTTGATCTAAATGTGTACTATGTTAAAGCCAGAACTGTAAGCTAATCTACAAAGTAAAAATTTAGGAACAGCAGTAAAAATTACTTCCAAATGGTTCAGGAACACAGAATTGTGCTACACTACTGCTGCATCTCAGTGTGTATGTGTGTGTGTGTGTGTATGTATGCATTGTTTTTGTTTTAGTGTTTTGTTTTTCTTTTTGCAGATGCTGGAATGAAAGTATGAAATGGAACGGAAGTAGACTGTCATTTAAGCGGGGGATACAGCTTCCAGGCTTTTTTATATTTAGTATAAGGCATTTATATTCTGTGCAAGGAGACATGATCAGAGCTTGCTGTGGGAGACTGGTGAAAATCCTTTAGGCAATTCAATGATGTATCAGTACAGCTCATATCCAGCTCCGTGCATTGGTACAGCTGTATGGATTGTTTGTGGCTGATATCTTTCCTAATAGTCTCTTTGACCCTTACAAGTCTAGTTATTAAATATTTTGAATGTCACTCCTGCAGATAACGGTTAGAAACCAGCTGTACAATTGGCAAGCCTTGATTCTCCCAAAAGAAGGGCTTTCTACCACAATGTCTTTCCTCAAACTGTGTTTTAGAGCCTATAGCAAAAGTTCTTTTGGCCCAAGCTTTTCTTTTATTATTTCTTAATTCAACCTGACAGGCTTTTGGTATAAGAGCCAGGGAGAGGTCAGTGGACAGTAGGTTTGAAGAAACAATTTCATACCTCTGTTTTTAGAACTTGAGTCCTTAAAAATAGAGACATCCAAATGATGTGAGCATTTTTTTGGTGTGGTTGTGTGTGTGTGCGTGTGTGTGTGTTTTATTTTAGCTAAGGGTTTTCTTGTTTTTTTTTTTTTTCCTCCTAAAATTTTGAACAGAAAGCAATTTTACTTCTAGGCTTGAGATAATTATGCTTACTAAGGGATTGTTCTGTGCAAATTGTTCTGTGAACACTTAGCAGATAGCAACCTGATGAGAAGAGGCAATTGGAAGCAGTTATACAAAACAGGTGGAGAAAGAGGTGATGGAGGGGAAACCATCAGAGTAAACTCCTATAGTTTCTTGATTGCAGTGTTATTTTGGAATATTTCTTTCTTTTCCTGCATTGCCATGGATGAGAAAAAGGACTGGAGTGGGCTAGTTCTTTAATCCAAATAAGAGGATCTTCTCCATAACGGGCCACGCTCTCAGAGTGAATAGAATTTTTGACTGTGATTAAAGAAGGCAGGAAATTTTCTGCAAAGTCTTGTTTATGTCAAACGTCTTTAAAGTCTGTATTGCCAATCTCCAAGGAAGGCTCTTAGTCTAAATTTTAAAATTTGGGATCGAATATTCCTGCTTATATCCAGGGTAAAAGAGAGGATAGATTAGGTAGAGGTTGTTCATTGTTTAAGATTAGTGAGACGTCTGTTGTTCTGAACTATTTAGTTTCTTTACATTTTGCTGCAAATGACAAATCCCATTTAAATTGAGATTTATAGCCTTACACACATAGCCTTATGCTTTCCTTTCTGAACCAGGTTAATTTTGGCAGATTTAGATACTTCTGGATATTTATCTTATGGAAATAAAAGCACCAGAGTATAAAGATGTTATAAATATAACATAGGTGTGTTTATATTGCAATGGAGAATAAAGTCCACAAGAAATGGCTGCATAAATTATAGTATGTTTATAGCATGATGCCACTAAAAATAATGAGTTACATTTGAACAAGTTGGCTTGGAAGGGTTTTCACAATGCATTGTTAATAAGAAAATTAACATTCAGAGAACTGACTATAATACTGTCTCATTTTTGTAAGACAAATATTGTAGACATTAATATTATTCTCCAAATATTTCTGATTTACTATCTTCAGGGACATAGTAGGATTGCAGTCTGCACACCTAGATCCCCTTGAGGGTAGGTGGAACCAGATGACCAGTTCTGACATGTGTGTGATGAGCTGAAGTTTAAGGTGGTGGCTGCTGCTTCCTTTTGGGTTCTGGAGTGAATTGAACCTACCTGCTGACAGGCAGGGGTCATGCAGAAGGTGAAATGAACTTGTGTTGCTTTAAGCCACTGGAATTTTGGAGTTGTTTTTACTGAAGATTAATCTAGCCTCTCAAGACTAATACATCAATGACAAATGTGTGTGTGGATGTGTGGGGATGCATTTGTATATTATAGATCACCTTATCAAATCATCACAGCAACACCGTAAGATGGAACCATTATTCCCATTTTATGCTTCAGGAATCAGAAGCTCAATACAATCAAACCAATTCTCCAGGTTACACAATTAGCACTCTGCCAAGCAGAAACCTGACCCAAAATATGTTTAACAGCCAAGCACACCTTTCCTTCTCTGACCAGCCCACTGACACACAGAAAACTGCTAGACAGTTTTTCTTCAGAAGACCCTCAACACTATTTTAGGACAGAAGCATGTGGCATCATGAAATACAACCAAGAAAGGTTACGGGACTGCAGGCCCAGGACGCAGAAACCTTGCCTGCCACGCAGAGCTTAGCTGCTGGTGGTGACAAGGACAGGGGTAAAGACAGGACACACAGGTTCTCACCTATCATCTCTATTGGCAGGTTCATGCCCTTTCAATCTTGAAAACAGACGGCAGCTGATACTCACTGCTATCCTCTTAGGGCAGGATGGTATCAACCTTATGGTGAGCCCCTCAGGGCTGTTTAGCAAAAGCTCACGATCAGCTAATGATAACTGGCCATTAGGAGAGAATCACAATAGTGTCTGTACAGAGCAGGTGCAGGAACAGGTAATAGGATCATGTAACATTGGCAAGAAATGCAGACTGGCTCTTTTTCCAAGTGGGAGAACTTCAGTTATACGTGAAACATAACTGAGGTTGGGGGTAGCTGCGAGTAGCCAGCTACGGGGAGCTTCTGAGTGGGTATCGCGGCTGTATAAATGTGTGACATGCACATTCTCTCTCCCTCGGAAAATAAGATGGTCTAATTCACTGAGGGAAGCATTACAATATGCACTAAGACTTGTGAAGTGAATGATCAAAGGAATATCTCTGCTTCTAACAAGCCAGGTTGTACTCATCTTCCCAACACGCCATCATCTGTGATCTGATGAGCTTCCAAAGCATTTTTTATGATAGAGAAGCATGCTGAAGAGGAATTCTATTTATTGTTGTACTTTTTATGTCAATAGAGCTTTTTTCCTCTGTGATACATATTTTATCCACACAAATTGTTGTAACAACAGTTTATTGCCATCTTACATGTACAAGGAAATGTTATTTACAGGAATGAAAAGGGAAATTAAAAAGCCAAGAGGAGGGACTTCCCTGGTGGCGTAGTGGATAAGACTCTGTGCTCCCAATACAAGGGGCCCGGGTTCCCTCTGTGGTCAGGGAACATCCCACATGCATGCCGCAACTAAGAGTTTGCATGAAACAACTAAGGAGCACGTGAGCCTCAACTAAGGAGCTGGCGAGCTGTAACTAAGACCCGGTGCAACCAAATAAATAAATAAATAAGTAAAAAGCTAAAAGGAGTCTAAAGAGAGATCATATTAGAGTGTGTTATTGGAACTTGAGTAGGAGAATAGATACACAGTATCTATAGATAAAGATATGCTTTAAAACTCTTTCACAAAGTATTGCAAGGATTAATTTGCAGGGTAAGACAGTCCATTGTAGCAGGGAGGCAGAGAGAGACATATCACATGGTGAGCTTCTAGTATGCTTAAGAAACTCTGCTGGGCTTTTTACTAGTGGATATATTAAATACTTTAATGTATGCATTTATTTATAAAACATATTTACATGATACTAAATACATTAAATATTACCTATGAACATTAAACATCATAAAATTATATATTTTGAAATATCTTTAACTAAAAAATTAGAACTGAATCCTCATAACAATTCTAAGAATTGAGGTGTTCTGACCACCATCTGACAAGGGAGAAAGCAGAGAGATGAAAGAAGTTGCCCAAAGCTGTCAAATATAGAAAAGGTAGCACGTGCCCAGACCTGAAAAGAATGATTTTCCCATTCAGAGACCGGTCACTCTCCACGATTTCATGCTGCTGTCCAGAAATTTGCACATGGAAAAGAGGCTATATTGAAGGTAAAAATATCTTTGCAAGCCAACTTTGGAAGAAATTCCTGGAGGACTTCCTTAATGATGAAGGGCAGACCTGTTATATTCACTAGAATCTACCCATTTATGCTGGAAGTAAATTTATCTTTCCATTTTATGGATTAAAAAAAATTACTGAAATGAACACTTCTTCATTTCCAAATCGGTAATTTATTTTTAAGACCATTTAAAATCACGTCTTTTTTTCCTTGAAACTCAGCAGGTGAAAAAAACAGAATTATTAAACCTTGACAAAAATGATCAATTTTAGAAAATGTGAGATATGATAAAAAAAATGGAGACATTCAGAATCTATGGATATTAAATCAATATATTTTTATATTTTACCAAACCTAATGAATAGAAACTATTTAAAATAAAGTTTGAAAATATTTTAAGTATGCAAATTCCTTTTCCTGGACTTCCTCTCTCTTCCTTTTCCAAAATTGACAATATATCAGGGGCAACCTGGAGCCCCAGGTTGAACTCCCCTGATGTCAAGAAAACAACCATGCTTTCTCAGGCTAGTGCCCCTCCTCCAATCTGTCAATGCGTTAAAGGCAAAGAAGGCTTTTACTCTTCTAAATCTTAATCTCAACTTTACATTAAAAATAAAACACTCTTTGGGACTTCCCTGGTGGCGCAGTGGTTAAGAATCTGCCTGCCAATGCAGGGGACAGGTTCAATCCCTGGTCAGGGAAGATCCCACATGCTGTGGAGCAACTAAGCCCAAGCGCCACAACTACTGAGCCCACGTGCTGCAACTACTGAAGCCCGAGCACCTACAGCCGGTGCTCCACAAGAGAAGCCACTGCAATGAGAAGGCTGCACACCGCAACAAAGAGTAGCCCCTGCTCACCGCAACTAAAGAAAGCCCGCACATAGCAAAGAAGACCCAATGCAGCCAAAAATAATAATTTAAAAAATAAAAGAAAATACTCCTGCTTTGATTACAAGAAAATAGTGCAGACATTGCTCTATAGCCTGCCTGATGTTCCAGCGTTCTCAGACATGCACAAAGGTATCAATGCATATGAATTACAAGCATCACTCATAAAGCTTTCCTGCTAATAACTTCCTGAGCCCATATAGGGCATACTACCTTATTTGGATATTACCACCTGCTATTTTTTTTAATGGTGCATATTAGGTCAACTTGAGTTGTTCAGAGCATTTTGCACTACAGTTTGGGAACTAGTATCCATCATTCAATTCATTCAGAGTGAACTCCCAAGACAGGCATTGGCAACATTAAGCTTAGTGTGTGACAGTTGCATAGGATGAACCAACAGCAGACATTGCTTCAGTCTTAGGGATCCTTTCAATCAGACACAGGCTTCATCATTTGTGTCACTGTGCTTTTAAGCGTGAAAGTTAATACAGGAAACACACAAGACTCATAGGAAGTGCTTTCTGCTTAAATTTTTCCTCAGGTTTTGTTACCATGTAAGTAAGGAGAGAGACATATTTCCACCAGTAATATTGGAATAAAAAGAGAGTTGAGCTATTTTCCTACGAATAAATATTGGCAACTAACAAGGAAAGCAAGCAGAATCGTGTAGAATGCTTTGTAGTGGGTGGTGGCATTCTGCCAAGTCAAGAAAGAATTGGATAGCTGAGCTAAAGTAGCAAGCATTTTTGCCTTTACCTGAGACACCGTGTTGTTTGCTAAAGACAAGCAGTGTGCTGCTGTGTTCTCCAAAATGACCTTAGCTCACAACAGTGTAAAGGAGGAAGAGAGATCAGTAACTCAGGAAAGAATGGGTCCATTACCTGCAAATGTATAGTTTTGGGTGTGACTTATAAACACAAGCTAAGTCTGATAACATGAAGAGACTGCCCAGAACTGTTGAGATCACTAACTATTGGAGCAAAGAAGGAATGAGTCAATAAAATCTTAATCTTCAAACCCAGGTTAATGCTCCTCGCCACACTAATCACCTGTCAGTGTCACCTGGACCGAGTCTTCCGTGAGGGTACTTTTATAAACGAGAGGAATTATTCACGGGCATTCTTATTTACTGATGGCTCAAGCATGACACGGAGGATCAGGAAACAAAGATCTCAAAGTGAGATGAGAAAAGACCAGAAGCAAGAGAGCACTTCCCTAAAGTGAGGGCATACGCATCATTGGATTTCACTTTTCAGGCTGCCCAGCTTTTTCTTGAGAGATGGAGTCTGAATCAAGAAAAGGATGAGATTGTCCTTTTATGGTAGAAACTGTATTTCAGAACATTACAGAGAATCCTTGAGAAAGACTTGGTGATGTTTATCTGAGCCATTGCAAGCTGTGGTGCTGTGGAAGGGGCATGAATCAAATGGACTTGGAGTGTGTAGTTACATTCTGAAATTCAACAGTCTAACACAAATCATTCTCATTGTCTCCTTGCGCAAACCATAGCTTCTTCCCAGGGCCCCCACTCCTCCCAGTCACCTGGACTGGACGCCTCTGTGTTATCCACGGCCTTCATCTTCTATATGCAGTGACCAAGCCTTATGCATTCTTTGTCTTAATTCTCATTTATGATAAAAAATCCTCAAAGTTGGCGGTAGAATGAGATGGCAACCCATCTCATTCTTCAGAAAATGAATTAAAGAGAACTTTTTATTAATTGTCATAATTAATATTCCGTCAAAATAACGTGTAGTTAAGCACCCATCTGTATATATCACAGTATTGCTTTCATGAAATCTTCTACCAATATACAATTTCTCTGGACAGTCTCTCCCCTGACTCTTTCCTAAATCTTTCCTAGGAATCAGTTCTTCCAGAAAGCCAACTGAGTTAACTTGGATTGCAACAAACAAACAAACAAAACAAAAACAAAAAACCCCAACAAAACCAACCAAACAAAAAACCTTTGAGTGGTTTTCCCTCAAAGTGATCAATGTATCCTTTGGTGGGTAAAATGAAGGGATTGGACTAGTAGATGATTGCTAAAGTCTTTCCAAAAATGCAATTCTTTGACTCTAAAGATGTTAAATTGCAACTATTGGAAGAGTGTGGAGGAGGAAAGAAACAAAGAATCAATTGTGTTGAAGAGGAAAATGACACTAGGTAAAAGAGCTTTCAGTGAACCTTTAACCTTTCTAAAAATCAAATCTCAACCAACAGCTAAGACAGGTCTGATCTTCCTCTGTAGCCAGATTTTCCACCACCTTGTGTATCTTCTGCCACTGGTTACTCCTGGGCACTCACAGTTCCCACAATACCATGTCATATCCCGCAATACCATGTCACATCCCGCAATACCATGTCACATCCCGCAATACCATGCCGTATCCCTCCTCCTCCTAGACCTTCCCCTTCCCTCCCCCAGAAGCCTCTTTCTCATTCTTCGGATCACAACATTAAGAGTGCTCAGCACACTCTGGCAGACAGAGAGAGGTACCTGCTCACCCCTCAGTGCCACCTCGAAGCGACTGCTGACTGAGCGCTTACTGTAACATCCTATAAATATTAAGTTCTTATTTAAGGTGTATTCCAAAGATACAGAAAAAGATAGTGAATACTCTACTATCCATGTGTACATTATTCAGGTCTTAAAATGTTATTAACATTGTGTCCTCACTGCCTTCGTGCTTTAAAAAGAATATAAAGGAATAAAAATTGCAGATATAGCCAAAGACCATCAATCTTCCCTTTTCCTAACCTCCTTCCCAGAGGCAACTACTATCTTGATATCAAGATATCAAAGATATCAAATCTCAAAGATATCAAAGAAGTCGATGTTTGTGTATCCCATCTATATTTATTTTTTTACCATATGTCATATGTTTGCAAGCATTTTGTAATATTGCTTTGTGGGTTTCCAATGTACATAAGGGGTATCTCATTTTAAGAATCATTTTGTAATATTCTATATTTAATTCAACATTGTTTTAGGATTATTGCATGTAGATTCATATAAATTTAATCCATTCATATTTCCTGCTGTATTAGTATTCCAGTATAGGATTATACCACAATTTATGTATGAATTCCCTCATGGAAGATTACATAGCTGGTATCTAAGTTTTTGGCAGTTAAAAACAATCCTCCAGTGGGCATCATGATAAAGTTCTCTTTTGTGCTCTTGTGCAATAGTTTCTCTAAGGAATATAGCTAGCATTGGAATAGCCGTGTCATAGGATTTACACATCTTTAGCTCAACTAGATATTGACAGATAGCTCTCAAGATGATTGTAACAATTACCATCTCATCAACAGTATATGAAAGTTTCCATTTCCACATCTTTGTCACTTGGTATTACCAATATTTTAATTTGTTTTTCAGTATGCTGGCTGTGATTTAATCTCGATATCTTGATCACCTGTTAGGTATTCAGATTTCTTCTTCGGCAAACTGCTTGCTCAAATATTTTTGTCCCTTTTAATTCGCTGTTTATGTTTTGTTCTGTTTTGAGACTTTTAAAGAAATTCTTTCCTACGACAAGATTATACATTTGTCACCTATGTTCTCTTTAAAAATTCATATTATTTGGGCTATTTGTTTTTGCACCTCTTGGTCTCTGATTGATAAGAGTTTTCTTTATTCCTCTTCTCCCTTCCTTTGGTTTGGAAATTATATGTTTTACCTCTATTTTCTTTATAGTAACCATTAAATATTTAACAGTTCTGGCCTTATCTATCAGGCCAGTGTACCCTGAACAACCCCAGAATGCTTGAATCCAATCAGCCCTCTCCATCTTCCATGTTATTATAGCCTTGATTTAACCTTGTTTATAATCTACCTTATTTAAAAAACATTCCAACATTCCAGCACTTTTGTTTTTGTTTCACTTTTACAAACATACTTGTCAACTTCACATCTGCTTCTTGAATTCTCTTTTTTTGTTGATTCAGTTTCTCTTTCTGAATAACATGTGATTAGTTCATTTAGTGAAGGTCTATGAATAGTAAACTCAGGGTCTGTCTGAAAACATCTTTAGTTCCGTATCAATCTTGTATAACTGAATTATAATGATCCAAGAAATGCATGAAAATAGCTTAAAAATTTTAATGGTGCTAAAAGTAGTAATCTCACTTCCTCGGAGATAACAATTTTCCACTTTTGGGGGAGACTTAGTCCCTGTGGTACTTACCTCCATGTTTTTAAATAGTGTGCTTATAATACTTAATTCACTAACTTATAATATTTTTTTATCAATGATCTATTATGGCAGATGTCAGTTAATTGCGAACAATTTATCTCAAAGGTACAGAGCCAGGGCTATAAGAGTCATGAAAGGGAGGAGTGAGGCAAACAAGGATGGGAGGTGATGTGAAGTAGCACATTCCTGCACTGGCTGCTGCCGCACCATAAGCCAAACGGACACCATGCAGGTGGGTCCCAGGTGACTGCGGAGAAACGGCTTTGGAGCAGTTCATCCGAAGAAAGACGCCTAGCTCCCTCCTCTCTCCTAATTCCCATCTCTTAACTTTACTCTGCATGAATTTTCTCATCTGCAAAACTGGGGCTACCTACCTATCCCAGGGGGTCACTATGAAGCTTAAGTGAATTAATATAGAGAAGGAATGTGAACAGAGCCTGATAGCCAGTAATGACTTAACAACAGTTAGGTATATTCTTATTGTTATCTTTCATATCTTTAAGCTTTCCCTTAAGCAAGCCTAAGGACACTTCTCATGTCCCTGAACTGGGCATTGAAAGTCCAGCCCTCAGTGTCTAGGGTATACATCCAGGCCAGGCACCCCAGTGGAACATCAGTTCAGTCAGCTGTGCTGCTAAACGTCCTTCTAGTTGCGACTCTACATGTTTGTCTCCATCACTGGTCATAAGCATCTCTAAGGCAAGGAACACAGTTTCTTACCCATCCGTTTGCTCTTCTCTGTTTTCGCAGCTTCTGGCATAGTTCGGGCACTTGGTAAACAGAAACTTGGTAAATATTAGATGGGTGAATGAGTGAATGAATGAATGGCCTTCACTTAGGTGAGCTTGACAGCTATGTAAAAGTTTCCTACAATTTGTCACGCAGCATGAGGTAGAATACTTCCAAGACACAGATAAGAGATGTGTCTGAGAATTCAGAGGACTGGAAAGAGACACTTGGATACGTAAGTGGTACCTGATTGGTCTGACCGGGTCTGCAACCAGTTTTCTTCCTCACTGTTTGAAACATTGTTAATTAAATAATTAAAACTGTATTAAAGTCCAAGAATAGCACTCAGGTGCTATATATAACTTCTGGCTACCTAGTTATACAGTACACTGAAATGAGGCAAGAAGCTTTTGGGTGATTTAATTAGCATCTTTCCAAATCTTCAATTTCTTAAAAATACCAGGGTGCTTCATTTTTTAATTGCTTACAGTGCAAAAGGAAGGCACTCTGATTTGTCCTTCTGCATCTATCACTGGGGGATTGGGGTGGCTAACTGAAGGAGGGATAAAGAGGGAAGAAAAGCCTTGTCCTTTATTAACCTAGAACACATCTTTTTCTTGAACTGTAAGTTAGTTGTTTACCTTTTGAACATGGTAAATGACAATGCATGTGTTGTCAGTAAATTTTGGATGCAAAAAACTAGCAATAGTAATTACTATTGAAAGACCTTTAATGATAGTCTCTCTCTCACACACACACACACACACACACACACACAGGAACACAGTTATGTCAATGCCACAACTAAGAAAGGCCATGTATTCTGATGTAAAATTTGCAAGGTTTATCACATTAGTACTTGATATTTTCATTATCTGAGATCCTGAACAAGCTTTCAATGAAGTGTGTTTAGAAAATATCGTTCATGTGATTCCCCTCCCTTGGCTCCAATATGATAGTTTAATCTAATTAAACTAATGCCATTTCCTTCTCGCGCTCACCATAGTGTGCTGGCCACTTTGGATAATATGCCTTGTCATCCAAGTGTCGGATTACTCCTCCGAGGCCGGCCAGCTCCATATGGCAACAAAATGCTGATGAAGTAGTTTGAGCTCTTCAGTTATAGTTGTTTTTTGTTTTTGTTTTTGTTTTTTAGGGGAAGAAAAAGATGTACAAACAGGACTCTGTCAGAGAATAAACCAAAGAGCAGAACAGAATATTTTTTAATGAAATCAGAGAAATAGCAGAAGCCTACTTTTCTGTATTGCTGGCCTCTTCAGAAAGCATTCCGTTGGGCAAGTATTTTCGTCATAATGGAATGAGCTATTGTAATGACTGAGCACTGACTTATTGGTCAGCTCTGTAAGTGGAAAATTTTCCTGTGTGGGGCAGTCCTGTGGAGACACATGCTACCACCTTGCAAACCACAGCCATTCCTAGAACGTGCAGGGTCCTTGCCTATAGAAACTATTTGACTCACTCCAAATCAGCACATAAGCACTGATCTCACCTGATTTACAAAAGACATAGCTGGCCAGTGGGAGAAATCTGTTAGGCAGGCCACTCTTCTGGAACAAGGGACAGGCCACAGGGCCCACCACCCACCCATAAGTGGGAGTTTTGCACTCCTTGGGACATCTGGTCAACCTCACATGTCAGGCATGCAGTGGAATGCAGTTTGAGGATTGGAAAACATACCAAAAAGGAAAAGCAGGCATCCATGGCCCACATGGGTTCTGATCCAGGTCCAGGGCTCCCCACTCAGATAGCTGCTATCCCTCCAGTTCCAAGCGCCTAAGGAGGTCTTAGAAAATGTCAAGAAAAATGCTCCAAAGTGGGGATTGATGTGGTAGGGAGCTGAGGGGATTATCTTAGGATGGAGGGCCTGAGTCAGGAACCCAGAGATTACATTGCTGTAAACAGCCCACAGTCCTAATATCCTATCTAGCTGGTCTCCTGAACATTGGTATGACCTGCAGCTCAGAGGTCATCTCCCGGATGAGACCTTCCTGCCCATGTAGACAGTTAGTCATTCTTCCCTGTGTGTCCCCACAGCATCTTCTTCCTGCCTCAGCTCTTACTTGGCTTTGCAAAAGTGTGGTTCTCTCCCTCTCTCCTTGTAGGCTTGGAGACTCTGTGGAGAATAATTACATATTGTGTTTCTTTGTACCTGCAGTGCCTGGGTGCCTGGAATAACAGTGATGGTTGGAAAATGAATGATTGAATGGCTTGTCCACCTGGCAGTCACCTCATGGAGTAGTATTCCATAAGCTGATTGCTAATTACCAAGGATAGGACACAAAGCTCTATGGCAGGCATTGTGATGCTGTGTTAAATATTCATACTGAGCAGTTAAAAACAAGAGTTTCCTTTTTAAGCCTTTATTGCAGCAGCAGGTTGAGCAAGAAGCACATTGTTCGAAGGGATCAGTATTCCTTAGTGGGCTGTGCTAATAAGTTCAAACCTGTTTATGCGAGCTTTCCATTCTAGTCACACTGGTGGGGTCTTGCATTTGAACCATGCTTTCACATCCATTATCTTTCTGATCGTCTCACAACCCTGTGAGATGGGTCGGCTCTTTCATTTTATAGGAAAAGCAAGACAGACTGGTTAATTGATGCCTCCCTGGTCCCCAAAATTTCAAACATGACTCTCTTGGCCAACTTAGATTTTTTCCCACTATACATTTGCTGTCCTGATGCTGGCCAAATCATTTAACCTCTCATCAATCTTTTTAGATTTCTTATCTAAAAAGAGGGAAAGGGAAAATGTCCTTTGCACAGTGGGGAGGGAAGGTCAAGGAATTAAAAGGATGCATAAGGACATTGCAGATATCCTTTTGTATCTTGGCGGTAGTTTTCCACAATTGTCTCATGGACATGTCATTTACATGCATTCATAATGCATCACCCACACCAGTGTTGTTGTAATTTTGTAGCTGAGGATCAAAGGGGAACCTTCTGCTTCAAGACTTCATCATGAATATTTAACATGGCATCCAAGCACTTTTCACACCCTTTTGCTACCTACCCATCATACCTGGTGATCTGTGTGATATGACTTTGTGGCACATAATACTTCGAGATGATTTCTCGGTCATTTACAGCAATCAGCCTGGATGAAGACTAATTTGTAATCACTTATGACAATTCCTCCATCTTTTAAGAAGCTCTGAAGGAAAGGGTGCCTTTATCCCCTGTGCCTTTTGCCCACAAATATGCACTGCAAATGGAGCCCAAGCCATTTAATTTCCAATATTAATTCATATTAATTACCTTTGTTGGCTGTCACATGGTATGTATAAGGTCAGAATTGGAGATATGCCCTGTTATCAGATAGGTTTGTACTTTCCCATGGTCATAGGCTAAGTGGCCCTTTTATAAATGCCCACCAGGGGCCACCTAGGGGCCTCATCAGGAGAACGAACAGCTAATCCAATCCAGCACAAATGCTGAAAAAACCCATGACATTCATGCCCACGTGATAAGGATGGGTGTTTCCCCTTTCACATGACTGAGATACTATGACAATTTAGAGTAATCTTCAGGACTCTAGAATTCTGCTCTCCAGTGGAAGCACCACGAGCTCTTTGCTTCCATTCAATCTCTAGCCAATCTTCATCCATACAATATTTAATTTTAAAACATGCTACCTCTGCTGTTCCTTTCCTACTGCTGCCACTGTCATCACCCACATGGTGATTGTTAGTGCTTCTCCCATCCCATCTCCTGGAACACTGCTGCTGAATGAGCCTTATTAGTTCAAGGACTATTTTTATCCATCATTCTCCTGCTCGAAAATCTGCCCTGGCTTACACAATCAAGTCCAAAACCTCTCTTCTGGAACTAGAAGCTGCCTTCATCTGCCATGATTTCACCTATGCAACGCAGACCTCATTATTTCCAACAGAAACTTTCGTCCCCATCACTTTGCTTTTGCTCACACGTTGCTTCAGCCTTAAATATCCTCTCCCCTGTTTTTTTCCTCTATCTAAACATCACAAATCTTTTCAAGATGAGCCCAGATTCCATGCCTTTCCATTAAGCCTATCATTCACATTCTGGTCTGCAGTGCTATTTTCTTCTTTGACCTGTAACATATGTTGATATAACACATTTTGGAGCTGAATCAAATACTGCTCCGAATTGTTCTCCATGTGTTTCAATTGGTAACTTACTCTTCTGTAAAAAGGCCTTCCTCATTTCTTATTTCGCTGTAGAATAAAATCCAGATCTTTAGGATTCTGGATCCTTCTTAACCCAGTCACAAGAGATCACTGACTGTGATCTAATATTCCAAACTACATTCCTTTTAAAATCATATATAATATAGATTTTTTTTTCAGATTATGAATACAGTACATTCTTATTGTAGAAAATATATAAAGGATAGTCTTATATAAAGAAGTAGGAAAGAGGACTTCCCTGGTGGTCCAGCGGTAAAGAATCCACCTTGCAATGCAGCAGACGCCAGTTCGATCCCTGGTTGGGGAACTAAGATCCCACATGCTGAGGGGCAACTAAGCCCATGCCCACAACTACTGAGCTGGAGCGCCTCAACAAGGGAGGCCATGTGCTACAAACTACAGCGCCCATGCACCACAACTAGAGAGAAAACCTGCACACCACAACTAGTGAGAAGACCCTGTGCTGCAATGAAGAACCCGCGTGCCGCAACGAAAGATCCTGCACGTGGCAACAAAGATCCCTTGTGCTGCAACTAAGACCCGACACAGCCAAATAAGTAAAAAATACATACACACATACATAAAATATTTTTTAAAAAGATATAGTAAAAAATCTACCCCTCTGAGACAGCCCTGTTTAGCATCTTGGTAGGTGTCCTTCAGATGTGACTCCCACCAAACCACTTTCATATCCCTTGGCCTTCACGCACATGGCTCCCTCCGAATGACTCGGTCCTGCTAGGTCCTCTCAAATGAGCATGACTCAGGAGTTGTCCAACACCACCTCACCTGTGAAGCTCTCCTTAAATCCCATGCTCACAGGTAAGACTCATCCTGCTCCCCCACCCCAGTCTTCCATGGGTTTCTAATATACTGGTACCAGGTTGTTCAGGTCAAAGTGACTTGGCAGTTACTTGAACCCCATCAAATTGTTTGCATCCCCAGAATCCACTTTCCTACAACTCTCTGGTCTCCTTTTTTCTTCTCAAATCTCAGGAAGCCTCTTTTCCTGACTGTTTTTGGAAGGAGATTAACTGTTTGTATATTGACTTTCAGTACGAGCAGTATGTTTGATTTTGTCATATCATAGACACTAACCAGATTATTCATTTATAGAATATTAACTACAACTGGCTTCTACATATGTTTGTACATATCTGTATCTGTATGGAGGTGAAGTACATACTGAAAGATACTCTTTTTTTGGAACACCAGAGGGAACAGATTAGAAGTGAGCAATGATACATGTTCCTAATGTTAGAACTGTGAATTCACATTCAATCCTGACATGGCATGTTTCCAGAATCTACCCCCTTCTCTCCATTACCACTATACATGCCCTTCGGCCATTCCAACCCAACCTAGACTAAATTTTTAGGTGTTAAATTATCTCATACCCCTAGCTTCCTCAAATACCCACCATGCCTGTCCATATTTACCTAAAGGACTAAAGCCCTTGATGATACAGCCCCAAACTGTTTATGTTTTAAATCTAAATTCTAGATATATCTCCTTGAAAACCCTAAGCTCTACTTAACACTAGTCTCTTCTACACTCCAGTCCACACCATGCACTTTCAAGTCTCTCGTTTTCTTTCTGTAATTTCCTCTGCCTAGGATGTGCTTCCTACCCCCCACTTCTCCGTATATCCACATTCTTCATAACTGTCAAGACCCCCTTTTGCCATCTCTTCTTTGAATTAGAAAAATTACAAACATATTTTGCCTTTACTTAGCATTTCCTTCATCCTGTCTTGTATTAGTTAGCTGGTGACATCTCTCTCTCTCCTACTGTTCATGATCTTTTTGAGAGGAGATACTTGGCTTGCTTGCTTTCTGTTCAGTGCTTAAGACAGTTGCTTGCAGCAAGCACTAAGTGAATCTGTATTTATTTGAATCCACAAACTCAGAATATTATATAGGAAAACCCCCAATGGACTGGAAGTCTTGGGGCATGAGTTTTGTTCTCAGCTCTGCTAGCAACTGATTTCTGATTGTGGGATCCTGGGACATCACTTTCCTCACTTGTAAAAATCAAGAAATTGGTCTTCATTGTCTTTAGGGGTCCTAGCTTTAATAATCAAAAAAGAAATTTAAAACTCTCTCATTTGCACTGAATATAAGAGCTTCACTTACACAGTTATTGTGAATATATACCTCATTTGTTGCAGCTAGGAAGGAAGAACTTCTTTTGAGGGTCGAGAATTGATCCACTGGACAGATGAGAAAGCAGAGGCTCTGACAGTGCTAAAATCTGGAGTTTGGACCTGAGCTGCTTGATTTCAAGTCTAGTGTCTTTTATGCAGGTAAGCTATCCCTTGAGAGCAAACCTAGAAAGGGAGCTTTAGACAGGTTAATCTTTGCAATGAGTAAATAACTGACAGGCTGTAGAAAAGTCATCATTCAGGTCTCAGAGGAAAGAATGAAAAGTAGACTTAAGCAGTGGTTGGAAAAAGTTGTGTTGGGGAATGAAATTTGGGCAGTTCCAGGTGGAAGAACATAAGGAGTGTGGTGTTGCAAAAGCAGCAGCATGTACCTAGGGGAGGCCAGATTTTTTAAGGGAAGCCGCACAAGGAAAAGGCTTAAGAGTAGGGATTTTGGAATTAACATATACACACTACTATATACGAGGATGAGTCAAAAATTATCCGCACTCTGGCTGTAGAATTTATAGAAGTTTTAATATAACCGGAGTGCGGATAATTTTTGACTCACCCTCGTATAAAACAGATAACCAACAAGGACCTCCTATATAGCACAGGAAACTCTACTCAATATTTTATAATAACCTACAAGGGAAAAGAGTCTGAAAAAAAAAAGATAGATACATATGTATAACTGAATAACTTTGCTATACACCTGAAACTAGCACAACATTGTCAATCAACTATACTTCAATTTTTTAAAAAAAGAAAAAAATAAGAATAGGGATATTGGGACCTGCCACTTAGATGAAATGTGACTTTACTGTTTGCCTCAGTGTCAAGTCAATATGCTCTTGTTTAATCCCCTTCCAAAGACAATCAGGAAAAGAGGCTTATTGAGATTTGGAAAGAGAGAGGAGAGGCCAAATAGATGTAGGAACATGAATTCCGGGGATACAAACAATTTGATGGGGGTCAAGTAACTGCCAAATTGTTTTGACCTCAACAAGGCCCTGGGAACAAAACACAAAGAACTAAACAAATATGTGTATATAAATATATAAGTCAAGACAAGTGGAGGCCCGTGATTAAGCTACCTACTACAACAGTCCACTTATATGTGGTTTGTACCCTGAAGTTTCCTCCCCCTGTAGTTCAGGAACTTTCTGGTTCAATCAGTTCACTGATCGTGAGATGCCCAAGTGAGGAATGGAAATGATCTGTCAAGACAGTTATCCCACAGCAAGATTCTGAACTGGAAAACTCCTAACCCTTTAACTGGGGTGAAAATATCTAGAAGTTAAGTAATATGTAAGGAAAAGTATCTGTGCTTGGGGATGCCCTGCAGAATTTTTCCTACATAACCAAAATGGAAATCTTTCCAAGGTGAGTTTTTCTCAGATGGCTTACATTCTAACAGGAGAAAAAAGGGACGTGTATGTCATTTCTTTTAGTCTAGAAGTTTTCCTCCTGTTCATGGGAAGAACCAGGAAGAGCCAAGTCATGCAACAATAATAAGACGTGGCTGAGCAACTCACATGAGTTTGCTCTGCAAGGTTCATAGTATTGTCTTTAGCATCTTCGTTCAGGTTACTTTTTGCATGAGTACTTTATACAATTATAGTCACAAAACCTGCTCTGAAAAAATCACAAAGTTCTTGGCAATTCCAAAATTAGCCATGGAAAATGCCAACATTACCACCATTTTCCAAAATGTAGCACGTATGTGGGCACGACTGTTGCAGGTTGCCTGGCTAAGGACTTCCAATTTGTAACCCTGTTCAAGAGTGTTCCCACCAGTAAACTTGGGGGAAGCTGGCCAGGTTTATGTCAAACAGAATGGAAGCACATCCCCAGACATCTGTATCACCTGCACACAGCTCAAAAATGGGAGGAAGAGTAGGTGGAGCTATGAATACTGATGCGCAAGTTTAATTTTAAGAAATTGTGTAGGCAGAATCAGGCCCACAGGGGGATTTCTGAAAAATTAAAATAAGACTAAGGAAAACTATTTTAAAGCCTATAAATAACAGCAAGACTATCTCCTACTCATCTTTATCTTTGGTCTGCGCCCATGTCTCTAGGAAACAGTAAAAAGAATTTGTATAAGACTTAGGAGATGGGAGTCTCAAATAGTTTTCACAGACATGCAATGGGTATTTTTTTAAAAACCTGCTCACTTCATCCTATCCTCCCTGTCACAACCACACACAGAAGTCATTCTGTTTAGGACTCAGGAATTGTGAATGCAAACTCACCACAGTTTCAGCCCCTAACTCTCCTACACACTCAATCCAATGTGTCTTGGGCATTTCTAAGTGCCAGGCACTGCACCGTGCGGTCCTGGGGGTAGAACCCAAGGAAAGCTCATTCCCTTTTGGAATGTACAGTATTAAAAAGATAAAGCAAACAGCAGAATGAGAGCAATGCAAAGAATGACTATGATTACATTGTGAGAAAGACCCAAACCAACTGTTTCTAGAGGGAAAAGCCTCTGGCCTGGAGGACCAGTACTAATCCTGGGGGAGATCACACTTAGACCCGGGCCAGCAGCTTTGGGGAAATGGGCGAAGGGATATTCTAAGCACAGAGCAGCGTGTGAGCAAAAGCGGCGAGGTCGCCAGGCACAAAGCGCATCCCCCTCTATGGGGAGCACGTCACTGCACTTCTATGGATGTGCCTGACACCGCCGGCTCTGCTGCCAGGTGGTGCTGGGGTTGCAGCAAGAGTGAGGTGTGGGAGCTAATGAATCCTCCTCTCAGCCGGGTCACTTTAAGGGCCCTGGGCGGATGGATGTGTAGGAGCAAAGTGAGTGAAAGAGGCAAAAGGACACACTCTTCTAGCATTTGTTGCACTTGTCCTTGCGCGTGTACCCACACACACGCACAGAATTTATGATTTTTTTCTGTAAGCTTTTACAGTCTCCAGCGTTTTCACACTGTAGATGAGAAACTCTGTCACACTGAGGACTTCTCCCACCTTCCTTTTGCTGTAACACAAAACGACTCTCAATAATTTGACCTGGATATCATCATTATCATTTTACCAGCAGTCGATCGAACACTTCTATCTATTGTGAAGAGACTTCTTCCCACTCGTGGCTAAGAAATCATGCTAACTGTGAAAATGATTTCATTCCTGTGCAAACAGAAAGGAACCTTTTGCAGTGCCATCCTCGGAAGAAGAAACAAGTCTTAAATCAGTCTTTCCAGATCAGCTGTGTTATTTAGCACGCGTTTGACAGCTAAAGTTTGGGCGAACTTTCATCCTTTGACTTTGTTTTGGAGAGCCCCACAGTGTCTTACAGAATTCCCAGAATACACTCTAACATTGGTTGCATGGGGTTTTTTGGTGGGGGTCATTTACTTGAAAGGAAAACTCACTGTCTTGGATGTCCTCCATGCACAAACATAGAAAGGGAACGTTTCTTGAAACAATAATGCCAGTATGCGAGGCTCACAATGCTTTCCAACTTATGCCAGCATGACACAATGCAAGCAAGGGACGTGTGCAGGTGTTCGCGGGCTGGACACACTGCCAGTCATTGGGCGGACTCTCTCCCCACGTCTTAGCATCCAGTACCAACTGTGAAGCCGAGCTCAGGAGGGGCCCCTGGACCTCGACGACTTTTCTCTCTTAAGCACATCTGCACTGTGAGCACCTGAAGGTAAGATGCAGGAGCTGCTCTGTGTTCTCAGTTCCTGCCTAGAACAGCATTGCACATTGAGAGAGGCACTTAATGGATTCAGAAACACATTTGATGACTATCATAATGATTAGAAGGTATCAGTGCAAAGGAAGAAACTCACGGGCAGGTGGAATTTCTGAAGTACAAAAAGAAAAGGAGGGCTTACTCTCCCTCTTCCTCCTCCTGAAGAAGGAAAAATACAACAGTCCCTGGCCATGGCAGCCCCTGGTCCCTCAGGAACAATGTACCCCGTGCTGGGCTGGAGGTGGGGAGGGGAGACAGGCATCCGGCCTCACCTTTCAGGGGAGAGGTCTCCAGGTCACTCTCTTTCAGCTTAACTCCTGTCCTCAAGCTTTGTAGGAGGAGACAGGAGAAGTTCATCAGAGCAATCCAGTGTCCCCTGAGTTAAGGCACAAGTATGTAAAGGTGAGCGCAGGGCGAGGAGGGGCCATCTAGACTGGGGATCCTGGAGAGCCCTCGCTATCAGATGATCTGGAGGCAGGGCAGACAGACACAGAGGAGAAGGAGCAGAATATGGCAGGCAAGCAGGCGCGAGAGACTGACCTGCTTCAGGAAGAGCAGACAGTGTGAATGGCTGGAGTGTGGAGGTGGGGCTGGCAAAAGAAAGTACTGGAGGAGCAAGTGAGACAGGATGGGGCCTGGGGCCCTTTGCTGCAGTGTTTACTTCTGGACAAATGTCTCCTAAAGCAACAGAATACAAAGAAACTACAAGGGACTAAAAATAACTGCAGTGCATGTGCAGTTGGGGCAAATTATGGACAACAAGATACAAAAAGACCAAAAATCCAACTGCCACTTCTGAGGTGCTGGGAGCAAAGCAGGGTCCTGCCCATGATCCCTGCACACAGCACCACCAAGGGGGTGGGCAGACCACCTAAGCCACCTCTCCTGCCCGACTCATGGGTTAGACTCTACCCTCACCCCATTTAACGGACCAGCTCAGCCCCTTCTCAGGGAGCGAGCAAGGGAAGCTGTTGCTGGCTTTCACTCCCTTGTGCTGCAGCACGAGTCCCAGTAAAGCCTTCCTGAATTTCTCACCTGGCCACTCATCAATTGCTATTGATTAAAGAGTTCAAGAACCGGGGTCAGTAACACAAGGACTAGCTGCTTCTTGAGAGCCTTGGATGCCTTCAAGCAGTCTGGGCTTATCCTTAAGATACTGGGGACTCATGGGAAATTGCCATGAGGGCTATTACATGATTAGACTTAGATTCCGAACACTTACTCGGGCAGCCAGGGGGAGATGGACCCATGGAGTGGACTCCAGGCAGGCAAGGGACCAGCCAGGGATGCTGCCCTCAACCCAGCCAGACAGGATACAGTCCAGATTTCTCAGGATGGAAGAAAACATCATGGAGGACACTGGGACATAGAGGCAGATTTACCGTGAAGGTTATAATGCTTAAATGAGGCAAAGGCCCCTTTCAAGGCCCTGGGAGGAGACCTAGCAATGCGTTCACAGGGACATGGCACTTCCTAAATTTCCCACATCAGACATTTCTGTATTTTTTCTTAGAAAAACCCCTCCAAAACAAGATGTGTTATTCAGACACAGGGAGACTGAGGTTCAGAGATGTTTGACAATGACATTGGAGCAGGTCAGGGAAAGAGAAGCTGAGAGAAGCAGGACAGACAATACAGAAGTGTTGCTTTTTTTATCTAAATGTTCTATGGTATGTAGTGGAGTTCAAAGTGGAGATCAAACAGAGACAAGGTCTGAAAAAGACTGTTTCTGTGAAAACAGCCCCTTTCTCTATTAGCAGTGTGCTCCTTCAACCTTTGTCCTTACATAACAGTCAATTATTTTGTTCTCAGTGTTAAACAGATTCCACAGCACAAATCCTTGCAGACCTTATTTGACTGGGACGATTTCAATGTTTTACGTTTATCATTGTAAAGCCAAGGGCAACTTCATAACTTTCTTGGGGTGTGTGTGTGAAGCTTTTAAATGTAGGGATAAGGTGAAAGAATCCTAGATACCCATCCCTTCAAGTCAGGTGTTTTGTTGTTTAAATGAACTTCCTGTTGAGGTGGAGGAGGAAGGGAGAAGGGGAGGAGGAGGAAGAGGGGCAGATATATAGCCATGTGGTGGGGTAGAAGGAACACTGGATTAGGTATCATAACACTTGAATCCATAAGCTCTGTGGTCCTGATGGATACACCTTTGAACCTTTCAAAGTCTTGGTTTCTTCTTGAATCAAATGAGAGGGTTGAATTAGATGCTCTGGAAGGTCTGTTCTTATTCTAAGATTCTAAGTTTCATGTAAGTCAAACCTCATTTAATATTCACCCAAGGAGTTTCACTTTTTACCAGATTCACTGTTTCCTAAAGGAGTTACACCTATACTTGGCTTTATCAGAATATTCAGTATGCCATTCGCATACCACCTCTCAAAGGAAATCTAACAGTCAGCAATCCTGTTCTCTAGTCCTGAAATACAAAATGATTGAAGCTTAGAGTTGCCTGGCCAGCCTTCCTCTTCCATCACCTCCTCCTCTCATGATTGATTGCTAAGCCTCTTCTATATTTCACAGATGTTTGGCAAGTCAGGTTCTCAGAAATAAAGTTCAGAAGGGGAAGAATGAATTGAATTATACTTTTCCTCCCACCTCAATATTTCTAACAGCATATCTGAATGCTGAAACTTTTTAAGGAGCATTGGATGATCATCGAATCAACTGGCCCATTTTACCCAAACCACTGGCTATGCACTAAAGGAAAGACCCATGGTACACAAGGGAAGGCTCTTGGCCAAACTGAACCTTCGATACTAAGCAATTAAAAATGAGTTCCTTGTTAGTCAAAATGCCACAGCATTATAACATTTTTATGTGACATCCTGAAGAATGGGTAGCAAGAGGAAATTTCATTGCAGGTTTTTGCGGCGTAGTGTTTTAAGAGTATTTCTATGTAAATTATATAAAGCATCCATAACTTACTAACATACACCCTTTTCACTCTGGTCAGGATTTTGCTGAGCTCTTTAACGTTTAGCTACAAATTTATTCTCTTCTCCATGCCCACTGTGAAGGTAGCATGCACACACTGCTAAACATCACAGAACAAGGGCTTGGAATTTCCGGAACATTCATGGCAAGTTTAAAAGAAACCAAAACATCAGACCACTGCTTTCTCATTTCTCAATTGACCATTTCTTTCCCATACTTCCCCCACACCTCTCACACACATTGTAGCTGATGTAGTCAGCACCCCACCCATATCCTATTGACATTTCCATAATTAGGAAACTCACTGGGAAAGCCTGCAACTCTACACAGAGCACTTTTTTCTGACTATAGGAAAAAAGGAGCAAGAAATGCTGGAGAGACAGCGACCCTCAAAGCAGCATTCAACCAATAATGGAGAAGGAGTACATGAATAAATACCCAGTTTCCACATCTCTCAGTTGGAATAACTTGAAGGCGTGCTGCATGCAGTGCTAACTGGCTTGATAATACACCTTTTATTGCCTTCTCTTTCCTCCTTTTTTCTGCCTTATTTCCCCAAACCTCTGCCAGTATTTCCTGAGTTGCACCTCCCAGACAAACTACTTGCACTTAAAATCTTATCTCTGGGTCAACTTCTTGGAAACCCCAAACCAGAATCTAACACAAGGTTTCCATAACCACTAAATGTTCTGAGCTTCTAAGATACCGGAACCGAAAGGCACCTCACGGTCCTATTAGACAACTCTGATAGGTTTGATTTTCATACAGAAAAACAGATCCAGACAGACTGACCCCAAGCTCACATAAGCAGTCAATGGCAAAGAGCAAATACCTTGAGACCCCATGATTCTACTTGGAGAGTGAGACTTAAACCCAACTAAGGACCCAGGATGTGTTTGAACCAAAAATACTACTTTTAGCAGAAGTCTGTCATGGGATTTGAAATGAAGAATAGAAAAAGCCCATGGTGATATGCTGAGTGTACAAGAACAAAAAATTAAGAGGATGACATATTCTGTGAAGGTGACAGGAATTATAGAGAAAAGTATCCTTATTAGTCAAGGAGAGATGAGAATATATAGGAAAATCTTCATAAGAGCTAAAGGATCATCCCCACCCTCTTCAACTCCCAAATTCTTACCATTCAATATTTTGAATGCATACTAAAAATGTGGTAAGATTTCCCACCTTTGGAAGAACCACCCGTCCAAGCCCCAGACCCTTGGATAACAATAGATAAACCCCTTTCTCTATACTCTGCTTTTGGTCAGTGGAGTCAAGGTTTTGCTCTCCATCTTCCGTTGTAAGTTGGTCCTTGACTTTGACAATTTCAGTTGTTGCTGTAGGAAGTAAACCTAGAGCAAAATAGACACCACAGAACCTTTAAAAATTAAGACCCTGGCCTATTTAAGAAGTGCCTTATACTCATGGTTTTTTTCCATCAATTTTACTTTCTAATCATTGACAAAAGTATCATAGTTATTACAGACAGCAAGGGGGAAAAGTGGGGGGGGGCGGGGTTGGGGTGGGATGAATTGGGAGATTAGAATTGCCATATATACATTAATATGTACAAAATAGATGACTAATAAGAAAAATATCAAATTGTACACTTTAAATATATGCAGTTAAACCAACTGTAAAATAGATAGCTAGTGGGAAGTTGCTATACAACAAAGGGAGATCAACTCGATGATGGGTGATGTCTTAGAGGGCTGGGACGAGAAGGGTGGGGGGGAGTCGCAGGAGGGAGGGAATATGGGGATATGTGTATAAATACAGCTGATTGACTTTGGTGTACCTCAAAAACTGGTACAGGAGTGTAAAGCAATTATATTCCAATAAAGAGCTTAAAAAAATAAATATATGCAGTTAATTGTATGTCAATTATATCTCAATAAAATTCTCTTTAAAAGGAAAAAATGAAAAAAAGTGCCTTAAGAAGCACCTCGTCATCTTAAATAACATTGTAGAAGAGAAAGCATGCCTCACAATAGTTTATGAGCAAAATAAATATTATTCTATGTATGCATTTTTTCTCATTTGTCCAAACATCCACGTTCTTTTGACAGGAGAGCTCTCTGAGGGCTTGACGTATTAAAGTAATTCTGCAATTTATCGACTAATAATAACACCTTCAAAGGAAAGTAATATACTTAATGGCACCTCATCAAGTTTTTTATTGATTTTATTCCTCTAAAGTTTTGAGAGACAAATTGGAGACAAATAATTAGTATTATTTGATTCGTCTTGATTTTGGTTGCTTTGAATAAAGAGAAGCTTTTGAGTTTATGTTCAAGGTTAAAATATGGAAGATTACATTTATTCCGAGACTCCTTTCAAACATAGGCTCCTAGAGCAGGGGTGGGGTAGGCAGAATAATGCCTCCCTCCATGATATTCACATTCTAGTCCCCCACCCTGTGAATATGTTACCTTACACGGCAGAAGGGACTTTGCAGTTGTGTTTAAATTAGGGCTCTTGAGATGAAGAGATCATCCTGGATTATCTAGATGGGCCAATGTAATCACAAGGGTCCTTGTAAGAGGGAAGCGAGAGGGTCAAGTCAGAGAGGAAGGAAATGTGCGACAGAAGCAGAAGTTGCAGTGATCTCAGTGCCAAGAAAGAACCGGGAGCCAAGGAACGCTGGTCTCCAGAAGCTGGAAAAGGCAAGGACATGGATTCTCCCTGAGAACCTCTAGAAGGAACCAACTCTGCCTTTATCCCACTGAGACTGATTTTGGTCTTCTGATCTCCAGAACTAGAAAGCATAAATTTCTGTTTCTGTAAGCCACTAGATTTGTGGTAATTTGTTTCAGCAGCAACAGGAAACTAATACAAGCGGTATGTGAAAGTATTGATGCTGAACAATCTACCAAAGGGTTCAACCCATGCTGTGCATCCTAATTTGCCCAATCTCAGGGCAGCAGGGTGGAGTAGAAAGAGCAAAACCTTAGATCAATCAGACATCCCTTGAGTTCCAATCCTGGCTCTGCTCTTACTGTCTGTGTGCTTTTAGGCTGGTTATTTCACCTCCCTGAGCCTTAACCATCTCATAGGTAGAGCAGTGGTTGTCTGCATTTCAGATCCAGTAGAATCACATCTCTATGGCAACAGCAATAAATCATCCAGCTAGAGTAAAGGTACCAGTAGGTTGTCATGAGGTTTAAATGAGATGATGTGTATAAGGGGACTATGCAGTGTTTATTATATAGCAGCAGTATTCTACAGTACTCAGCAGAGGCCAGTTCTCTTTACCTCATCTCAACCTTGCACAGCTGGGGTTGTGTATGATCCCACAGGGAGCTTTCTAAAATGCAGATGTATGAATCTCATCGTCAATACCTTCCTACCTCAACTGGGAAAACATCAAAACTTCTTAGCAGGGTTTATAAGATGCCTTTGGATTTCTAATGGCATTATTGAGATGCAGTTTACATATCATAAAATTCACTCATTTTAAGTGTACAATTCAATAAATTTTAGTATATTTACAGTTGTACAACCATCACCATATAATTTTTGAACACTTCCAACATCCTAAAATGAAAACAAGTGCCCATTTACCATCACTCCTTATTCTCACCCTAGCCCTACACAACCACAATCTACATTCCCTCAGGTGGATTCCAAATGCGTTCCTTCTTGCTTCAAGAAGAAAATTTCACTATTTAAGCAAATAGACACCCATAAGTTTATTGGCCATCACTTCAAAATTCTACACCAGCTTTTCTCAAAAATGAAAAACAGAGTCTGTTTTTTTAGTATCCATGAAGGGAACTGGGTTTTATTAGTTAGAACTTCCAGTATTACAGGGAACTGAAATTTAAAGGATATATTTTCAAATCATGAGTTTTCAAGAATGTACAAGTTTAAATGCTCCCCTTCTCACTCCTCCTCCCCAACCCCCACTCCAAAACTCTTGTCTAGGTGGTGAGAAGGCCCACTGCTCTAGAGATGAATACAGATGATCCCAAAGTCCCCGGGGAGCCATCGGCTCCCTAGCGCATGGAGGGCAGTTCCCATCCCACTTTCCCTTCCCGCCATACCACACAGGTGTCTTCAGTAATCTGAGGGCCAGATCCTTTTCATTTTGCTTACCCCCAGGCTTCTAGGTGGTCTGTTGTACTGTTGCCGGTGGGCCTGGCTAAAGTTGTCACCATGGGAATGAGTTCCTTGGGGATAAGGTTGGGCAGGAAGCTTCTAACCAGGGCAGTAGGGGATGTTGTAAGCCACAGGGTGGCCACGCCTGCATCTGTGAGAGAATCTGAAGTCTAAGTACTGACAAGAACACAGGTAAAGTATGATTCGCAAAGAGGCCAAGAGATGAGTTTCAGGCCCTGGAATACCAGGAGCGCCAGGCCAGCATTGGGAGAAGATGAAATCAGAGAAGAAACAAGTGAAAGTGAGATAGGCTGGGAGCTGGGACATTTTGCTGCAGTGCTTGCAACTGGAAAAACATCTCCCTGAGCAATAACATACAAACTATGACGGACTAAAAATAACCGTGTGCATGCCGCAGCTGGGGCAAACTGTAGACAACAAGGTACAAAGAGACCAAAAACCCAGCTGCCACTTCTGAAGAGCCAGGAGCAAAAGCAGGTAAAAAACCAGCTCCCCTCGCCCCTCTCCCTGAGCAGGCAAGCAAGGGAACCTGCTACTTGTTCTCGCTCCCGCCTGATCAATTTCTATCCATGGAGGAGGGCAAGAACCCTGGTTGCTAACAAAAGGGATCCCAAAATATTTCCTCCAGCACTAGTCGGGTCGTGCTCCTCGCCCTGGTGCATGAGTGCATGAAGTTAGCTCCAAGGGCCAGGGCAGAGCACGCAGGGGCTCAAAATAGTGGATGGACTGCACTGAACAAGAAACATCTCTTCCTGACTCTCCCGGCCACGTCCATCCTATTACCCATCATTCTACTCGTCATTACCATACAGTTTCAATTCAAGGAGATACGGTCAAGAAGACAACTTTTGCAATGATGGTTGTTTTGATATTCTTAAATTTATGCCCATGAACTACCCAGAGCCTAAGGTGGGAAACATTTATATGGCATCCAAAATCTTAATGCTTTACAGCCTGTCATCATACTACTACTGGCCAAAAAATGGGGTGGGAGAAGCATGGCTTTGGGGTGGATTACTTCAGTTTCTAAAATATGCTGGGCACTTAGGTCCCCTTCTTTGGGGTTTAATATTTAAATAACTTGATACAGTTTTTAGACTGTAAACATCTACCAGAATAAATAGGGATACATCCTTTTTTACCTTGCCATAGTTTGATTTTTTAAAAATTAGAAACGAGGAGTGAACTTACGAAGTAACTGCACCTGTTGGCTAATTATTGGGAGAAAGAGAAGTTCAGCTTCAACTAGGCTACAACTGAAATAATTGTATTTGGCAGGTGGTCCCTAATGTTTAAGTGCACAGTATTTAATTACCCAACCACAGATAGCACCTTCAGCTACTTATGGGTGCACTTTGCAAGCGACTCATCCAGTAAGGTCCATTGGGGTGCAGTTATATCCAGAATCAGATGTTTCACAAAAGTTATATTACGTTTATTTTATGCTGGAGACAAGTGGATTGTAACATATGCTCCTGATGTTTTTAAAGTAAATTTTTGTCAACTTTTGTGTGTGTGTGTGTGTGCAGGATTCTGAGTTCTCAAATATATGTCTAAGTACTTGAGCATACAAACATTTTTGGTTGGACTATCAAAAATGTGGGTTGTACCCCTAGTTATATCTACAGCTCGTTTATAAGAGTGAACAGGGAAACCCTCTGCAGGGGAGAGAATACAAGACCAGCTGCTAAATTTTCAGAGCTGAATGTCAGCTCTGTAGTCAGCACATCAGGAATCTAAAGCATCTGGCTCTTTTATCAGCAACACAGAAACAGGCACTTCAGGCTCTTATTAGAGAAGTCAAGTATGAATTCACTGTAATCTAATACTCACCGAAGACTCAGGTGAGACATCTGACTTTGAGAGAGGCAGCCTACAAATACGAGCTCTGCTTTTCCAGGTCAGAGCTCCTCCATGCTGGCTGCACGTTAGGAACACCTGGGGTGCTTTAAAAATACTTATGCCAAAGTCCTACCCTGAACATTTGATTTAGAACTTTTAAAAAATTTCTCAAGGTCGTGAACCACTGTTCTAGAACCTTGTGCTTCTCCAAGTGTGGCTCACGGGCAGCAGCATCAGTGTCTCCTGGGAGACCGTTAGACATGAACTACCTTGCGCCCCACTCCAGACCTCCTGAATCAGCATCAGCTATGCACAAGGTTCCCAGGTGATTCTAATGCATTTGAAAGTTCCAGAACCACTTTTTAAAAGAAGGTTCTAGGAGCTCTTCGTATTGTCAGCTCATCACAAAGCAGACCTCCAGCAGACCTCTCTGGTGAAATGCCTTTGCTGAGCCCCAGCTTCGTGATTGGCCTGAAGATCAGTACCGTCCATTAGCGTCAATTATACAATTCTCACCAAAGACATTTTCCCCATGATATGCCCAATAGTCCTTAATCAAGAACCCATGCAATGAAACTCCTCTTACATTTTGTTTTTAATTTTTTATTATTACTATTTTTGGCTGTGTCAGGTCTTTGTTGGTGCATGCAGACTCTTTTCTGTGGCACTTGGGTTTCTTTCTAGTTGTGGCATGTGGATTTTCTCTTCTCTAGTTGTGACCTGCCGGCTCCAGGGCATGTGGGCTCTGCAGTTTGCGGCACGCAGGCCTAGCCGCCCCGTGGCATGTGGGGTCTTAGTTCCGCGACCAGGGATTGAACCTTCGTCCCTTGCGTTGCAGGATGGATTGTTTACCACTGAACCAACAGGGAAGTCCCCCTCTTACATTTTAATGACAGAAAAAGCTCACGTCACCAGATGCATTTAGTTCCTACTTATGTACAATTTTAAAGGCTGCACACAGTCTAATTCATGAAAATCTCTGAAAACTGTACGTGTTCTATATTCACGGGCTTGGTGGTGCTCCTATTTCATAAACTAAATCTCTGTGGAGGCCACAGAGTTACCCAATCATTCCAATAATTATGTAAACTAACTTCATTTCTTTGGCCATGAGTAATGGTCCACAAGAATTTCAAGAAATGGCATCCTTGTTAAGTCATTGAAACACATCCCCAAGTAACCATCAGGGGATGCACCTGGAATGGTCTCCACTTACACCTGTGCTTCAATATCCATCACCCTGCCACTCAACTGTGAGCCTGTGGTGAAAACTGGGAAGAGTGGAGAGTAATGGTTCTCCAAGTGGGGTCCTGGAACCAGCAGCATCACCTGGGGGCTTGTTAGAAATACAAGTTGTCAGGTCACACCCAGGCCTACTGAATCAGAAACTCTAGGGGTGGAACTCAGCAGTATGTATTTTAACGAGACCCTCAGTGATTCTGATGTATGCGTAGTTTGAGAACCACTGGGTGCAGGTGGTGTGAGGACAGCTCAGAGAATTTTCAGTTCTAACAATTTCCCAGGTGAAGCTGATCAGGAAACTTACTTTAAAAAAAACCACTGATGAAGAGCAATGAAAGAAAACAGCATAAACACTATTTTAGCGAAAGCCATTTTAAGAGGCTTTTTAAAAATTTGAGAATTTTAGTTTATTTTAAAAAACTCAAAAATAAAGGGAAAAAAGTTTGTTTTGTTTTTTTTTTTCCTATTCACGTAGTCAATGGCTCCTTTGAAGCTGCTGTTTTCTCAGCTTATTTATGAAATTCTACCTTAGGTTGGTAAAGGCTAAGATACTAACATTATAATTTTGGTGGAGAAGTTACCTCCCGAATTATCATTTAGCAAACGGAATACGGTGAAAGGGGTATGAAATTCCATGAGAGAGAATGAGTGTGAGTGGAAATCACGGAAGCCAGCGGTCACCTTCCCCTTGGGTTATCCTCCCTGAAGGATTTCTATAATTCTAGTGAGTGGAGCACACAGATCTCCCAAAGGCAATATGTGGTCGTCTCTGCCAGCTTTGGAAATCTCAGTACCTGCGGCTCTGCCCCCACAACCAAACCCAGGACCCCTGCATGGGCATCTATTAGTTCTTGGCAAAACAGAGCTTCCTATTTCAAGATAATGGTTTGAAATGGCTCATAAAGTTTTCTTGGCCATAATCAGTCCTTGCAAAGCAATATTTTGATGATTAAACTATAAATAAATAGAAACATATGGAGCTAATTTCCCTTGGGTTTGGCAAAACACACTATGGACTTTATTCCGTCCAGAATATTTGAAGGATGGTTTCCAGTGTTTGTTGAATCAAACATGGCTTCATTTTCCCCAGTTCCCTTTCACGCCATGGCGGTTTAAGAACAGGACAAAGATTCCTTAAGGTTTCTTTTTCTTTGCCTTTGTTCCAAAATTACCAGATCTCTATACAAATGTAGAATGTATTCACCTAAGAGTCACAGTTGACTGAGTATATAGTACAGCTGCCAGCTGCATTGCAACTCTCTTTTGGTTTCAGAATAATTCAAGAGGTTTCTTTTTAATTTACAAAGGAAGGGTTTCAGACTTGGGTTATTTCAAAGAATAGAAACTCCCTTGTAGGTGAACTCTTTCCCACTTACCTACAGAGATTCAAGCTATCTGTTCTTGCAACCTCCGGCCTTTGAACTCTGTAGGCAGAAGCCTTTTGATAAAGAGTTCATGGCTCTGGAGGGAACCTTCCGTGTGGCCAGAAAGAATGCTCACCTTCTGGACATCTTAGAGGAGCATTTTAGAAGGAAAGGAGCCCAAGATTCTGACAGTTTTTTTTCCCTGTAACATATTGTTAACATGTTTTGGAATATAATAAACAGCTTTGGCACTTTTTAAATGAAACACCCTCTGTTTTTGGAAACTATTCTATTCCCAGGCACAGCACTACTAGGAGTCCTGTAGAAATAACCCTTAATACCTAAGTGTTGGGGGAATGTTTAATTTCTTAATATCTCAAGGACATTGGCAAATAAGGCTTGATGATTTGGGAAACTTAATGAGAGACTTTATATCTTTAAAAAAGTTCAAAGGTAACTGATATCAAGATGAAATGCAAAACAAGGACCATGTCGTTTTATGCCAGGTTATCCAAATCTAATACACAAATAGCATAATCATGTTTCTTCTATTAATGAGAACATCTGTAAGTAAACCATAATACTATTCATGTGACATGCAAGACTGATTAGGAGACCAATTCTTTTTTAAGTTGAAGTGTAATTGTCTTACAATATTACATTAGATTCAGGTGCACAAGATAGTAACTCGGTATTTTTATACATTGCTTAATAACCACGACGATAAGTCTAGTTATCATCTGTCACCATGCAATGTTATTACAATATCATTCACTATATTCCCCACAACTCATTTATTTTGTAACTGGAAGTTTGTACCTTTTAATCTCCATCTATTTCACTCATTGCCCCACGCCCCGCCCCTCTGGCAACACCAGTCTGTTCTCTGTATCTATGAGTCTATTTCTGTTTTATGTTTGTTCATTTTTTTTTTGATTCCACATATAAGTGAAATCATAGGGTATCTGTCTTTGTCTGTCTGACTTATTTCACTCAGCATAGTACCCTCTAGATCTATCCATGTTGCTATAGATTGCAAGATTTCATTCCTTTTTATGGCTGAGTATTATTCAGAGAATAATTCTTCTTAAGTAACATGTATTACATTCTAGGAAACCTTGAAATGTTCAAACGTTTTAAATGAAAGAGCACAACATAACATAAAGTGTCCAATTCCTGCAGCTACCAAACAACTTTACCCCTTTGCAACCTTAAAAAAAAGAAAGAAAGAAACCTAAAAGCTAGAAGAACAGCATCCCTGTGGGAGAGAATTTGAACAAAAATACGGAAATAGGAAAATATGCAGTGCAAAGACAGAATATTAGAAAAAGTAAAATTAAAAAGAAGAAACTAGAGAACAAAATAGGGTATTATTAACATTAATGCTTCTCTTCCTCTAAGATCTCAAACTCCAAAACTTCTCTCTGTTATTACAACTTCCTGATTCCAAGAGGCTATCACCTCCCCCTGACTTCAGACTCCTCTCAGACCTCTTCCTTCTCTTTGTCCTCAAGTGCAGTCAGTGGCCAAGTCCTGTGGATTCTACTTCTTAAGCCATTTATAACCATTACTACCACCTGGTCCAGGCCTTTGTTAAGTTATTACAAATGTATATCATCATAATACGATATTCCAGTCTGGCAAACTTGGTTTGTGCCTGCTGTGTGGCCTCAGGAAAACGTCCTTATTGCTCCCAACCCCAGTTTACATCTCTGTGGAAAGGAGATTACCAGTGTCTTTTTTTTTTTTTAAGCTCTTTATTGGAATATAATTGCTTTACACTTTTGTACCAGCTTTTGAGGTACACCAAAGTGAATCAGCTGTATTTATACATATGTCCCATATCCCCTCCCTCCCGCGACCCCCTCCCACCCTCCCTGTCCTGGCCCTCGAAGGCATCACCCATCGAGTTGATCTCCCTTTGCTGCACAGCAACTTCCCACTAGCTATCTATTTTGCAGTTGGTAGTGTAAATATGTCTATGCTACTCTCTTACTTTGTCCCAGCTTCCCTTTCGCCCCCCACCCCACCCCCACAACCTCGTGTCCTCCAGTCCATTCTCTGCATCTGCATCCTTATTCTTGCCCTGTCACTGGGTTCATCAGTACCATTTTTTTTTTAGATTCTGTATATATGAGTTAGCATACAGTATTTGTTTTTCTCTTTGCAGTGTCTTCTTGATATTTACAGTAGCCTTGTTCTATGAGGTCACCGTGAATACTGGATTACTGAACACCGAACCACTGTCCTTAGAAGAAATATAGGGTTAGTTCCCTGCGAGCCTCTGGCCACAACGTTTTCATCCACCGATCAATTTATTTCTTATCTTACGTGTGTTTCTGTTTAAAGACACCTTACTTGGTATATGTTGTTGATCCATTAACCTTGAACTCATGGTCAACAGCACTGTGACATGTTTGAACAAGGCATATCTAACATACATATTTTCTCCATAAAGCATATCACAGCCTTCTTGCACTTAAGAACACTAGACAGCACTTCAGCACTACACCTGGGGACCATTTAAAACAGAGAGATCACCAACAAAAAGCAAAAAAAAAAAAAAAGTGAAAAGCATGAGACCAAATAGACCACAAAAGTGACACTTGTTTATAGTATGAGCTGAAATGAAAAGGCAGAATATCACCTTCTTTGACTCCACTGGGAGTGCACCTGTGGGGCAGCTCTGCACATGATCATAGATGACTGTGAAAGTACCACGAGTATTGATTTGGGGGTTACAAATAAATGTTAGTGAGTACGCAAATCTGCAAATACAGAGTCTGTGCCTAATGATGATTCAGTGTATCTGTACCTGCCTTGAGGTTTGCTGTGCGGATTAAAAGCAATAATCTGGAGAAAAATGTTCTGCAGCTACTAGGCACTCAGCAAGTGAGAACTATTAATTATCATTATTGTTAATCATTATCATGTTCTCCACCAGCCCAGCAGTGCTGTAACTGCTGGGTGCACTCACCATCTTTCTCCATTCACCCCACCCTGCATACAGTTTTAAGCTCCAACCATGTCATTCTCTGCTTGATATTCAAGCTCTTTCCAATGTTTCTACAACTGGTTGCTTTCTTCACCCTCTCCTCCAACAGAACTGACCTGGCCACCTGGCCTCACACACAATCCAGGTGTGCCTTCTTCTATGATTTTGCTTCCCACTTACTCCCTCTCCTCTGTTGGGAATGCCTTCTGCCTCGTCACCCTTCACACTGAAGTATACCTATTCAGCCCTCAAGGCTCTTGTTGGAAACATTTCTAAAGCCCTTTCTAGCTGGAATGAATATTTCCCTCTTTTTAACCTCAGTAATCATTTTTTTCTGTTTTCGTGAAGCTGTCATTTTCTACACTTTGTTAAAACTTTTATGGGCATGTTTTATTTCTCTAAATAGACATGGGTAGATCTGATGCATCTTTTCTTATTCTGCAAAACTCTGCACAACCCCTTGCCCTTAGGTGCAGTAGATAGTAAGTGCTTACTGATTACATACAGCAACAGCAACAGCAACAACAAAAACTCCAACTTTATTTTGTGCTTTATCCAACACATTTTTATTTGGGAAATTCTATATAGGAACAAACCAACTTAAATAAGAGTTCCTAATCTATGTTCCTAATTTACACAAAAGCCAAAGGGAACCAATATTGGTTTTCTTGAAATCTGATGGCTTGTTCCTGAGTCTGCATCCTTATCCTTTTAAGCCTTTAGGTCCTTTTTCTGGCAAGTCATGAACTTTAAAATCAGGGCTAAATAATACAGGCACTGATATATTCTGAATTACATCATAGTTCCTTTCAACAGTTCCTTTCTAATAACCCAAACAAGAGCCCTTGACACTTGGAGAGCACATTGCATCCAAATAGTTTGAAAGTTGGGCAAACTGCTTTGGTGCACTAACCCATTACCTCCCCTGCCTCTGGAATGGATCCTGGGGGAAGGGGAAAGCTGTCTACTAGTCATGAAGTGAGTTCTTGTTTGTGCTGAAGTGGTACCAGGAAGGATCAGGAGGTATGATTATGATGCTTGGAGAACTGATTCTTTCCTCTTGGGCGCTGGAAGCACATTTTATTTTTAAGGAAAAGAGGACACAATGGGGTTTTTACGAGTTACTAAATAAGTGCTTCTTTGTTCCTCCCATATAATTTGTCACCACCATCACTTGTTTTTTTTTTTTTTTTTTAATTTTTTTCTTTTTATTATTTTTTTCTTTTTTTTTTTTTTTTATTTTTTTGGGGGTACACCAGGTTCAATCAACTGTTTTTATACACATATCCCCGTATTCCCTCCCTTCCTTGACGCCCCCCCCCCCTGGAGTCCCCCCCACCCTCCCTGCCCCAGTCCTCTAAGGCATCTTCCATCCTCGAGTTGGACTCCCTTTGTTATACAACAACTTCCCACTGACTATTTTACAGTTGGTAGTATATATATGTCTGTGCTACTCTCTCGCTTCTTCTCAGTTTCCCCTTCACCCCCCGCCCCCTCCCATACCTCGAGTTCTCCAGTCCATTCTCTGTATCTGCTTCCTTGTTCTTGTCACTGAGTTCATCAGTACCATTTTTAGATTCCGTATATGTGAGTTAGCATACAATATTTGTCCTTCTCTTTCTGACTTACTTCACTCTGTATGACAGATTGTAGTTCTATCCACCTCATTACATATAGCTCCATCTCATCCCTTTTTATAGCTGAGTAATATTCCATCACTTGTTTAAAAAGGAAAGTCAAGGCACACGCCTTGCTTGCCTGATGTCCTCATGTGTCCTGTGTGGGTCTGGCAACCACACTGCTCATAGGGAGCTGGGATGTGCCCCACCAGAGTGTGCAAATGGCCCACCTAAAGGGGCAGCTGTGAGTGCGGAGGGGGAGAGGAAAGCAGGGAGCCCGCCCACCCTTATCTGTGTACAGCTGCAAATCACCTGCTCCTCCCCTGACATCACTCTCTCCTTCACGCCTTTTCATGCCTGTGAATTTAGAACAGGCATCAGCTCCCCTCACTCCCCATATTTGTGGGGCCATCCCAGCCATGAGCTGAGCCCCCTATCGTTTTCTGTGAAATCAAAGATCTGAAATTTAGAAATCATCTTCCTCTCTACTCACAAATTCTGTTGTATACATATCACTTAAAAATCATCTTGCTTACAAATGTATACATATCACTTACAAATCATCTTCCTCTCTACTCACGAATTCTGTTTGTGAAATAAACAAAGGTGCGTATGTGCACGTGTGTGTGTATTTCAGGTAGCCATGTCACTGAACATCATGGTTCCTACTGAATGGGAACTGGGAAAGTTGAGGACTGATAGGAAACATTGAAAAGTATGCATGACCACGCTGAGCATGGCAGGAACCCAAGTGGTAGGATCAATCTTTGATTTCCTTTAAGAGACAGAATATTGAAAGGAAGTGAGAAACTAGCCCATGAAATGCCATAACCCTTTTGACCTCAGAGAAGAATCTAATCCCAAACAATGTTAAATCCATTCTCCAAGAACAGCTGTCACCATAGAGATGCAAACTTGCTAGGGACAATCCACTAGTTCTTTGACAGAACACCCAGGTGGAAGTCAAAAACACAAGGTCTTCACTTTCCCTTTTAGTTGAAATATGCCAGGAAGGCAAGCTTCTCTTGACTCTTGGCCCTGGTCTACCAGGCTACTGTCCAAGGCATGGTCTCCCTATGGCAATTCAGAGATGTCATTTTCCTTTAGAGAGATGTCATTTTCTTTTATAAACCTGATACATTCCTAGAACAAGAATATACCTTTTAATTGATAGATGGCATGGGATGAATTGTGTCCCCCCCTCCCCGAATTCATATGTTAAAGCCCTAACCCCCACTACCTCAGAATGTGACTATATCTGGAGACAGAGCCTAGAGAGAGAGAATCAAAGTTAAATGAGGTCATATGAATGGGGTCTAAATCCAACAAGACTGGTGTCCTTATAAGAAGAGGAAAAGATACGTGGATGTGCACACAGAGGGAAGGCCATGTGAGGACACAGAAAGAAAGTGGCCACCCTCACGGCCAGGAGAGAGGCCTCAGCAGAACTCAACTCTGCCAACATCTTGATCTTGGACATCCAGCCTCCAGAGCCGTGAGAAAATAAATACCTGTTGCTTAAGCCACCCCCGCTAGTGGTAGTTTGTTATGGAAGCCCTAGCAGGCAAGTATACTAGTTACTGGTTATTCATTAGCTATGCATCATCCAAAGTGATTTTCTTCTGCATTATTAAGAAGAAAATTCTGGGACTTCCCTGGTGGCACAGTGGTTAAGAATCCACCTGCCAATGCAGGGGACATGGGTTCTATCCCTGGTCCAGGAAGACCCCACGTGCCTCAGAGCAACTAAGCCATAACTACTGAAGCCTGCAGCCTGCATGTCACAACTACTGACCCCACATGCTGCAACTACTGAAGCCCACGCACCTAGAGCCCATGCTCCACAAGAGAAGCCATCGCAATGAGAAGCCTGCACACTGCAATGAAGACCCAACACAGCCAAAAATAAAAGATAATAAAAATAAAATAAAAAAGAAGAAAATTCTGTTTCTTAGTAACACACACATTGTTTCCTTTTTGGTTAACTTTCCTTAATTCTATGTAGTTATGAACACCTGCTTAGTAAGGCCAGATGGAGTTCAAGTTCTCAGCATCGGTGAGGGAAATACTCTAAGGGCTGTCACCTCTCTAGTTCTGACATGGTATCTCATCTCTTCCTCTCAGTAGCCTTGGATGTAGGGTAGGAATTATTGTCATCATTTTATGAATGAGGAAATAGGTTTGAGTGATTTACCCAGGACTGAACTCATAACCAAGTCTTTCAATCCCACTCTCTCTGCTGTTTCTGCCACGTTTCACTCTTTTTTTTTTTTCCTTTTCCTTTATCATTATAACATTTCCTAGTTTGGGATGTGTTTACATTTCAAAATTTGCTTTGTTAGTTTTGAATCTAGCATCTTATTTTTTTGAAATTCTATTGGATTCTTTTCTGTTTCTCTTAACTTTTGACTTTGGTGTTGTCTTTGTGGCAGTTTTTAGAATAAGTCCCTCTACACTATTCTTCACTCTGCCATTTTATGACCAATCCCAAGTGGGATTTTTATTCCGTTAGTTTCCTTGGGAAACCCAGGCTATACCTAGAAGACCTTTCCTGAAATCCCTTCTCTTAACCCCTTCCTTGTACCAGTGGATTCTGCACTTTACAGGAAACTGAATACCTATGGAATGCAAAAGTAAAGGTCTTTTGACATCTTCACCCTATAGATTAATTATATGATTGTCTTTGGACTTTACAGTATATGATGTGGAGTTTGCTTTACGGGAGGCATTAAATCCCTATGTTAGAAGTCTGCAAAGAGAAAATAGAAACACAGTCTTTAAAGGGTTGGACAAGGGTAGCAGATTGTGTTGTCCCCAGTGGACACTTGCAACTGGGTATTCATGGTCACTACTGCCCATCAGCATGAGCTGGCCAAGTAGGAGACACCTGTAGGGACTCTGTGCCCAGCAAGTTCAAGAGAAGAAAGGGGCAGAGCCACAACTAATAGCAGGGCTGGAGCAGGGAAAACCAAGCCTGCGTCACCAAACTACAATACTTCCCTAGGAAGGTTATCTGAGGCTTTCTAGAGACAAGGCTACTTTGACGTTGTTAAACCAATCCTGATGTGGACCCGCAGCAAGACCATCAGGAGTAGTGTGATCCAAGGGGTAAGGTACAGAGTCTGGAGACAAATATTCCCCATCTGATGCTGCCACTGATGTCCTGTGTGCCTTAAACTACTTCAATGCATTCTTCCATGAAAACATGGGGATAACCATGCTTCCTCATATAGAGGAACAGACGTGCTAATGACTTAATCCCAGAGCATTTTGAGGATCACGAATGTTGACCTAAAGTTGCACAGCATATTCTTTGTCTCTGGCATATCAAAAGGTACCATAAATGATAACCATAAGTACAGCAGATACTGTGTATTAGATGCTAATTGTGCCAGATACTATACTAGGTGCTGTGCTAGTCACACATTATTTTATTTACTCCCATACCACCTCCAAGGTAAGTACTTCACTATCCAATTTTACAGAGGAAGAAACTGAGCCTTAGAAAGGTCAAGACACGTGCCCAATGTCACTCACTGAATAGGTGAGAGAATTGGAATGCAAACCCAAGTCAATCTGAACGCAAAAAACTTACGCTTTTAACCAAAGCATCTATATTTCTATGCGGAACGGATTTTTAAGAGCTTCCCAATTTCACACCTTCTGACCAGTTGTCCCATAAACTACTGAACTGTCCCAGAAATGGACATCTGAACTGCATCTGAACTGCATTTCCCAAACTGTCCCTCACACTGAAAGTAACACAAAAAATCTTTGTCTTGGTGTGAAACATGTGGGCACCACAATTTAGGCAGATTACCAAATTTTAGATAATTAGAGAAGAAGAAAATGCACTCACAACTAAAACTATTCAGAGCATCGTGTTCTCTTCTGCAACTCGGAAGACATTGATGGATCTCACTGTGTTTGGAGGTCACCCTTATGAATTTCCATCCTCATTAATACTACTGAAGTGTGGAAATGCAGATTTCCAGCAAGTTTCAACCGATAATAATCTGGATAAAAGGAACTCACTGTGCTGACATTAATTATTTCAGGGGTGCTTTCTTGAGGGACTACCATGGCTAGCCAAAAGGGTCTCCATAAGCTGTTTTAGATTATGAATACACATTAGGCGATCGATATTTCAAAAGTGGGCTTTAATTAGAAACCTCATCATGCTACACCTTTTGGCTTTGTTGTCATTGTTTAATTTCTGATGTTTGTTGAGCATCAGAAGATGGGCGTGTCAGGGACACAGTGGAGGCAGGACTCTAGAAATTCATCAACTAAGTTTTTTCAATTCCCGAATGTGGCCCACGATCTAAAAGATTTAAGAACCACTGGCTCAAAATCATTTTTATTCTAGTATCCAAATATCCTCTTGCAGTGATAACTGTATCAGTCTAAGGAGTTGTTTATATTAGACATATTCAAATCAGATAATCTGCCCAAAACTGGGAGTAGGGTGGGGAAAGGGGGGAAGGGCAGCAGAAAGGTACAACAGCTTCGTAGGCATCATTCTAAGCACATTTTCCCTCTGGTTCTAACATCCCCATATTTTGTTTAGAGCCACCTCCTGTGGTCAAGAAGAACAGCAATCAGAAATGAACTCTTCCAAACTCACGCCCTGCCTATTTCTCAGGTTCTCTAGGAGTCAGTGAAAAAAAAAAAAAGAATCCGTTGTAGCATTTCTTATTCACGCTGAGTAAGCTGTTATCAGTTTGCTTATTGATTTTTACTTCCATGCTGCAAACCTCACAACGCCACAGCCTAAACTGGCATCCCACCAAACCCATTCCTTTACTTAATCCTTTCATTTCCCTAGTCATCTTTCTTCTTATCCTTGTCAACTTCTCCCTGCACCCACCTTCCCGGAATTAACAATTGCCGATTCGATTTTTCCCTTTCCTGTCTCTTTAAGTCAGAAACTTCCTGAGGTTCCTAAGCACTGGCTGCCTCCGCAGGCGTCCTGACTCCCGGCAAGTCTCCATGGCAGTGAGATCTGCAAGTGAATCTCCCCGATCTGAAAAACCAGCACCAGTTTCCTAATCGATCTCTGACTTCCAGGCATCTACAAGGGCACAGTGAGTTTTAAGACATCCAATGAACTGAGTCCGAGGATTGAAAAACCAAATGAATTGATATCGGCAGCTCCCAAAAAAGTCCCCCAACTGAACAAATGTAAAACCAATACAAATTCCAACTAACAAACACACAAACAGCAATGAAATTCTTTCAGATTCAAATGCCACCTCACAGATTTCCCAAAGCTCTCTGCTCACCCATGTATCCTCTGCCTCTGCTCTCTGGCTCCCCAAGAGCTGAGCTTTCTTAGCCTGAGCAACAGTCTTCTCAAGTGTCAGGCTCTGAAATACACATGCTACCCACGCCCAGACGGCCTCTCGGTGCCAGGCAGCCCCTTCTCCTTCCTTCCCAGCCCCAGGCCCGCCAATGCCAGTTCCCTGACGGCGGAACAACTCCTCTGTGGGATGGAACTGGGGAAGGGAAGAAAGCGGGCAGGAGTTGAGGATCGATTCAACTCACCAAGGACTGGGTGGCCCCCCTTCCAGGCGGGAAGGGTCCATCTTATCCCTTTCCTAACCTTAAAACCCCTCCACAGATGGTTTCTCCAGCCTCCTTCAGGTCCCAGAACAAGTTGGCAGACTCCTCCCAGCGTTCCCGGCTGGCACCCAGACCACTCCCAGGCGGCAGCCCCCGCCGGGCATGAGGCTAGCTTCTTACCTTCACAAAGCCCCGGTTCTTAAAAGCCTGGCTGGAGTCTCCAAGGAGTCCTGCGTTTTCCTTGACATTGGAAGCCACCAGTTCCAGAAACAGGGCACATTTCGAAATGAAACAGAAAGTAAGTAACCCGGTGATCCAGACCAGACCCCCGACCTGCACTTGGCTTTGGCTCTCCGCAGCCTCTATGAGGTCTGGGACTCAGCCAGCCCGCCCAGCTGTTTCAGCCCAGAGAGAATTCAGAGGAAACTGCAGCTTGGAAGTCTGGAACTCACGGCCTGGGCTTTGCGCTTTTTTTTTTTTTTTAAGAGTATTTGTTGAGCTTTTTAACATGCAGTTTGTCTCCTTCTGCAGGGAATTACTCAGTGAGCCTGTCACCTGACTCACAGCAGCTCCATTATATAATTCAAACTGTGCTGAGTTCTGATCAGAAAACCACACTCCCCTCTTCCCCCACCTACCTCCCCGCCCCTCCCCCTTCCTCCTCGTGGCTGGAGAGACACTTAAAACACTAAACGATGACAATTAATCTTTCTTGAAACTTCAGTGGAGCCACTGCATTTCTGCAGTGTATTTTTACTTCCCTTTGCTTTGTTTCCTCTCAGGCAGAGGACCTCCTAAATGCCAATGCTGAGTCAGCAGGGACTTCTCAAGATGTAACATCTTGAGATGTAACTGTAGCAGTTTCCTTGATTTTCATTTAGGATGGTTGTCTGTAGATTAGATAAATCAGTGAATGGATTTGCAAGGCATCATCAGTTGAAAAGCCTCAGGCAGATTTATAACACCTGTGCAAATGAAATCCAAAACCTAGAATGTTTATTACTTTAGCCACAATATCTAAATTCTGTGAAATGTCAAAGGGGTAGATTGGATTGAGGGGTCTTTAGCCAACCCCCAGCCCTGACCTTGATCTTCCTAAACCCTCCTCCAGCCATCTCAAATAAACATCCAACTGAAAACTGCATGCCTGCTAGGCAAACACCACTTAATGGCCAACCCCCTAGCCTCTAGGATCAACCACATGGAAATCCTTAAGGCCAATCTATATTTTGGAGTCAGCACTTTTCTTGGGTGAAGGTAATAAAACTTATTTCAGTCCCGATTTCCCTTTCTTAGCATCTGTCATCTCTGTTCAGATGATCTATATTGAGGGGCAAGTATGTTAAAACAGAATTGACCCATGAATGAGAAGATCTTTGAGAAACTTAGGTGGCATAAATGAGCATAACATTTAAAGCATTGTGAAATAATCAATATTAAAAAAAAACTCCAACCTGTTTGCTTTTTCCATGTCAAAGCGGGATAAACTGTATGCCATGGGGGCTCTGGGCTCCCAGTCTCCTCCCAGCCGGTGGAGACTTGCAGCTGAGTATGGGAAATACTCCAAAAGGACTACTGAAGTCTAGGGGAACAAGTGCTAACAGTGGTCACCTTCTTTTGGTTTTTCCTGGTCTGAGCTGTTTTCTGCATTTCCTCACTCATATCCACCCAAGGAAGCTACCTCTGCCTCCAGCAGTGCACTAACAGTAGATGTCATTACTATGTTAAACTGTCTGATGTGAGCCTGATACTGCGCCCTAAGAATAGCTTGCAAAATACTTTGTAGCTATCTATCCCCATATCCCTCTGAAGTGGGCATGGGATAATTATTCCTCTCCTTAGCCAGACCCAAAGAAACCCAGTGCCATAGGTGGGAATTAGAAGTCAAGTTCCCTTCTCTCAGAGCTCCCTTTTGCAAAGGAAGACCCAGATACACATGAAACGCACACATACACACAAATGTTTAAACAGAATGACAGATTGATATGTTTATACCGCTCATTCCAGGTGTGGTAAATACAATGTGTTGTGGAAGTTACTATGGTAACTACTGCTTTCTTAAGGAGAGTAAGGATACATAGTAAAATATTAGAAAGCATCCGGTGGTGAAACCCTCCCTGGTAATGGGAAGAAAAGCAATAATGCAAAACATACTTTGGGGGCTTCCCTGGTGGCCCAGTCTGCCTGCCAATGCAGGGAACATGGGTTCGATCCCTAGGCGGGGAAGATCGCACATGCCACGGAGCAGCTAAGCCTGTGTGCCACAACTACTGAGCCTGTACTCTAGAGTCCTTGAACCATAACTACTGAGCCAATGTGTCACAGCTACTGACACCTGCACGCCTAGAGCCCGTGCTCCACAGCAAGAGAAGCCACCGCAATGAGAAACCCATGCACTGCAGGAAGAGTAGCCCCTGTGCACAGCAATGAAGACCCAATTCAGCTGAAAATAAAAAAATAAAAAAATCTTAAAAACAAAGAAAAAAACCCCAAAATATACTTTTGGTCTGTGTATAGTCCTTCAATACTGACACTGCAAAAATCAAATTTCCTAGACCAGTGTTGTCTGACAGAAATACAATGTGAGCCACATATGTAATCTAAAATTTCCCAGCTGTTGCATTAAAAAAGATATAGAAAAAGTGATGAAATTAATTTTGGTAATGTAGCCACTTGACAAACACCAGCTATCCAGCCCAGGGGCCCATCTACCTCCTACCTCAAATCCAATATTCAAAATATTGTTTCAACATGTAATAACATAAAATTATTAACAGAGTATCTTATATTCTTTTCTTCATGCTAAATCTCTGAAATCTGATATGAATTGTATGTATTTTACACTCACATCACACCTCAATTAAGAGTAGCTACATCTCAAGTGTTTGATGGTCACAAGAGGCCGGTGGCTACCACATTAGATGGCCTAGCTTCAGACTATATTCGGTCATTTTGGCTGGAAATTTGTTCTGTGAGTACACATTTGTCTATCCCTACTTGAAACTTTTAGAAAAATGAATTGCATTCATTTGGTTCTAGCTTTATGGGGGTAATTCAAGTGGTGTTCTCTTGGGTGGAGCAAGAAAATATCGAATAAGCCCGGAATTGAAGTGGTATTAAAGATTCAGCCTCTTTCATGCCACCAGAGGATCGTGAAGATTAAAACAATAAATCTCAGGTTTATAAAAAGTTCCTTCCTTGGGTTGTCCCCGTCACCCAAGTTAGGGACCTCAGAGTCATGCTTGACTGTACTTTCTATGTATCCCCTCTTTCTGTGCTCCCATCTCGGTCCCTCTAATAGGTCTTAAAAAGCCTACCCGTCATGTCTTCTCAAGTCTGAGGACCTCTGCTACAACCTAGATGAACCCAAGTACCCCTGCCTGGTCTCCCTGCCTCCCCTCTCTACACATTCAAGTTCATATTCTATCCTGCCTTCAGTGGGAGCATGCATTGAAAACAGATATTAATCGTGGAGCTTCTCAGCTTAAAGCCTTTAATGGCAACCTGCTACCTTTCAAATAAAACCCATACCCCTTGTCCTGATATACTAGGCAATCATCAATGGGCTTTCAAGGAACTTTCTGGCCCATCTCCTGGCTACACATTCTTTGATTTTACCAGGTCTACATTCTTGTCTGTGCCATGATTTCCATGACTCCATGCCTTTGTGTAAAGTCTGTTCCTTCTGTCTGGAATGTCGTTCCTTAAAATGCCTGCTCCTCACCAAACAGCAAAATCCATCCAGCCTAGCTCCAATATTTACTGTAGCTTTTCTTGATTTTGCAAAATTAACAGCCAACTCATCTATGTTATCATGGCATTTTTATAAATAGATGTGTTACAACATTTATCACATTCTATTATAATTATATGATATGCTAGACAAGGATTTCCTCAAGAAGGGGAACCACATACCATTTACTTTTGAATTCACCTTGGGACATAACAGGATCTCAAGAAATGCCTAAGGAATTCCAATACTCTTTTCTTTCCATTTCTCTGTCTTCTAATTGTCTAACCACTTGGTACATCCTCACCATCATCATCACCATCATGACACAGCAGCCAATATTTATTAGCCCTACTATGTACCAGACACTGTGTTAAGCATTTTACATGCATTTCATTTAATTCCAACAACAAATCTACAAGATAGGAACTTAGCCTCAATTTTTAATAACTGTAGTATCTTGAATGCCATTTCATTCTTTCAACAGGTGTTTTAAGGTCATTCTTATACACACTGGTTACGACAAGTAGATATGCAGGCATGCTACTGAAGAATGCAAGATTACATACTTGTTTGCTAACTCATTTGTTAAGAGGCTAATGCATGTGTCTTTCGTTTTACACTTTTAATCTCTTCATCTCTTTAAAGCTTCCAATTTTTAGTGGGCTGGGAAAACAGAAAACCTAACTTAACAGTATTTTGTGCAGAATAAGAATGTGCTGGCTTTGAGTAAGGGCATGAGAAACCCTGCCCCACAGATAACACAGGATGTGACATTTAGTTTTGTTGCTCGGAGTTGTTTTTGGGTTTACATCTGGCTCTCGAGTAGTTCACACGTAATGCAGTTTAGCTGTGCTTTAAAAAGTGGAGGGATTGACACTAAACGCTGGTAAGGGTGTGGAGACACAAGAACTCTCATTCTTTGCTGGTGCAAATGAGACATGGTTCAGTCACTTTGAAAACAGTTTGGCAGTTTCAAAACTAAACATACTCTTGCCTTACAATCCAAAAATTGCACTCCTTGGCACTTACCCAAATGCACTGAAAACTCATATCCACACAAAAACCTGCACACAGATATTTAGAGTAACTTTACTCACAATTGCCAAGACTTGAAAGCAGCCAAGATGTCCTTCAGGAGGTGAACGAATAAATACACTGCGGTGCATGCAGGCAATGGAATATTATTCCACACTAAAAAGAGTGACCTATGAGGTCAGGAAAAGACATGGAGGAACCTTAAATGTCTATTACTGAGTGAAAGAAGTCAATCCGAAAAGGCATGATTCCAACTCTATGACATTCTGGGAAAGGTGAAACAATGCTGACAGTAAAAAGATCAGAGGTTGCCAGGCGTTGGGAGGACAGGAGGGATGAATAAGTGGAGCACAGAGAGATTTTGGGGGCAGTGAAACTACTCTATACGATACGATAATGTATGTCTTATACATTTGTTCCAAGCCATAGGATGGACAGCACCAAGAATGAAACCTTATGTAAACTAGGGACTCTGGTGATAGAGATGTGTCAGAGTGGTCCTTGTGGTACTGTGTCAGTGTAGATGCATCAGTTGTAGCACATGGAGCACGCTGGTGCCTGATGCTGACAGTGGCGGGGGCTGGTGTGTGTATGTGGGGGGACGGGGGTAGGGAGGTACTTTCTGTACTCTGTACTTTCTGCTCAATTTTGCTGTGAGCCAAAACTGCTCTAAAAAATAAAATCTATTAAAAAAAAAATGGAGGGAATCAGAATGGCTGGCCCATGGGTGGCTAGGGACTGTGCTCAGTGGCTTCTGGCTTGATGTTCAAGTTGTTTTCCTGCTGGGTTGTCAGTTGCTCAAATTTATTAATTGCTTTCTCCATTTTGTTTCCACAACACCACTAAGTAAACGGCATGTACACAGGGATTAATAAATTCTCGTTTAAATGAAATGAAGGGAAAACACACTTAACGCTTCGAATAATAAGTACATATTTCTACCCACAGACACAGCATAACGGCCTTAGTGTCAACAGAAAAACTCTTACTCAGGCAGTCTCTGGAGACTCTGGAGCCCAGGATGGCCTCAGGCTTGGAGGAGGGGTTGCCCTGGGAGGCCTGGAAGGGCTGGAAGAGGGACTGAGTTGGGAACATTTAACTCTCTCTTTGACTCAAGCCTGGGCATGCCCTCTGTGCTCCCGGGGACCGGCCCTCGGTCACCACCTGGCAGATTTACAGTACTTGCCCCTGTGAGCCTCAGTTTCCTCATCTGTAAAAGAGGACGAGGATATTGTGGATTATCGTGGATGTTACACGAGATCATGTCTATAATCACTCTGACCCAGAGTGACAGTGTCAACTGATGGACAGTGTTTATTCTCAGTATGACATAGGATTAGATATTACATAACAATAATAAAGCATTGGAGATGCCATTCGGGAACTCAGATCATGGCAGTGCCTGTGTGAACCCCTCTTCTGCCATCGCACCACATCTTCTTTCTACTCAATTTGCTGTTGGCAGATATTAAGATGGCGAGTTTATCGACTTCCATGACCTCTGCCTTCCTTCCTGCCCTCCCTCCAGCCCTCCCTCCCTTCCTCCCTCCTTCCTTCCTTACCTCCCTCCTTTTTCCTTCCTTCCTTCCTTCTTTCTTTTTGTTCATCCTCCCCTTCTTCCTTCTTGATTCTCTGTTTTCTTCCCCCACCTCGTCTCTTTTTCTCCACTTTCCATTTAATATTTTTAAAACGAGCTTATTTTGTCCCTTGCTATTCTTGGCCAACTAACTAAGACTCTTTGTATCGAGGTCTTCTTGCCAAAGCCACATTAAGCTCCCCAGGTTGCTAAACTTAGACCAGCCTGTTTCTGCTCTCTCGGAAGGCCTGCAATACCATAAATAAGAGAGGTAGCAGGTCAAAGATTCTTGTTCACAGAAAAGGGGCTGCTTCACACAGAGCTTCCCAGAAGAAAGAGTCTGACAGGAAGAAGATCTCAAGCCTTGGGCATAATCTTCAAGAGAGCAGTTAATACCTCACTCCCTGCCAAGTCAAGGCGACTGCCAGTCTCAGAAGCCATCTTTCAAATTGCTTTTTGGCCAGCTCAGCAGAGTGCCTCTGGGACAACTCCACTTTGCGAGAATAAGAGAAAAAGGCAAACCTGGTGTACCCCCAAAAAAATAAAAAATAAAAATAAAAATAAAATAAAAAAAAAAAGAGAGAGAGAAAAAGGCAGTTTCCCAGAGGGCTAGGCAGTTTTCTTTTCTTTCTATAAGAGAAATATCCTTTATTTCTCTCCAAAGCACCATGTGGAATTTATGTGATGACCTGTGTCCAAAAAGGACTAAGACCCAAGAAGGACACAAGAGGGGAGAGGGGACACACAGTGGCCCTAATAATGGGGCAAGTGAGGGAGGTTTTGAAAGGCGGAGAATGCAATGGGATTGAATTCTAGTCCTGCCCCCTGCTCATTGGAGGCAAGTTAATTAGCCTCTGTTCCCATATGAGGTGCTAATAATAATAAACTGGGGGGAAGTCTGGGGTGACGTTTGTAAAGCGTCTATCAGGTGGCCTGGTGTACAGTAGGTGTAGTGTGACCCGGCCAGGTAAGTAGAGCCTCCATTCTTCATGCCTAGAGTGTAAAGAGGCTGCAATGCCCCCTTTATAAAGTCCTCTGGTGTAAGTTAAATGAAACCACCAGTGAAAGGTAAAGACCACATGTGTGGGGACTTCCCTGGTGACACAGTAGTTAAGAATCCACCTGCCAATGCAGGGGACGTGGGTTCAAGCCCTGGTCCGGGAGGATCCCACGTGCCGTGGAGCAACTAAGCCTGTGTGCTACAACTACTGAGCCTGTGCTCTAGAGCTGTCGAGCCACAACTACTGAACCCCTGTGCTGCAGCTACTGAAGCCTGCATGCCTAGAAGCCCATGCTCCACAACAAGAGAAGCCACCACAATAAGAAGCCCGCGACCACAATGAGGAGTTGCCCCAGCTCAATGCAACTAGAGAAAGCCCGTGTGCAGCAACGAAGACCCAAAACAGCCAATAAATAAATAAATAAAATTAAAAAAAAAAAAAAGGACCACATGTGTGTGTTTTCTCTCTTACACGCCCACCCTGGCCCCAAATCTCCATGCTGCAGATTATATTCTCTATAGATGGACACAACTGTATCTCCCATCCCACATACTGGTCTAGAACCTCACCACTCCCCTGTCAAGTGGTGGGATCCAATTCCTCTCCCTCTGAATCTGGAGGGCTTGGAACATGCTTGTAGCCTGTGCAGTAGAAGTCATTTTGTGGGACCACAGAGGCTAGGTCATAAAAGGCAAAGCAGCTTCCGCCTTATTAGGTGGGATACTTGCTCTTGAAGCCTTCGGCTGCAGGTGAGCAGTTGACTGCATTGGGGCCACCATGCTATGAGGAAGCCCAACCTGGCCCATGTGCAGAGACCACAGTGAGAGTTCCCAGACACCCCACCCCACCCCCTACCCTGCATCACTCTCTGACAGCAACCTTAAGAGAGACTGGAGCCAAAATCACTCATCTGAGCCCTTCCTGAACTCCTGATCCATGTCAATGAAACGTAGATGATGAGCATCCAAAAAAATCCAGTTGGGGGACTTCCCTGGTGGTCCAGTGGTTAAGACTCCATGCTTCTGCTGCAGGGGGCACAGGTTTGATCCCTGGTCGGGAAACTAAGATCCAACATGCTGTGTGGTGTGGCCAGAAACAAAAACAAAAACAACCAACTGGAAGAAAACCATCGCCTCTGTTATACTCTCCTAGAGTAGCATAACATAGGGTTCAAGGATCAGACCTGGGAACTGGGGAGAACCAGGGTTTGAATTGACCCTACTACTTCAGCTTGGAACCCTTAACAAGTCTACATGTCTAAAAAGGTGATAAAAATAATGCCTAGGTCATAGGATTATTGTCAGGGTAAATGAGGTGGCTCATGTTAAGTACTAAGTATCACGACAGGCACAGAGCAGACACACATCTTAGATACTGTTTGTCATTACCCTCACCACCACCACCAACTCTATTCCAATCATCATGATGGGTTTTGCTCCTAAGGCCTTAGAGCTGGTGGGAATATACCCCCTTTTCCTTTAATCACACTTCCCTCTGTATAGACACATTCCCTTCAACCCATAATCTGTATGACTGCATTTCTCAGCCTTCATGCTAATGTCACAATCATGAGGAATTGTTTCAAAAAATCCAATCACTCTTAGCTCCTTCATCCTGCTCACCCACAATCAGCCATCACGTTGCCCTCAATGTTTTTGACTGTCTTAGTCATCATTACCTAGGAAAGGCCAAATATTCTGGAGCAGGAAGTCTGTTTTGACTAAGGATGCAGAACCATCTATGTATGTCTGTTGGACCATTCAACTCAGCTTTCCCTTTAACGATGTGGAAGGGCTCATCAAGTCCTACAATGAGCCAACAGAGGAGAAAATTAAGGTTCCAAAAGATTGGAAACAGCATTATAGCTTCATTGTTCATTCACTAACTCATTTGTATAGTCATTTGATTATTCAACAAATAGCTGTTAACAGCTTTCTCTCTGCCAGGCTCTGGACAAACGTGAACAGTCTCACTACTTTTGATTTTGATTTTCCCCCAAGTCATTAATTCAATTCATCACTCATTCAAAAATGAACATTTTGTTTTTCCATGTGTTTTTTCCCCCATAGTCTCTGGTGTTATGAAGCATACAGTTTTGCCTAAAGGGCAGATAAACATGCAACGATGATAAAGTGTGTTCAGAGCTATCAGAGGGGAAATAGAGAGTTGTGTCAGTGGTTAGTAATAAGACAATCAGTTTGGGGGAATGGTTAGGGAGGTCTTCCTGGAGGAAGTGGCTTTATAAGGAGACTGAAGAAGCGGGCAGATGGAAGGTGGGCCAAAATGGAGAGTGGTGCAGGCAGGGTCAGCTGCTTGTGTGAAGGTCCTGAAACCAGAGAGAGGGACTAGAAAAAAATCTCAACCAAAAGGTCACTAGGAAGTCTTCAATATCCCTTTAATCTCCACTTCTAGAATTTTCCTCTATCGTCCTACTCTATCTGGCTTACAAAGCGCATGTTTCATAAATACTTGTTGAATTGCTGTTTCCCTTGTAGTAATCTGATGGCACTATTATTTTAGGGGGACAGATATGGTCTACTGAAGCACACAGCTATACACACACATACATATACACTTCCCCCCAACGCTTCTATTAAATTCAAAATAAGGGAGTTATTTTCTGTTTATGCTTTTCTAAAAGTTTTTGTTTATAGATGTTGTTTTATTAATTTTATTTCCAATTTATGTTTTAATTAAAAAATTAACTATAGATATGTCATTGTGAGCAGTGAGCTGATTTTCTTAATTAATTCCATTGCTGTTTAATCCTCTTTAATATGTTTTCCATTCCCAGGCAGCTGGCTTTTGTCATTGAGCAAATAGAGAGGTAAAACTGTAATTGGGCAGATTGAACTAGACGCTCAGAATTGAGTGTACCTAAGAGCCCAGAAGTTGGAATCAGCTTCTCTCCCTGTAGCCACTACACTGGGATTTCTGCTCTCTATCACTATCTTAATTCCCAGACACATGGTGATTTCTGCCTTTCTTTCTGTGGTTAAAAAAAAAGAGCTGTCCCTTTTGTCGTCTGTAGAACAGAGGGTAATGTCTCTTAATTAAGGAAAGGAAGTGGTGCAATGTAGTGAGAACATTGCAATTGTTTCCAATTAATCCCACATGCACTTGGCAAAGCTAATAATCCACAAGATGACCTTGGATCTAAATATGGAGAGCAATCATCTTTTACCATTTTTCTATCTTTCCGGCAAAAGCAAGAAAATGCTAAGGCCAGATACATAGATAGTCTACAGATTTACAGTATCACAGTTTCCTGAATATAATCTCAAATAGAAATGTACACATGCCATTTAGATCTTATGAAATCCCACGTGTTTTACAACCTCTAAAAACATCACATATTGACAGGTGTCAGTTCAACCACCGATGGAGCAGTTACTTGACTATTTACATAATTTGTCACCAAAGCAAAGGCACCTTCATGGTCATGGAAGGGCAGGAAAGACCTTTCCATTGCATCAGATATTGCATTTCGCAAGCCTTCAAGGATAGAGAATGAATGTGTCATGCACATCCATGAATCCCTAAAAAATGTCTCATGGAACATCTTACCCCAGTTCCATAATACCTTTTTAAAAAAAATGGGGTAAAATATACACAACATAAAATTCACCACTTTAACCATTTTAAGGTGTATAATTCAGTGTCATTTAGTACATTCACAATGTTGTGCAACCATCACCACTATCTACTTCAGTAATATTTTAATCAACCGAAAAGGAAAACCTGTACCCAATAAGCACTCGATGCCCGTTCCTACCCACTCCGCCCCCAGTCTCATACACTATGTGGCCTTTTGTGTCTGGCTTCTTTCCTTTAGCACAATGTTTTCATGATTCACCCATGTTGTAGCTTGGATTAGTATTTTATTCCTTTTTATGGGTGAATAATATTCCATTGTATGGATATACTATGTTTTGTTTATACATTCATCAGTTGATGAATATCTCGAGTGTTTCCATCGCTTGGCTATTGTGAATATTTCTATGAACATTTCTGTACAAGCTTTTGTTTAAACACTTATTTTCCATTCTTTGGGGTATCTACTCAAGTAGAATTGCTAAGTCATATAAAAACTCCATATGTAACTTATTGAGGAATACATAGTACTTTTGTAGTGAATACTACCAGAATTCTACACCTGCTGAAATGCCCTGATGGAAGCACTCGAGGGTACTAGGTACTATGTGCTTACATCACAACAGGCCAGGAAGATTTTTGTGGGTACCCCATCTCTACGCTAGCCCAGAAGCTACTTTTTTCAGTCAAGCTTTGTTGACAAGCACTTGGGCACTGGAGTTGGTTTGTGTGTGTTTCAGTACAGACACGGCATGTATCAACGTATGACAAACTGGTGTTTTAAACTCTAAGAGTTTCATCATTTGTAAGTGGCAGAACTAGCTGTAACTACAATATGGTTCTGGTTACTTTAAATAGGGAAGTTGTGTTTAAAGGACTTAGTATATCAGTTGGCTAATGAAGGTCAAAAAATATAAGCTTAGGTTGTATTTACACTACTTGGTATCCTTGTGGTGTTTAAGTAGCACTGTGCTAGGCACACAAAAGGTACTTAATCATATCCAAATAAGTAACTATTAATGCGAAACAACTTGGGTCATAAACTCTGAGGTTTATGAGTTTCTTTTCTTCTTCCTTCTTTCCTTTCCCCTCCCTCCCCCCGCCGTTTCTCTCTTTTTTCTCTTTTTCTCTCTCTCTCTTTCTTTCTTTTTTTCTCTTTCCTTCCTTCCTTTCCTCCTTCCTTCCTTCTCTTTTCTGCTTCTTGTATGTTAGAATATTTTCTTTTCTGAAGGGTGAACAAGAGAAGGGATTTGGCGTTGGAGAACTAGTGACTGTGAACCTAAGCAAAGATCCCCTCATGGGGGCTTGTCATTTAATCACTTCGTGAGTGAGGTCTGTTGTAGGCAGGATAAGTGAGTTTATGAATCTGGTGTTTCCTGCTCAAAGCTGTACATATCTTCGGGAAGAGCTTCTCCAAAAGGGATTATCTAAAAGCTCTCTGAGTGTATTAGAAGACTTGTTTTTATTAATTCAAGTCCACCTATGATATTTTGATTGCAAGCCTATATACTAACAGTTCAGTCTACATCACATAATTCCCTGTGCCAGCACATGCCTCCAGCTCTGCAAACATCAGATTGTGTGTGTATATGCTTGTTCCTGGTTTATCATCTGCCCTGGGTTCCCATAACACTGTGCCCCTGACTCGTGTCTGCAATGGCTCACCTGTCCCAACATAATTCACAGCTCTGCAGCTCCCCAGAACCCCAGGGTCACATTTAAAAGGATTTTTAGCTCCCGCCCTCTTTAGATGAGAGTCAGATTCAAGCAGAGAGACAGGAAGTGGTGAGAAGTGATGGAGGCTGGTTAACCCTCAACTGCTTGTCATGAATTTGCTGCCACTCTGGGGATACTCCTTAAAGGGGCATTTATTGCTGGTCTGGTTTAGCCTATCACCAGCTGAAGGTTTATCCAAATGTACTGGGGGCCCAAGGATTTTCTATAAGTGAACAGGCATGGGTGAGAGACCTTGGCCATGAACCTCACCAGTAGCAGATGATTGCTCATGTGGAATTGGTGCCATAGGGACACCAATAAGCGTAACATCCAAGTGAAAACTACATTCTGGCTCTGGATGCAAACACCTCTGAAAAACCAAGCCCCCAACCAGCCTCAACTTTAAACCATATTGAAATTCCCAAGGCCCATCTAGATAGACATTTTGAAACCACCACAGTCTTGGGTGAAGATCGTAAGAATCTGTCCCAGTTTTTCTGTCCCAGCACTTGCAAGGATAGGATAGCAAGTGTCTCTGTCCAAATGATACACATTGAGGGACAAGTGTGTTCAATCACTGGAATTCATCTATTCATGAGAGGCCGAGAAACTTAGACAGCACAAATAAGCATAACCCTTAGAGGTTCATTAAACACGGCCATCACTACACACATCTCCAACCTGTTTGCTTTTTATGTGGCAAAGCCAGGACGAGCTGTATGCAGGACATGACACGGGAGGCTGGGAGTGGGCATTTCAGTCCCTTCTGGCGACACATGGTCCCCAACCAACAAAGCTCCCTGAGAAGTCTGGGACTTCCCTGGTGGTGCAGTGGTTAAGAATCCACCTGCCAATGCAGGGGACACGGATTCAATCCCTGGTCCAGGTAGATCCCACATGCCGCGGAGCAACTAAGCCCATGCGCCACAACGAAGAGTAGCCCCCACTCGCCACAACTAGAGAAAGCCGGTGTACAGCAACAAAGACCCAACACGGCCAAAAAATAAATTTATTTAAAAAAAAAAAATCTCTGTGAAAACTCATCTCTCCTTCCATTCAAGGTCTGAAGTGTACTATGAACTCTAAAGGGAATTCCAGGCCCCCATCTATAAAGCGATTGTATCTCCACTGAATATTTCAGCATCCTAAATAGAAACTCTTCCAGCCTACTACTCTGTTATTTAAACTTTTACTAAAGAAAAGTCACTTTAAAACAAATATATTGAAGCTTCTGTGAGCTAGAACACAAATCTCTTACAACTGTGTTCCGTAGGAGAAATTCATCTTTTAACACCGAAAGATGAAAGGCAATTTTAAGAAGCCTGAAGAACTTCATCCTACACGGTGAGTTATCTAATTGCGGTAGGAATACATGTACCAAGAATCATGCCTTAATTAGCCTAAACTTAAAACAGCAGTTGTTAAATGTGAGGCGAGCTGATGGGACGGGGTATGTTTTTGCCATTGTGCGGCAGAGACAGTGATGCTTTTCAGGTTTTATTTTTAAAGTTTGGGTAATTATAACTTAAACCAACAGCAGAGGGGAAATGAATCATTTATTTGTCTCTCTTATTACAGCTTCACTCCCGCAAAAGTTTTCCTTTTTTGTAGCATTTACCTAGCTAGTGAGGTGTTACTCTGTGTCCTGAGGACTTAAGCATCTGCGGTTTGATCACAAATTGTATAGTAAACATACTGAGACAGATGACTGCCACCCTCATTCATTACAAAATGGGAAAAGAAACCGCACTTATTTAATTCAGCACCTTTGCTTGATATAAAACTTGAGCAAACCACAAGCAGCAGTTTGGTGTAGAAGAAAAAGTTCTGGACCCGATGTCAGGACACCTGGATCTGAGCTCCCCCTGCCACCTCGGGCACCACCCACCTCACTCCCTGGGCCTTGGTTTTCTTCAGTGCTTTCTTAGACTGCATACGGCTCTGAGATGCTAGGATCCTGTAATCCGGACGGTACAGCAATACGGAGCAGTGGGACGGCCTGAAGTTTATCCTTGGCTAATCTACTGCTTTCCTCTAATTAGTACGAGCCATGAGTCAGCCTTAGACTTGGCTGGGATTTTGACTGGTGAGGAAAGAGTTCTGGAGAGGACAAGTGACTTGTCAACAGTCACACTGTTAGTAAATGTGGGAGAGGGAGTGCAAACCAGGGATTTCTGTGCTAGGTTATCTAAGGCCATCTCTCCTGAGATTGCAGAGAAACCAGGTGACATGTGAATGAAAGGCTTTACACCTGCACTTTTCAGTGGCTACTCACCACCCTTGGCCTGGGAAAAGATCATTTTGGAATCTAGAAGACTCAGTTCTGGTTCAGTGTGATTTTGCCACACAACACAGCTCCTATGCGTCCTATTTTAATTTTTTTTTTCAGAGAAGCTGTATTATGCAATGATTAAGAGTGTAGGTCTAATACAAAGACTTGTACATGAATGTTCAGAGCAGTTTAATTTGTAAAGCCCCAACTGGCTATTAATAGCCCAAGGTCTACTACCAGGTGAATGGAGAGACACTTTGGGGTATATCCAATCCAACTCAGCAATCAAAGTCAACTGTCGACACCTGCAATGTGGATGAATCCCAAACTAATCACGCTGAGTGAATTCAGAAGCCAGACAAAAAAAAAAAGAGTTCATACTATATGATTCCATTTGTATAAGACTGTAGAAAATGCAAGCTAATCTATAATGACAGAAAGCAGGCCAGTGGTTGCTTGGAAATGGAAGTGTGGAAAGGGATGGCTTGGCGGGGGGGGGGGGGGAGGCGGTTAAAAGGAGGCACAAGGAAACTTTTGGGAGTGAGACACAGGTTTGTTATCTCGACTGCGGTGATGGTTTCATGAGTATATACATATGCAAAACATTCGCAAATTGTATACTTCAAATACGCGCAGTTTACTGTATAGCACTTATACCTCCATACAGCTGTTCCAAAAAATAAACCCCCCCAAACCTCAGGGGGCCTGGAGTTGAAACCCAGCCTTATGAGCCACTAGCTGTGCAGCCCTGGTGGGTTACCAACCTCATCTCCAGGAGGTGGTACTCATCCTCACAGTGTTGTGTGAGGATTACATGAGTTGATCCGTGTTAGGTGCTTAATACAAACTAGCCCTTGCTGTTATTCTCCCAGAACCACCAAGAAAGGATTCTGTTTTATCTTTTGCATCTCATTCCCATAAGATTTGAATTCATTAGTCTATTTAAGGCATATGAAAGTGAGGCTCCTTCAGGCAGGTTTTTCAGATCTCTACTCAGCATCCCGCTTGGGAGCTTTTTCCTGACCACACTCTAAAACAGCACCCCTTCCCCAGTCGCTCTTTAGACCCTTCCTCTGATTTTTCCTTCCTGACACTTATCACCATCTGACGCTACATTATACATCTCCTTGTTATTTGTTTACTCTGTCTCCCTCCACTGGAACACAAGCTCCCTGAGACCAGGGACTTTGTCTGTAAAGTCACTCAATAAAGATGTGTTGAGCATTGAATAAATGAATGGCTGCATTATTTCCCAGAACCTCCCCTGGTGAAGGTGGCAGTGTGGTGGTAGCTGGCCCTTCACCAGGGCACTGTGGTACTCATAGTGTGTTCAGGTCCATGGTCCCCTGTGATCGGTGCAGCTGGTCTAACCCCAGAGAGAGTTGGGAGAAAGGACCCAAAACTGGTCAGACCGTTGAGGTCCTCATCTCACTTCATTCCTGGCTCTGCAGAAATAAGAGACTGCAGAGGTTGAATAATGTACTTGAAAAAAATAAGATCAGGGCCTGGGACTGTTAACTAAAATGACAAAAAGGAGAAATCTAAAGTTTTAGAAAGTTGTTAACACGTAGGCTTTGATGGACTCCATCCCTAGACTCTTTCTTTTAATAGTCCATAAGAAGAGAAACTGGATAAAAATTGGGTCCAGGGTAGAAAGTCACCCCTGCCCTCCAGAGACCCTGGAAAGTGAAACCAACTGGTTTTGGCTTGGGTAGCTCAAGACCTGCCCAGACTATCTTTTTTTCCTTCTTTTGAATTCTCTGAATGCAAGTTACATATCTAAGCCTCAAAGAAGTTAATTGCTGATTTGCTTCTATGTGTTTGTCCTCCTCCTGCCATGTGTCCTGTAGATGCTATTTCTGCAAGTTTGAAGCTTTAGAAGAAATGTCCACATGGCATTAATGTCAGTGCAGCGTCACATCTTCTAAAAAGATGCATCTAAACATTCTGTAGAAGTTTCGCTTGGACCTGCAATTGTACTGCAACCAATTCTCATGTGAGTGCATTTATTTGATGTCTTTGTGTAAGCAGATCACAGAATTTATTCTGCCTTGAACTCTCCCCTTAGGAATCTCCAAACAATGCCTTATAAATAAGTAGCACACGTTTCAATGCATACAAAAGACTTCCTGAATTAGCATTTCTCATCTTTTATGTTTTAATTATCTCATTTGATCTCTTTATTGTCACAATTACATTCTAATTTTGTGTGCAGACACTTGAGTGCCTTGGGAGAGGTTAATCAATTAATATTACAATTATTATGATAGCAGTAGAAATATAAGTGGAGAGGTGGCTACAGTAGCTCCAGATCTATTACTTTAATTCTGAATAAAGGGAGTCTGGCTGTGGAAAATTCTTTCAGACTATTTTGAAGTGAAAAAACTGAGATTCTTCCTCAAATCCTAGAGGCACATAAGGGGTTTGGATTTATTTTTTTCTGCTGCAAATATGCATAGTTCTTTAAGGAACGCCACGACTTTCTCTTCATCTTGTTTTCTACAACCCTTACTCTGAAATCCCAAGGCAGTGGCCATGATCGATGGCTCTTAATGAACAGGGAGTTTGAGCAGGTTGTCAGGGATTAGGGTCCAGGAATAATCTCTTCTCAGGCAAAATAAGGACACATATCTCAGCCATGGGGTGACCTCCCCGCTCAGGGGGGCACAAGTCTAAGAGAAGCCCATTGCCTCTCACACAAGGCACACAAGCTGGCAGCCACCATGAGTACAGGGCCCCACACAGAACAGAGTTCGTCCTTGGGGTTTTGCAGGAACCTTGTGGTTAGATGGAAATAAAATGAGGAAGACAGGATCCTAAGATCTTTTTCAGTCCCAAGAAATACATTCATCGTCCAGATCACGGCTCCCCTATCAAACTACCCCCAAACACACACATACAGAGTTACTCACAACACCACCTTCACATGCAAACACATGCATGCCACAAATAGGGTAAGAAATCAAGCTCTGAGATGCTCCTTTCCCATTGTCTGAACTTCTATGTTGTAACATCAATATAAAGTACCTTGTGCTTTTGGTTCTTATTTGTCCTCTAAACCATGCGTGCATCTTGCTCACACATTGGATTGAAGCCATCGGGAACATCTATTGTCTTTACTGTGGTCCTCACAGTGACTATTATCTCATTTAATCCTTGCAGCAGCCCCGCGAGGAAGGTGCCACAGATAGGGAAACTGGGGCCCACGAAGGGTATATAACCTGGTGAGGTAGGGACAGGATTTTGTACATCTTGAGTGTCCCTCAAAGAGCAGTACGAACACATACAAGGTGACCAGCAGGAAACTACTAATTAGAGTTTTAACCCATCGGATCAGTAAACCCATGCTTGGTCAGGGTATTTGGGAGTTGATGCAAATCTGAAATTATCCTCAAAACCATCAGAGCCGTGGAGTAAGTCTTATGGACTGTCATGGGTTGAATTGTGTGTCCCCCTGCCCCCCACTCAAAATATATGAAACTCTAAGCCCCAGAATCTGTGAATGTGACCTTACTTGGAAATAAGGTCTTTGCAGATACAATCAGGTTAAGATGAGGTCATTAGGGTGGGTCTAATTTGACTGGTGTCCTAATGGGAAGAGAAGAAAATCAAAGACAGAGGTGTACAAAGGAAGGATAATGTGAGACCCACAGGGAAGAAGGCCATGTGATGATGCAGTTAGAGGCTGGGGTGATGTGTCTACAAACCAAGGATGCTAAGGGTTGCAGTCTGCCACCAGAAGCTAGAAGAGGCAAGAAAATTTCTTCTCTAAATTCTTCAGAAAGAAAATATGGCCTTGCTGACACCTTGTTTTGAACTTCCAACCTCCAGAACTGTGAGAGAATTAATTTCTGTTGTTTTAAGCCCCCTGGTTTGTGGTACATTGTTGTAGCAGCCCTAGGAAACCAATATACACACCCACCCATATTTTCCCTTTTTATACAAAATCAAAGGATCAATGTCCTCTCTGACTTCTACAAGCTCCTTAAGCAAGGCTCATGTTGAGTAAAGAATTGCCCAGCTGCAGCTGGAATTCCAGGAGGTGTAGGTTAATGTAATTAACATAGGAGCTCTCTCGAGGAGGCCATGGTTTCTAGGGAATACAATTCTAGTGGAAGGGTCCACTCAAGGTTTGCCACTGCTCATCCTGAAATTGAGCAGGATCCCGTGGGGCTCTTGGGCACAAAAGCCTTTCTGTGTCCCCCATTTCTTAATTACAGGAAATAGGTTTCATTCAGCCTCCATCACCTTTCCTGAGTCCCAAAAAGCAGGTTCAAACAGTTGCTAATCAGGGAAGGGAGGGGATGCAGAGACAGGGAGGAGCACTCAAGAAACAATAGAGCAGCCTTGGGGCAGGGTTCTGGTTCCCCTCAAAGGATACACATAACAGTATCTTTGAGCTGTTTTGCAGAAACTGAAACCCCCACCAGGTGGGAGAACTAACTGAATGCTGCCCACAAACATGTAGACCCCAGACCAGTTGGAACCAGAAGGGTGATGATGCTGACTCCCACGTACCTCACCACCAACCAATCAGAAGTATGTCCACGAGCTGACCACGCCCTGTTTGGACCATTACTATAAAACTCCTCGCTACCCCCTCCAGGTTGGGACACACAGTTTTGAGGGCATTAACCCGCTGTGGCCCTCTTTGCCTGGAAAAGCAATAAAGCTATTCTTTTCTACTTCACCCAAACTCTTGTCTCCGAGATTTAATTCAGTGTCAGGGTACAGAGGCCAATTTGGCTTTAGTCCCAATCTTGCTACATCCATATTCCCCAAAAGGGAAGAGTCTGGACCTCGTGAGCATATGAAGATATTAAGGTATGAATCCAGATCAGAAGGAGAAAAACTATCCTGAGATGTAGCCAGGTATCTAATATTCTGGCATGAAGCTCATTGGTTGGCTCTTTCTGATTTGGCCAAGGAGATACTGGCTTGTGCTGGTCCCTTAAGAATCTTCATAGACCTTTAACAAAAACAGTCCTTTTGGGGATATATTATTTTTATTTTGAGGTTATGCCCTTTCTGTTTTTAAAATGTTAATATGTCCTTTGTTTTGTGAAATGAAGGTGATTCTAAATATTAAGGTTTGTTTTCTTTTAATATCCATCCTGAACAAAATAAATAAAATTGGTATCCCTATGTCAATCCCTGATTGTTTATTGAAATTTTATAATTTGTTCCATGGAAGTTCAAAGTCTGACCTTCTTGGTTAGGTAGCCCAGAACTGCAGTCCAGAACTGTACAAGCTACTTTCTTCCTGATCTACTGTTTAGTAAGGAAATATAATGGAATATACATTATATTTTTATAATTTTTGTACAATGAAATGTACAAATCTTAAGAGTCAGTTTGATGAGCTTTGACACATGCAGAACTCATGTAGGAAAGCAGAGTTTTAATTCCAACCTTACCACTATTCATCTACAGGAAATTGAATGTGCTATGTAACTTCTTGGTCTCAGTTTGCTTATCTGAAAACAAAGTAGATGGGCTAGCAGGTAATTAGCTAGAGATAATTCTCATCCCCAGTGTTGAGGGGCACCAGACTCTGATTTTTTCCTTGGGAAAGATGAAGAATCAACTCTATGCTTATTTTTTCTACAAGTACACAGTGAACACATGCTAATAGCACGGCCCACTTTTAGAGCTGGCGACATAGCAGGGAATTGTCCATGAAGTCGTTTGAAAAGAAAAAAGCACCTTGAGTCCATTGATACCATCAGTGCTCATCCCCATGAAGATAACAAAAAGAATCATCCTGGAGATGTTGTCCATTCGTGTCATCAATTCTTTCTTATTTATTTATTTATTTATTTATTTATTTATTTATTTATTTATTTATTTATTGGCTGTGTTGGGTCTTCACTGCTGCACACAGGCTTCGTCTAGTTGCAGTGAGCGAGGGCTCCTCATTGCTGTGGCTTCTTTTGTTGTGGAGCATGGGCTATAGAGCGCAGGCTCAATAGTTGTGACACATTGGGTTAGCTGCTCTGTGGCATGTGGGATCTTCCTGGACCAGGGATGAAACCTGTGTCCCCTGCATTGGCAGGTGGATGCTTAATCACTGCACCACCTGGGAAGTCCTCACGTCATCGATTCTAACAGACCTATTTGCTATCTTTGTGTCTTCTTTTCTCCTTGTTTTCATGGCATTCAGATTATCAAATTATGATTTGGTCATCATTTTTTGAAGTATCCCTTTAGAACATCTAGTTTTATTAAATAAAATGTCTTTTCCTGTGAACATTTTAATTCATATAACCATTCTTGAATATGCAGATATCTGTAGGACATTGAAAGCTTATAACTTAGAATTGAATTTCCAACCTTAAGAAAAATATGGGGACTTCCCTGGTGGTCCAGTGGCTAAGACTCCAAGCTTCCAATGCAGGGGGACAGGGTTCGATCCCTGGTCAGGGAACTAGATCCCATAGGCCCCAACTAATAGTTTGCATGCCGGAATGAAGATCCTGTATGCTGGAACTAAGACCCAGCACAGCCAAATAAATAAATACATAAATAAATATTAAAAAAAGAAAAATATGAAATTGTTACTTCAAGATTTGGAATACATGCTAGACATACAGACAAAAAATCAAGGGTAATGACTCTCAGCTTGTGAATTTCATCCCCTGCCATTTCCAAATTCTGTAACCCGAGGCAAGCAGCTGAACCTTACTGAACCTCAACTTCTTTATGTGTAAAATGGGATAAAATAACAGTGCCCATTTCTTAGGTTATTATGAGGATTCATGAGATAATGCTGATAAAGGATTAAGGAACTGTCTGAGCCCGATTGGACTACTATAACAAAATACCACAGCCTGCATGGCTTATAGAGAATAGAAATTTATTTCTCACAGTTCTGGAGGTTGGAAGTCCAAGATCAGGGTACCAGCATGGTCAGGTGAGGGCCCTCCTTCTGGTCACAGACTTCTCATTGTATCCATACAAGGTGGAAGACGCCAGGGACCCCTGTGGAGTCTGTTTCATAAGGCACTAATCTCATGCATAAGGATTTCACATTAATGATTCCCAAAGGCCCCACCTTCCAATACCATCATCTTTGGGGGAGGTGGGGGGTTGGGGGGTTAGGATTTCAACATATGAATTTTGACAGAGGACACAAACATTCAGACCCTGGAGGAACCATAAGGTCATTGAAAGAAGTTTATTATTTGAGGAATTGGAATTGTTTAGCTTAGAAGAGAGAAGAATAAACAATGATTTAACAAATGTCTTTGAGTATACAAATGATAACTAGGATGACCAAAGACTGAAGATCTCTTGAAAAGATTCAAGAATACTTGGGCTTACATTATAATGTTAAAGAAAGAAAGAAAGAAAGAAAGAAAGAAAGAAAGAAAGAAAGAAAGAAAGAAAGAAAGAAAGAAAGAAAGGGAAAGAAAGAGAAAGAGAGAGAGAGAGAGAAAGAAAGAAAGAAAAGAAAGAAAGAAAGAAAGAAAGAAAGAAAGAAAGAAAGAAAGAAAGAAAAAGAAAGAAAGAAAGACAGATGTCTTGCCTAAAGTACTTATTACACTGGAACTAGCTAACAAGGAGCACTTAGGATTCCTCTCCATAGGGATATCCAGGAATAGTGCTGGCCACAATTGCTATCTTGGATGGTTTACATATTACTATCGACATAGGTAGATGAATAAGAGAGTTTTTTGAGATTCCATCCTAAACTAGAATTCCAGAACAGCATCTGTCACTCTCTTCCTGTAAGACCCAGGCCAAGCCAAGCTCCATCCTGGGCTACACTGCTCTTCTCTGAAGATGTTAAGTGGAAATGGCTTGCTCATGAGCAGAAGAAAACAGGTAATTGGAAGAAAGCTGTTATCTCAAGTTGTCCTCCTCAGACTTGAACATGCATCAGAATTATCTGGAGGGCTAATTTAACACAGATTTCTGGATCCCACTCTGAGAATTTGTGATTCAGTAGTTCTGGGGGTGGGACCTGGGGATTGGCCTTTCTAAAAGTTTCCAGAGGATGCTGATTTAGCTGGTCTGGGGACTGTACTCGGAGAACCACTGATTTGTAGAGAAAGGGATGCTGAGAGGGGAAGATCCCTATCGTCTGAGTGATGTCTAAATGCCAGAGTCGTGGCCTTGATCCCAGCTGACTGAATCTCCCAGTGTTGAGATGCTGAGATCACCAGCGAAATGAGTGATAAACCCTTTCCTCTCTGTCTTCAGCGCACACCTGCCAACCTCTGCTGGCCTGCACTTAGCACGAAGTATACAAGAGCAAACCAGAGTGCACGGTCCTAGGCCTCTGTACTTATGTGAATCCGTTTGTGTGGGATTCCGCTTTGTGACTATCACGTCTATTTAACTGGGGTCTCTGGATGCTGACATGTGCATTTTCATTTCACTCATCCTTTACTCATTCACCCCACAAGCCGGCCTTTAAACATGTACTCAGTGTTTACCACGTGCATAGTCCTATGGTGTGTGCTTACTCGGACTCTACTTCCAGTCTTCTCCTGGATTTATTTTGGGTCCCTGGACATTTATAGTAACTTGCCATGGTAGAGACCACTGACCCCTTTCTTTTAGTAAGAGAACCCCCTGAACTTAGGGGGAAATATAGCCATTGTGCTCAAAACTAAGTTTGCAACCTTCCATGCAGCTAGTTTTGACCATGAGACTAAATTCAGGCTAAAAGTGGATGTCAAAGTAATGCGTGTGTCTTTGGGGTTATCTTCTTTAAAGAGAAAAGTGCTTCCCCCAAATTTCTCTCTCCTGTCCCACTGTCCGGGAAGTGACAGTGGCTGGAACAATCCTGGAAGCCACATGTTGAAGATGGCAGAGCCACTCCACCAGCCCTGGACCACTCCTTTCTGCTGTTATGTTAGAGAAAAACAAATTTCTATCTTGCTTAAGCCACTGTATTTTGGGGTCTCTTTGTTATAGCAGCTTAGCCTTTACCTTAATTAATACAATTGCCTACCTGGCTGTCTTTTGCATTTGTTTGGGCTCAAGATTCAGCTCACCTTTTAGAATCATGGTACTGATACATCCTTTCTTACACCTAGAACTGGCCTTGAATTGGCATTTGTTTCCACCCTTTCCAATCAGAGTCCCAGATTGAGTCCCCGTGCCCTCCTCTGCAGTGACTCACAACCTAAAGTACTTGTCCAAGGAACAAATAAATGTTGAAGGACAGATGTGGCTGGTAATCCTGATCTACAAAAGCTATTATAACAATCCAAGCAAAGACAGTGATTACCAAACACTTGAGTAATTGTTTGAGGACCAATTGTCAGCTCTCTGATACTTCTCTTTCTTTTTGTATAGTCCCCAAAGAAGTCCTCCAGACACACAAAAGAGCTCTGTTTGAAGGGAGTGTTTGGAAGTTTAATCAATAGATTAGAAAGTCTTTTATGTGTAGCATTTAGGAGATAAAATATTTTATTTATAAAAAGCAGTGCCAAAAAAAAAAAAAAAAAATTAAAGGGCGGCAATAGCCATGCTGGAGACTCAAAAGACATTGTCAGTCACATCAACGTTTTAAAACAATGATTACTCAGTCAAGACGTGCCACGAAGGCATTTACAGAAAATTAAAATGATTCCTTCTGACAAGCTTGAAAGAAGGAGCAATCTCAGTAGAGGCTGATCAGTTAGAAACTGTTCAAGAATACCATCTGGGGATCCCGGATGTGTTTTTGTGTGCTAAGATAACAGAGTGAAGAAGTTGAAGGCTTTGGCTGTGAATAAGCTGTCCTCAAAAGAGATGAGACCCGCAGCTGTTTATGTGGTGTGACTGTGGAACCGTGAGTCATTGGTTCTTCAGGTTTGTCTGTCTCACACCTGAGAGTCACTGTGTTGCCTCAATCTTCCTTGGATGAAACCACTGTCCTCTGCACTCTTCCAATAAAGGGACAACGCATCATTTGCAGATCACATTTTAGAGTCTATATGTCCTCTGCCTGGGAAATTTCACCACCCTCACTACCAATAAACCCACACTGAGTGTTATAATGGATAGTTGGAAGGACTGGGGGATCAGGAGTCAGTTGCCCAAAAGCAGAGCCTAGATGGCATTTCAGGTGTGTGTGAGTTGCTGGGTGAATGCTCTCAGGAGACAGAGAGTGAATAGGGGCAACTTAGGGCAGGGAAGGGGTTAAAAGCAAGGATGTGACCTCTGCTGGATTATAGCGCCATCCTGACCCCATGGGGGAGCTCTGAAGCATGAGCTGCTCCAGGGAGTTGATTCCACCATCAGGCCAGGGGGCCAGCCCTGTGTCCCTCTGGGCTAATCATTCACTGGCTGCCAGCTGCCCTGGCTGGGGCATGAGTGGAAGGTGAGTGGGTGGGCATAACTTCCCAGATGGAAGAGATCTGCTTTGCTTAGGGCGGGTCTTTAGAGCAGTGCTTCTCAAACTTTGCTACACACTGGAACCTCCTGGAGAGCTTTAAAAAATACTGCTGTACTTCTTCCATACTCAGGTATCGTGATTTGAAGAGCGTTTACCTGAAACTCCCTGACTTCCACCTCTGCTCCTTCAGGACCCACACACTTCCTCTGTGCAGCTTCTGGGTAGCCCTGCCTCGGGGTGGGTGGACACATCAAGTCTGCTCTCTTCCTGCATTTTGCATCTCCTTGCTAGAGAATCCATCACCCTCTATAGAAGTGGTCTTCCTATCCAACCTCCTTGCCCACTGGACTGGGCTCTCCCTTAAGGATATGGACAGTTTCAATTTGTCTCTCTCGGCCCTGTCACAGTGCCTGGCACAGAGGACAATGTCAGGGTTTGTTACATGAAGGAAAGGATGGGCAGAACTGCAACACTTCAGGTGACTGATTCAGACAAATATGCTCCGGGGCCTCCCTGCTTCAGGGCGGGAGCAGGCTTTGCGGGAAAGGTGGAAATTAAACCAGGATTTTGCAGAAAAAAGAAAAAACAAATCCCTATACTGTCCTGGTTTCTCCATCATTCTAGAATCCTGGGGGTCAATCTGAAGCCAGTTTGGGGGGAGGTAGCAGCATGGAAGCTGGGCGAGCCAGGCATTTTTAGTGCTGCTCTCAGCAGCCTTCCAGAAGGACTACCTGTGGTTTTTAACACACTTACTGAAAACTGCTTTGGAAAGAGATCTGGCCCTTCTCCTGTGGTCATTCGAAGATGATCACTCACCCATCAGCAGGTCTTCCTCTCAGGAGGTGTCTGTCCTTCTCCTGCTCAGCATGTTAATGAATCCTGGGTGAAACACTGGCGTGTGTGGGCACAGAGCCAGCCCCCTGGCAATGATCAATGGCTCTACTGTCCCTCCTCATCCAAGCCTGACAGAGGGGCTCCAATGCTTACACAGAGCCTGCATGTGACTGGGACTTGAATGAGAGCCACCAACCCAGCTGAGGTTCACTGCTGGTAAGAGCGAGATGATGCTTGCGGCAAGAGGCAGAGCAAGAGACACCTGCAGGCAGCATGGGAGGTCTTGCCCTCTTAACTCAGAGATGTGCTAGCCTGCTGGGAGGATGAGTCCTCCTAGACTCCCAGGAGACAGCGGGGGCTGAGCTCGCCCTTTCCCTGTGTAGAAAGGTTACGTCTACCTTCTTACAGGTGGGCTTCAGGATGCCTCTGGGTTTGCCCTTCATCAGACTCTGCTTTCTACAAAAACACTTCAGATTCTCCAATGGTCTTGAGCCCCACGCTTTGTCATCAAGGGCATTTGGTGTGTGCATACATGTCCCTATTCTGTTCCCCATGGTGGTTATGCCATCAGGCTTAGGGACTTCCCTGGTGGTCCAGTGGGTAAGACTCCACACTCTCAATGCAGGGGGCCAGGTTTCCCTCCCTGGTCGGGGAGCTAGATCCTGCATGCATGCATGCCACAGCTAAGGAGCTCCCGTGCTGCGACTAAAAGATCCCATCTGCCTCAATAAAGATCCCGCGAGCAGCAACTAAGACCCGGTGCAGCCAAAATAAATAAATATTTTTTAAGAAGGGGCCAGGCCTACAAGTAGGCCTGGGTTCAAATCCTGGCTGTGTGACTTTAAGCAAATAACTGAGCTTCTTTGAGCCCCAGTTTTACGCTCTCTATCATGGAAGTAATAATAGTACCTTCTTCATAGGCTTATTGTGTTAATTGAGATTATCCATGCAAAAACATTTAGAGTTGTTCCTATAACATAACAAGGGATTTAAAACCTTGATAGTATTTTTGCTGTTGTTGCTATTATTAACTTTACAAAACCGACAATCTTTGCAAGTCTATGTAACAGACTGCACTATGCATTGAGGAAAAAAGAGCAAAGGAGACCTAGTTCTAAAGAATTCACAGTCTAGTGGGCAGATGTATTCAAGAGCATTAAACAGATGTCCCTTTTGACACTGGGTCACCACTAGCCTACATTGAACCTTTATGTGAATTAGAAAAATAGATGCTCCCTCCTGCCAGTGGACTGGATTTTAGACCCTTGCCTTCTTGTCCAGTTGTCTTTGCTCAGTGAACAACCTGAACAACTGTACATAATGACCATATGTACATAATGACCATATGTGTATGGGCTTTGCCAGCAGCATTAGCAAAACTCTGATTATTTGTATTTAGGAATAAGAAAAAGAAAATAAATCTTCACAGGGATGGTGGCATCTGAGCTGTATATTAAGCAATGAGTAGATTTAACAAGCCTTGCAAGATTTGCCAGAAAGAGCAGTGAAACAACGGCACAGAGGCATGGAAGGGGTTGGTGACTTCCTAGGTTAGAAAGCCTGGTAGGACCAGAGTGTGAAGAGCCTTGAATGCCACACAAAAGAGGTTGGTCTTTTGTCTATAAGCACCATGAGCTCATGATCAGCTCTGTTTGAGCTCAGTGCCTCCTGGGTATTTGTGATATGAATTTGTAAACAGAGAACGGAGAGAGAAGGCCGCTCTGTGAATACTGATAAGAGGAACGAGGGCCCAAAATAGGCTGTGATGGAGAAACAGCCAAAGCCAGAAATGCTACAAAGGAAGAATCTTCAGGACTTGATGGGCAACTTTCTGTGGAGATAAGGAATATGAGTCCGAGGTGAGTCCAAGTCATCTAACCCGGGGGGCTTGATGGATACTGATGTTGCAAGACAGGGTAGGAAGCAGGTGGGGCCTGGACTGGGGGCAGGCAAGGACTTCAGTTTGGAGGAACATAAAGTTTCAGGTACCTGTAGTAAATCCAAATACAGATCTGCATCTGGAATTCAGGTGAGGATCAGGGCATAGATTTGGAAGTCATCAGATCATGGGTCAGAACTGAAGCAATGGGAACAAATGAGATTCACCAGGGAGAGTGTGCAATGAAAAGAGAAAATTATCCAAGAGAATGTTCTGGAAACACTAATAAAGGACTAGAAGAGAAGACAAGAGACAAAGTTGGGGGGAGGAAGTGGATCCAAAATATTTGCAAATGATGCAACCGACAAAGGATTAATCTCCAAAATCTACAAGTGCTCATACAGCTCAATATCAAAAAAACAAGCAATGCAATAAAAAAAATGAGCAAAAGACCTAAACAGATATTTCTCCAAAGAAGACATACAGATGGCCAACAAACACATGAAAAGATGCTCAACATCGCTAATTATTAGAGAAATGCAGGTCAAAGCCACAGTGAGGTATCACCTCACACCAGTCAGAATGGCCATCATCAAAAAAAATCTAGAAACAATAAATGCTGGAGAGGGTGTGGAGAAAAGGGAACCCTCCTGCACTGTTGGTGGGAATGTAAGTTGGTACAGCCACTATGGAAAACAGTTTGGAGGTTCCTTAAAAAACTAAAAATGAATCTACCATATGACCCAGTAATCCCACTACTGGGCATGTATGTGGAGAAAACCATAATCCAAAAAGAAACATGTACCATAATGTTCATTGCAGCACTGTTTACAACAGCCAGGATGTGGAAGCAACCTAAATGCCCCTCAACAGATGAATGGATAAAGAAGATGTGGCACATATATGCAATGGAATATTACTCAGCCATAAAAAAGAATGAAATTGAGTTATTTATAATGAGGTGGATAGACCTAGAGTCTGTCATACAGAGCGAAGTAAGCCAGAAAGAGAAAAACAAATACTGTACGCTAACTCATACATATGGAATCTAAAAAAAAAAAAAAAAAAAGTACTGATGAGCCCAGTGACAGGGCAAGAATAAAGATGCAGATGTAGAGAACAGACTTGAGGACACAGGGTGGGGGGAGGGGGCAAAGGGGAAGCTGGGATGAAGTGAGAGAGTAGCATTGACATATATATATCACCAAATGTAAAACAGATAGCTCATGGGAAGTTCCTGCACAACATAAGGAGTTAAACTTGATGATGGGTGATGACTTAGAGGGCCAGGATGGGAAGGGTGGGAGGGAGTCGCGGGAGGGTGGGGATATGTGTATAAATACAGCTGATTCACTTTGATGTACCTCAAAAATTGGCTCAGCAGTGTAAAGCAATTATACTACAATAAAGAGCTTTAAAAAAAAAAGTCTTCAAATAATAAATGCTGGAGAGGGTGTGGAGAAAAGGGAACCCTCCTACACTGTTGGTGGGAATGTAGATTGGTCTGGCTACCATGGGTTACAGTATAGAGGTTCCCTAAAAAACTAAAAATAGAAGTACCATATAATCCAGCAATCCCACTCCTGGGCATATATCTGGAGAAAAACATGGTTTGAAAGGTTGCATACACCCTGATGTTCATTGCAGCATTATCTACAATAGCCAGGACATGGAAGCAACCTAAATGTCCATCAAGAGGAATGGATAAAGATGCGGTACACATATACAATGGAATACTACTCGGCCATTTAAAAGAATGAAATAATGCCATTTGCAGCAGCATGGATGGACCTGGAGATTATCATACTAAGTGAGGTAAGTCAGACAGAGAAAGACAAATGTCATATGATATCACTTACATATACAATCTAAAAAAAATGTACAAATGAACTTATTTACAAAACAGAAACAGACTCACAGACTTAGAAAACAAACTTATGATTACCAAAGGAGAATGCTGGGGGGGGGGGCGTGAGGGGGTGGATAAATTGGGAGTTTGGGATTGACATATACACACTATTATATTTTAAATAGATAACCAACGAGGACCTACTGTATAGCACAGGGAACTCTGCTGAATATTCTGTAATAACCTGAATGGGAAAAGAATTTTAAAAAGAATAGATACATGTATAACTGAACCACTTTCCTGTACACCTGAAACTAACACAATATTGTTAATCAACTATACTCCAATACAAAATAAAAATTAAAAAAAAAGAAAGAAAAGAAAACTGTGGAGAAGAACCAGGAGAGGGAATGGAAGGAGTGAAAGACATCAGGGCAACCACAGATTCTAGAAGAAGAAGTTAGGCCAGTAGGCTGACAGCTGCAGAGTTCTAGCGGTACGAGGTGGGAGAGGTAGCATTTGGAAATTCATGGGGACCTAACCAAAGATGCTTCAGTAGTGAGGGAAAGTCAGAAGCCACACTGAAGAGGGAGTGATACGTGAATTTAAGGGAAGAAAGTGGAGGAAGGAATATAGACTATCTTTTCAAAGATATTAGTGAAGAGAGGAAAAAGAGACGTGATAATCGCTTGAGGGGAAGGCAGAGTTTATTAGGATGACTTTGAAAATATGTAAGAAAGAGTCCCCTAGAAATGGATTATATATTTCTGCTCTGGGTGGCAGAGAAATGAGAGACCCTTTATTGGAAAGTAGAGAAATGGGCCATTTTTGTTTACCTTTGGATTTTAAGTCTAGGCTTCTATAATTCCCATGCAATCACAAGATGGGATGCTAGTTTCATGAGTTTTTCTAGCTGGAATTTGAGATCTAGGATTTTAGAAATAAAATATGAATTCCAAATATTAACGAGAATGGGGAAAATATGCCAATATTTGTTGTACATAGGTTAAATTCCACTCCGTGGATTAGAAGTTTTATGTACATTATCTAATATAATCTTCAGAATCACTCTGTGATGTAGGAATTTTTCTCTCAGAACAGGGGTTCTTAACTTACGGATACATTTTATTACACTTTCTGTGTATGTATATGTGGCACTTGGGAGAGTGTTCACAGCATTAACGAGATGACCCACAGGGTCCAAAAAACCAGATAGTGTTGACTTGGATGACTGCTTATCCCAGAACAGAGTATAACACAGTAATGAGCATCATTTCTTTCTGTTCACCCATCATAGTCTTGAGCTACTAATAGGCGCTCAGTACTTATTGATTAATTAATCGTCTCTTGTGTTTACTCAAATATATTTATAATCTGAAGGAAAAAGAGAAAATTTCACTTTCAACCTATAGCTGATATCAAGACTTAACTGTGTTACATCAACAGATTAGTTGAGCCCTCAATAAAAAAGGTGGATAAAGTTGTTGGGAGCTATTTGTGCTTGAAACTTGCATCCCCAATTTCCTATCAGATGTTCGATTGTATATAAAATAAAAACGGCATTTGCTGTGCGTCTGTGTTAGCAGCTACCACTAGGAAAGCACGTGCCAAGATAAGCAAACTTAGATGGTGAATCTGAAAGAGAATCAAACCCAGAGAAACAATCCACACTGGCATAACAAGCTTCTCACAGATGATTTCTATCAGAAATGGGATGTACTGAAGGGGGATGCAAAAAGAAATGACTCGAAAATGTCTATTTTCATTGTGATCATCAACTCACAGTATAAATGCATAATAAAAAGCATGTATGCATTTTTAAGATGGGTACAAATGAGTGTAATTAACTGCTGAACATGATTACTTACTATAATTTAACTATTTTCATCTCACCTTATATCTCATTAAGAATTCATGGAAATTAGTGCATTGTCAAAAGCTTGGCAAATCAGTGTTAATGAGAAATTTAACAAGTGTAGTGTGGTTGCTTATAGAAATGCAGAATAAAACCAATAATAAAACTTATATTTTTATTCGCATATGGTTTAAATAACCTAAGTAATTGTGAATCCACACGTGTTGGTATGTGTGTATGTACACGCATATACACATTTATCTATATCTATCTTTATCCATATCCGTAAAAATATGAGTGTATATGCGTGTTTATATACATACACACATACTGTCTAGAATACATAGTCTCAATAATCTATACTATATGTCCATTTAGCCTGAAGGACAAATCTCTTATACATTCTAAAATACTTCCAGAAAAATAAAAATCACAATTTGTATTTGGTGATCATATCTTTCAGGATCGAATGAATACATTAAAGAGGTGCTCATTATTTAGTGAATGTCCTTTCCAGAAAGCTGAGTGTGATTACCTGAGTGAGTACCCAACAGAGGGGTGCAAAACATGAACGTTGGGTCAGATCTAAAACCTCCTCTGACCATTTCCCTTTTAGTTGTGTGATCATGGCCGAGCAGGGACCAGAGGGAAGCAAGTGCGGTGCCTGGGGCGTGACATGTAAGGAGGCACTCATTCTCCAATGGCAACTTGCACAAACCTGGGAACTAGTGCCTCCTTACGTCTTGCACGCTAGGCATCTCATCTGCCTCTGTTGAGTCCTGGTTTGGACGTTGAACAAGTTCCTGCATTTCTCTAAGCCTCTTCCATAAAATGGAGCAGTTAGTACCAAACTCAAAATGCCAAACTCAATGGCAAGCTCAAAAGATCGTTTTAAGGAAAAAACACTGTTTGGCACAATGTTTGAAACATAGCTAATTACCCCAAGTTGGTAGCAATTTGTATTAGGGGTACTGCTTTCAGGTTCCTTGGATCTGAAAGCACAATTCTCCCCTCTTTGGATTTAATAACATGCCCAACATGTTTTAGGCACTGGCCAGCCAAGATTAGGGACCTTGCTCACTGATGACATGTAACATGTTGTCTTACACTCAGAATGACATCACACCAAGTTAATAAAGACTCAAAAATATAACCAGACCCCTCTATGTGCCGATGAAATAACGATAGCTGTGACAGCTCTCACAAACCATGGCTGATTTTATGTTCGATGGCAGAAGCAACGTCAAGGAACACCATTTTAAATGCGCTGTCAAAATCGGTGCTCAGGTCCTGTCACTAAATGGAGGTGTAACTGTGTATAAAACAAATTGTGTCTGCAATCTGGAGTTATGGATTTCTGTGTGTGACGACAAGGGCTGCAGCGCGGAAAGTAATTCTGGGCTGTTCGGAAGAAGCAATGGGCATTTTTAAACGTCAGCCCCATGTGTCCTTAGAGCTGTCTGACAACTCCTAGATGAGGAGGAAAGCGCTGAGGAGATTCGTGGCTGGACCAGGTGGACAGCCCTCCAGCTGAGACCGTGAACAAGCGCTGTCTGGCGGAAGCCATTCTGTGGCTTCTGGCAGGAGGGATTTTCCTGGACTGACTTATGAAGGTGGTCCATTGTGCAGTGCTGTTGTCTGGCAAGGAGTAACAGGGCATGCGGGGAGAGCATGGGATGAACGCCCTGAGCGGGTATGCTGTTCTTGTCTTGTACCTGTCATGATGGGTGGTGCTAAGTAAGCTTCATGCCCCAGAAGGCAGGATTGTGTTTCTGTAGCTATTTTTGCTTCCCATCAAGCACAAAATTGGATTCTGTTTTTAGTGCTACCACCAGAATAGTGATGCCTGGATGGGCGGTCACCTCTGCATCCCTGAGTTCTGTGTTCCTGAGCATAGCTCAGTGTATGACAGTCAGTGTTGAAATGAGAGGCAACACCCAGCTTGCGGTTTGTACTGCCTTTCATTTGTGGCTCTGTCCTTGGACTTGACCAAAGGCAGCAAGCTCACAACAAGCACAGATGATTCTGCTATGGCTAAGTCCCTCCTTGGGGCCAACCTGAAACGCTGTAGGTCTTAGCTGGGCTCCAACCTGTCCTGTGTGATGGCATGGGGAAGAAAAAACAACACAAAAAAAGCCACAAAAAACAAAACCCAGCTATGCTACCCATCTCCCTGAGACAAATTCATTCAAGAACACTTATTAGCACTCTCACTTATAGGGAGGCTGATTTGAAAATAATACACTGGCGTGCTACTTGAAGAACTGTCCCTAGTCATGGAAAAAGGGATAGATTAAACCAGTGTGTGGATTAAGGGAGAGAATCCATGTGCAGCACTAAGTTCCTGGCACACTTCTTTTTTTAATTGAAGTATAATTGATCTACAATATTGTGTTAATTCCAGGTATACAGCAAAGTGATTCAGTTATACATATTATACATACATATGTACATACCTATATTCTTTTTTCAATTCTTTTTCATTATAGATTATTACAAGATATTGAATATAGTTTCCTGTGCTATACAGTAAATCCTTGTTGTTTATCTATTTTATATGTAGAGTAGTATGCATCTATTAATCCCATACTCCCAATTGATCCCTCCTCTCTCCCTTCCCCTTTGGTAACCATAAGTTTGTTTTCTACGTCTGTGAGTCGGTTTCTGTTTTGTAAATAATTTCATTTGTACTATTGATTCCACATGTAAGTGATATCATGTAATATTTGCCTTTCCTCTGTCTGACTTACTTTACTTAGTGTGATAATTTCTAGGTCCATCCATGTTGCTGCAAATGGCATTATTTCATTCATTTTTATGGCTGAGTAATATTCCATTGTGTGTGTGTGTGTGTGTGTGTGTGTGTGTGTGTATTATATATTACATCTTTTTTATCCATTCATGTTTTGATGGACACGTGGGCTGCTCCCATGTCTTGGCCATTGTAAATAGCTGGCACACTTACTCATTATTAGTGGAAGCCAGAAATTATAATCACAGATGTGCCCTTTGCTTTCCCCTGCTGCTCATTTTCCACCTAGAGTTTAAAAGGTAATAGAACGAGAAACCACTAGATTTCCGAGTCACTGTGGGTGAAGGGCCACAACAGCCTCCAGTGCTGAGACACTGAAAGTAAAAACCATTAATCACTTTATCACCTTGCCAATGTATTCGACTCAGGAGCCCAGGCCCAGAAGCATCCAATTCTCCTGAGAGTTACGAGTTATTAATCATTTTGAATTAGCAATTGTACATTTACTGGCTGCTAACATTGTACTTTTATTAAGGGTGCAGAGATACGAATCGCTAGCATTTTTATTTTGATCTATTATTTCCCCCACAAGATGTGTATCCTGTCTCCCTAAAAGATACTGCTCTCCCAGCTGCACAGACGTGGCCATAAACGTGTCACACAGACTCTTGATGCTCTTCTCATCATCCATCCCCTCCCCATTCATCATTCAACAAACATTTATTGAGTGGCTACTCTGCCCCAGACACTGTAATCAGTGCCAGAAGTAAAGAATTGAGTAAGAAATAGTCCCTGCCCTCTAGTTGGTAAACCGATGACAAAGTCTGACATGTACACAGGTAATTCAAATGATTGCCCGTGCAGAAATAAAATGAGAGCAGAGGGAAATAAACAACTGGATTGCCCTGGTTGTCTGGAAAGGTTTTGCTGAGAGTTGACCTCTGAGCTGGAGCCTGAAGGATGAGTAGAAATTTTCCAGTGGAAGGAAGCAGGGAAAGGTACTCCACACAAAGGGAAGGCCCTGTTTTCAAGGAGAGCTGTGGAAATTCAGGGCTTGGTATGGGAAACTCAGTCTAGTGAGAACAGAAAGATGAGGCTTCATGACATGAAGGTTGGGGATGACCTGATGTCAAGAGACAGAGTTAGGCAAAGGAGGGCCACAGAGGTGGCTTTATTAAGTTAATAGCTTTTTGTTTTTTGAGAGTAGTTTTAGGAAATTGAGCAGAAAGGACAGAGAATCCTCTTATCCCCACCCCAACAGTTTTTCCTATTATTAACATCTCACATCTGCCAATTAGTCACCAGAGGTTTGTCAGCAAGAGCATAATAAGGCTCTTCTGCTATTTTAGGAAGATACCTGGTATTTGTGCACTGAAGGGGCCAGAGTCAGGATATACTCGTGGCAGGAAGACCAGTCACAAGGCCATGGCCAAAGTCTATGTGATGGTTGAGGAGAGGATAAACCACAGCAGAGGTGTTAGGGGTAAGAGAGAGGATGGGTTCTGTTCTGGAGACATTTACCTGCTAAGTGGTTAGCAAGATTTGGCAGCTGAACGTGAGGGAGTGAGTAGGTGGGAGGAGTTTAGTTTGGGCAACCATTCCAGCCATCACTGGGCTGCCTCTCTGCTCCAGGTTCACCCTTCAGTACCTGGAGGAGCTCTGCCAGAAGGAACTGGCCTCTGTAAGTATTTCTCCTTTGCCAAGTGAGTAGAGGTGCTGGGGGGACATTGTAGGAAGAAGGAAGCTTCTCTTCCTGGTGTGGTATGTTGAGTCGTGCTTTTTCTGGCTCTTGCCACATGGTTGAACAGTGGTACAGACGTGTGGGGACATCCAATGGCTCCCTGCCCCAGATGCACACCTGAGATATGCAGTCCCTAGCTTGGCCGGGTACCATATTTCTATAGCCCTCCCTATTCACACATGACACACTCCAGGCCTCAGGCTCAGCGTGGTGTCCTGACTCCCTCTGTGACCTGTGCAGCAGACTGGGTTCACCTCCACCCCAGATGGCCAATTCCTCTGCCCAGTAACTGTTGATAAGCTCTGGCATGGACATCCAGTCAACTTCCCCATCACCCAGGGGGCTGTAACCACACCTTCTCCAATGAGATCTGAACCCCAGCCCTGGGGAGGAAGACCCACTGTCGAATCTGTCCTTCCTTGGGTGTTCTCCCTGAGCCCTAGGCTGTCTTTTAGAGTCCTCTTTACATTTTATAATTACTCCCCTATGCTAGTTTAATAATTCTTATATTAAGCTTCCTAAGTGCAGTTACTGTAAGGTTTCTGCCTTATGACTGGACTGAAGAGCCACTGAGTGGATGGTGGCCCTAACTGAGACAGAGGAGGAGGAACACCGTTTGGTGGCAAAGTTAGTGAATTCATGTTTGCAGTTGCTGCATTTAAGGCGTCTGTGGGACTTCCAGGTGGAGAAATCAAACAGGTGATTGGGACAGGGATCTGGAACTCAGGTTGGTGATACCAAAGTCTTGAGCACGTATGTGGTAGATGAAGTGAAGTCATCCAAAGACATGTAGAGTCTCAAAGGTAAGAAAGACCAAGAGTAGAATCCTTAGGATTCCCAAAGTCTAAGGACGAGGCCGACAAAAGGAGTCAGCAAAAGAAGTCAGAGGACCAGTCCCAGAGGTGGGAGGAGAACTAGCAGAAGCCAAGGGAGGGGATAATAAGATGTCTCAGACCACTCAACAGAATCAGCTCATCTTCAGAGTTTGCTTGGAAGTTCAGGATGTTCTCTGGAACAACATCCCCAAGAGGGTCAAAATGTGTAGGACGTAAAGTCGCCACCTCCATGAACACTTCCGTTTGCTAAGAGTGAACTATTATTAAGGGATAGCTGGTGTATGACTGCCTTTGCTTCATTGTGAAATACACCCCCAGGCTCACAGCTCATGGTGTGTCTGGACTATAAAAATCACTCAGATCCCTTGGGATTTGAGGCCCTGAGATCCTCTCTGACATTGAGACAGCGCAGGGAATAAGTGTGCGATGCCTTTTGCTACTGTAGCAGTGGAGTTTAACAAGGATACCGGAAAAATAATTCCACCTCTTGGGAGTTCCCTTGGACTCCAGGGTGCACAGAGTGGATCTGGAGTGAGTTGCATGCCCCTGGTATTATCTGAAGAACTGTTTTCTCATCAGCCATTTCCTGAGGACTTCTGGTCTCAGATGGAAGCTGTTGGCATTTGATCAATCGTACCAAGTTCTAAGCTACCCAGTGCCTAATTGGCATACAGCTCTTGGATTTGTAACAAGAGGGTTTTGGGACTTTGAGTGCTAAAATTTGCATGCAGTTTTCGACATTTCACATGCCCTTGGGACACAGTGAGGAGTCACAGTCAATTTGCCTGCTGGCGTAGCTGCATAGAGAAGTCACCTGACAAATCTCTGGTTCCAGTGCTGTTCTGTATTCTGTAGGATCTCTTTCCACTGACACCTAGGAAATCATCTTCTGTGCTCTTATCAGATGGGGCCATTTGATTTTTTTATTTATTGGCTATGTTGGGTCTTCGTTGCTGTGTGAGGGCTCTCTCTAGGTGTGGCGAGCGGGGGCTACTCTTGGTTGTGGTGTGCGGGCTTCTCATTGTGGTGGCTTCTTTTGTTGCAGAGCACAGGCTCTAGGCATGTGGGCTTCAGTAGTTGTAGCACGTGGGCTCAATAGTTGTAGCTCACTAGCTCTAGAGCGCAGGCTCAGTAGTTGTGGCGCACGGGCTTTGTTGCTCTGGGGCATGTGGGATCTTCCCAGCCCAGGGATCCAACCCATGTCCCCTGCATTGGCAGGTGGATTCTTAACCACTGTGCCATCAGGAAAGTCTTGGGGCCATTTGATTTTGATGTTTTGGTCGTGCATCTACATTGGGTTTTCCTGTAGGACACTTGGTATCTAATCTGATATGCTAAACTATGCTTCCTAGGAATTGGGGTGGGGCGGGGACAGATACAAAGCCTTTTGAAGTAGGATGGATCCTCCTATGACATATTTATGATGGCTCTGAATGCCAGCTTAAAAAAATTGCCATTTCTTGAGACACAAGGACTAAACAGAAACTATGTATTAGCGAAGGTCAGCTGTGGGGTGGGGGAGGTGGAGGGCCAAGATGACTTGGGCATGGACAGTGTCTCCTTCCCTAGCACCTTCTTTCTTACACGGGCACGTCCTGGCTTTATAGACAAGTGTTAAAATTACCAACCGACAAAACTTTTTAAAAACCAAACAACGGATCCTCTCTTTGGCTAACACAATCTGTGCATGCACCACACAGAATGAAATAAAACCACTCACACGGACCCCCAGATTAGTTTTAAAAACGGGTCCCCTAAAAGCCTGCCCTTGTCAAATCTTGAGATTAAACGCTGTTGGGGAAGGACAGGACTCACAAAATGCCTCTTTGTCCTCAATGGTGTATTTTCCTTTGACCTTCCTCTCTCATCTGTTGTTTTCAGATGGTTAAGTTAATAGAGCTTTCAGATGAGGATTGCACAGTTGGTGGTGGAGGTTAGCTGCCTTGAATCATGTTGAGGTTATTGTGTGAATCTGTTCGGAAAAGGGACAAAAGCGATGATAAAGGTGTCCACTCTAAACCCTTGGAGAAATAGCAAAAACTCAAAAGCTGCTGTTTTCCCACTGAGATGCTATGGGCTTTGTGGATGTTGTTTTTTAAACAAAGACCCATTTGAGTATCTTACAGGCTCTAGACCTTGCTTATGAACTAAAACAAAACAAAACTAACAAAAACAAAACAAAAACAAATGTCATCCCCCAGAAAAACAGCCACATTATTATTTAACATATGTTGCCCTCTAGCAGATGATTCAGTATTGCAAGCATTTTATTCAGAAAGTTTTTCCTTACCAGCTCTCTGGCATATATATTACATTTATATTATAGACCTAGAGCTGGTCTAAGAAGACATGCAGAAGAGAATCTTCCCAGTCCTCCCTCTGGACTGGCCTGGGCCCCCTAAGTGTTTGGTACAAAGGCTGGACTGGGCTCTACTCTATGCAGAATTGAAAGGCAGATAGGCACATACTAAGGATGCAGGCCAAGTGAGATTAGACAGCTCCATTCCATAGATCTCACTGCCATGAAGGGCTGTACAGCTTGGCAGGGCAGGGCTGGATGGCTACTGAGGACAACGAGATCTTAGGATGAGGGACCGGGAGGGATCACGAATGGTTGTTTGTTTTGTTAGAAGTGAGGGACTGTCGTGAGGGTCTAGATCATGGGCATGTGTGAGTGGTGAGCTTAGTATTCACTGGTGATGTCTGAGGGAACGCTCCCAAGCCTCAGTGGGACAACCAGGATGCCCTCCTGTTGCTTTGGGCATTGGTCCATTTTCAAAGTGACTCTCATGAAGACTCCACATGGCAGATGTCCTGAACAGTCACTGAACTTGGAGGGGATGCGTGGGTCACTGTATCTGCATGGCACTATTACAGATGAGCAAGGTTAGTTTTCAGCTACTGGTAATACTCATTCCTTTAATCTACTGATTCTGAAGACATTGCATCAGGCTCAATGCCATGCCCTTCATACTTCTTAATTCACTTCCATGTTCAATTAACATGATTACAAAAATAAATTTAAAACTCATTATGCCTGCATACAATTCTCTATCTCACAACTCAGCATTTGCAGTTACAGGAAGCCATAGCTATTATGACAGTAGTTCCTAATAGCCTGGAAATATGACTTAATTGCAGTTTAAGTTGACACCATGATATAAATAGTGACATTGCTATTATTTCAGGATCATTACACTGTGAGGAAGAATAGGTTGCAATTAAGTTATGGTAGAAGGGTCATCAGGTTCCGCCAATATCCAAACAGTAACCAAAATGGTGAGGAGACAGAAAACAGTATGATATGGAATGGTTGAAAAGGCTGGAGTCTAAGGAAAAAAATCTTCCTGAACGTCATTGTATTGACACCCAGCCAGGTACTGGGCCCCGAGGATAACCGGGACCCACATCACCCTTGCATCCTCATTTCCCAGGTACTGCCACATACCCATCTTTTTGCCTTTTCCCTTGTCCCACCACCCCTTCTTCTCCTCTCTACACAACCACCTGACATATTTTCCTAAAGTGAAAATCCAACAGTGTCATTTCTCTGCTAAAAGTCACTCAGTGGCTCTTTATGTCTTGTAGGATCAGTGATTCTCACGTCGCCAAGCAAGCCTATAAGGACCTTGGAGATGCCGTTTCCTTTGTATCATGTACCATCTCTTCCCTCCTGTTCCTCCTACTGCCCAGGTGCTGACTTGCAGTTCCATGAAAACAGCGCTCGTAACCCCACCCCATTGCCCCAACCTGTGACTGTATTTGCCTGCACTCCCTCTATGTGGAGAGACAGCCAGGCTCTTCTCCCTGCCAGGCTCCATCCCATAGTCACCTGCCCATAGTCACCTGCCCGATCCTTGGTTTATTATTTATTTATTTATTTACTGGCTGCGTTGTGCTGCTGTTGGCTTTCTGTAGTGTGGAGAGCGGGGGCTACTTTTCATTGAGATGCGAGGGCTTCTTATTGCGGTGGCTTCTCTTGTTGCAGAGCCTGGGCTTTAGGCTCGCAGGCTTCAGTAGTTGCGACTTGCAGGCAACTCAGTAGTTGTGGCGCATGGGTTTAGTTGCTCCGCAGTATCTGCGATCTTCCTGGACTAGGGATCGAACCCGTGTCCTCTTCACTGGCAGGCAGATTCTTAACCATTGCGCCACCAGGGAAGCCCCCAGGGAAGCCCCCAGGGAAGCCCCCAGCTGCCTGAATTCTTATCTGCCTTTCAAGACTCAGTTCCAACTCTTTCCCTTGGTGATGCCTTTCTTGACTCCTCCGTAAGAGTTATCTCCTCCATCATACTGCCACACGGCATCTTGCTTTTAATCTCTGCAACAGCACTTATATTTTTAATTCGTTTTGATTATGTACTGTGTCCAACGCTAAACTGTAAACTGTTAAAGATAGCCACCAATGGGGTTTTTGTTTTGTTTTGTTTTTTTTTTTTTTGGATAGTGACTCTTCTTTTTTTATTTTTTTAAATTTATTTTTAATATTTATTTGTTTGTCTGTGTCGGGTCCCAGCCGCGGCACATGGGGTCCCTAGCTGTGGGCATGCAGGGTCCTCAGCTGTGGCGCACAAATTCCTAATTGCGGCATGTGAGATCCAGTTCCCCGACCAGGGATGGAACCCGCCCCCCCCCCCCCCCCCCACGCATTGGGAGTTCAGAATCGCAGCCACTGGACCACCAGGGAAGTCCCGCCACCAATCTTTATGCCAGAACTTAGCTCACCGCTTGATCTACAGGCAGTCTCTATGTGATCAGAAATTCTATCTTTGATAAAGAAAAACTTTGGTCTAAAGAAGAGATGGACCGGGCCTTGATAACTGTTTTGGAGTATTTGAAGGGTCGTCATATGGAGAAGGATTTGGACTCATTCCACCTGGTCCTGCATGTGAAGTCTGGGTGATGCACAAAGGACACAGTGAGACAGACAGTGGATCAATATAAAGAACATCCTAAATGTCACCTGTTCAAAGAGAGAATCAGTTGTCTCTTGAGACAGGTAGTGAGTATCTGATAACTGAGGTATTTAAACTAAGCTGGAAATTTTGTAGGAATTATTCAAGTATCAGGTGGATGACCACACTTGTTGTCTTACTATTTTTTGATATAATGATTAAAACATGGCCTGGATGTTCCATCACCCTAGCTGTCTCCATCTCAAAGAAAATAAACCCATGAATGAAATTGTCAGGGTCTAGCTCTGTCTATATCCTTCCGCCCAGATGCTTGATACTAATTGTTGACTATTAAAGATATCAGTACTTGTTTTTAGTTACTGAATATATGATGTAGTTCCAGAAAGGTTTGTAACATACTTTAACATTTAAGATTTTGATTTTTTTTCAAATGATGTTTTGTGTGTACTGGGGTGTGGTCTAATGATTTTTGAAGATGGAACTGAAAAGAAAATTTTCATTTTCCTAACTTGATCGCAAGATGGCATCAAGATTGTGATTACAAGTTTTTATTTTCAATTAATAGTTTGAATTCATTCAAATGTTTGATTGAGCCTTTTGCATTTGCTAAGAGTTACCTATATATTTTGAGAAATAATGGGAATTCATAGCATAAGGTTTCCAAAGACTCCATTACAGTTGTGAAAGACCTATCACTATGCATGATTTCATACATTACATCCTTTTATGCTGCTTTTATTTTTTCTGTAGCAGTACGGGATGGATAAAATGATTACGGTGAATTTGAGATGCTGGACCACAGAGGCAGGACAAAGCTAACTGATCATTTTTCCTCTATCTATAAACTCCAGTTTTATTGCACCAGCCAAACCTTATGCAGTCCCAAATTAAGCTTCTTTATATTATTACAACCACATAAGAACCACTTTCTATTATCTAAGTAAAACCCCAGAGGAAATTTGACTCACACTAGTTGGAAAGTATCCTCTTAAAGATGTCTATGGCTACTAGAAATGTGATGTACCTGGAAATTCATTTTGCCTGCAAATTAGGCAAAGTCCTCCAAATTAGGCTTAGGACAGAGAAACTTGCTTTCTGAATGAAGTTTGTTGCATTATTGAGCAGAACACTAATAGTGTTTTCCCATTCTTCCAGTCCGGCTAGTAATACACCACCATATTGGTGTATTACTATCTCAAGATACAGTATATCAATCTGCCATATCATCAAGCAGGCACCAGCCAGGTGGTGGCATTTCATATTCCCTTCACGCCTGTTGTCACCTAGGGACACATGACTCCTTTGTGCCACCACCTATCAGTCTGACCACAGTCCAACCAGCTAGAGAGATGCCTACCTCATGTTCAGGGCAACCAGTCAACAGAAGGGTCTATGGAAGTGACAGTACATTAAGGCTTATCTTCAGAAGTTACTATGAAGATGGGTTAGGATAGCTTGTGATTTTGGTAAATATTTGAGGTGCTAAGTCCTTTTTTCCTGCTGCCCAATTTCTGTATTGTTCTATGTGTTATTCATAAATCTATTTCCTCATAGAGTGATTTATAGTTCTTTGTACTTGCTGCTTCATCATACCACCATCAGATGCTCTTTTAGGCAGCATAACAAAAAGGTCTCACTGGGTCAACTAGTTAAACTGGTTGTAATCCATACATGAAGAATGAAATCAGATACATATATTTTAAGGGTTATTATCTATCTGTCTAGTATCTAACACCTATCTTTCTATCTAATCCGTAGTCTAGTCTCCTTAAAGGCTAAAATTGGAAAAATAGTGTCCAACTGGTTCCATTATCATTTCTAAAGAAGAACATGCCAGCAGAAAGGATATGGTAAATGTGAATCTTAAAAAAATAGAATTGAGAAAAGGAAAAATTGTTAAAGTTAAAGAAGATTCTCTAAGTAGCTGGCTTAATGATCCAGTCTATCTACAAAGAGGACAGGGGTACACCAAACTGGTGTAGATTGACACCACTAACCATTAAGATTATCCTAGTAATAGAGCTCACTAATGCTTCCTGTTCTCCAAGAAACATTGAGGTTAAAATTTGACTTCTCCTAGAAATTTCCTCCGAGGGAGAGAAATCACTAACTATTCCCTCTCTTTGACGAACCAATGCAAATAGTAGTACCATTTCAAATATTAATTGAGGGCCTACTTACTCTGTCCCAGTGTTCCAGACTAGGAAGTTCATTCCAGATTGACATTTTCAATGTGGATATTGACTTCAGTGTGAAGAATGGATTTAATAAGGAGGAAGGATTGTGTCAGGATATAAGCAGAGTAGAACCACAGCCTAGATGAGAGATTATGAGGGTCTGTACATGGTAGAGGAAAAAAAAGAGAGGAGGAGCTTGGGGTGAAGGGTTATTAAGAAGACAGAATTAGGAGGGCTTGATCACTGTGGATATATACGTGAAGGAGGCTTCAAGAAGAGTCTCATGTTCTTCTGTGAATTTGGTATCAGCCAGATTTGCAGATACTGATAATGTCTGAAGGTATTGGGGGAAAACAAAATTTCTGGATCTTCAAAGCTGAAGCCCATTCTTAGCCCAAAGTTGACCTTCCCAAGGTAGTTCTGTCTTGTTAGAAACCAAAGATTTTCAAACTGCAATAACTATACAGAAATACAAATACATTAACAACTTTTTTTTAAATCTTATTTTGACTGTGCCGTGCAGCACATGGGATCTTAGTTGGCCAACCAGGGATCGAACCCATGCCCCCTGCAGTGGAAGCGTGGAGTTTTTAACTGCTGGATCGCCAGGCAAGTCCCTACATTAACAACATTTCATAGACGTTTTATACAGTGAAGAGCACAAAAATAAAATTGCTTATAATTTTCAACTTTATCTCTTTCCTCCCCAACCCCCATCTACTTCTCTGGAGAAATAACAAACTCATGCAATTAAGTTTGGTTTACTTATTTTTAAGTTATAAAACCATAATTCTTTTTTTTCCTGATACACTAGTTATATGAATTACTAAGAATTTTCTCAGCGATTGGATAACCAAAGAGTTTGTGATGTTGAGAAGCTGGGACAAAGTGAAAGAGTAGCATTGACATGTATAAACCACCAAATGTAAAATAGATAGCCACCGCCTGACACAGGGAGATCAACTCGATGATTGGTGATAACCTAGAGGGGTAGGATAGGGAGGGTGGGAGGGATGCTCCGGAGTGAGGCTCAAGAGGGAGGAGATATGGGGATATATGTATAAATACAGCTGATTCACTTTGTTGTACAGCGGAAACTGGCACAACAGTGTAAAGCTATTATGCTCCAATAAAGATCAAAAGAAAAAAAAAAGCTTATTGTTCACTGAAAACAAATGTGTCAGCAGCTGAAAGGATTTTCAAAAGCAAAGAAGTCCCACTAAATGTAGTAAATATTTCTATTGGATCTTTATTTTTTCCTTAGTGGAAATATTTAAAATTTGAAGGCAGAACAAGAAAAACACTATAATACCACGACTACCAGTAATGGTCACCTCTTAACTTGCTTGTTTCCAATTCCTTTCTCAAGGGGACTACCCTTTCCCCCTCCTGTGGTTCTGGTAGGCTGGTCCACCAAGGGTGCTGTCTCACCACAGTGATGGAGCCAAGGGTCAATCAGAAAACCTTACTTTCCTAGACACTGTGATTGGTCCAGAGTAGGCACATGACCCAACCAGGGCCAATCAGAGTTCTTTGGGGGACTTGGAAGTTTCCTGGAGAGAGTTTCTCTTTCAGAGCCCGTGAAGTGTATTCATCTTGGGGCCCTGGACCTGTCAGGGTCTAGCTTTCTCTCTGTGTAGAGAGAAATTTCTAGAAAATAAAAGCAACAAAACTGAGAGATGAAGAGACCCAGACAGTCTTAATGGCATCACTTGACGGTCTGCGTTCATCTTTGCCTGAACTATTACTATCTCCTGAGCCAACACTCTCCCATTTTTTACAGTTAAGTTTGAATTTCAAAGGAAAGCATACTGACTACTTATATACCCTGCCTTGAATTGTGCTTTTTAGCTCTCAAAGCTATAACATATCTGAGGGAAGGAAATAGTTTACTATCAATAGCACTTTTCATTTACAGATCTGAAAGCATCTTTAAGCAGGAGGTTTTGGAAGGGCAAAAAACTGACCCATGACTAATCTAACCATATGATAATAGGAAATGAGAACATGGAAATAGAATTTATGTGGATTTTAAGTCGAGTATCAATTCTTCAATGCTTTGATGTTCCTCCCAATTCCTAAATTCAATAATTTATGGTTGAATACCACTGAACATAGGAAGTAATGTATTTTTAAACCATTCTGACTAAATGGTTAAAATCAGAGCTGTCAACAGGCCAACTATCTGAGAATTGATTTCATACTCTGAACACAACTGACCTTTCCACTCTTCTGTCTCATATACAGAAATGACAGGCACGTAAAAGCTGTCCCCATTAGTCTATCAGATAAACAGAAGAATGGGAATAAAGTAAGAAAAAAAAGTCTGCAAAGTCATTCTACCTGTGTTCTAGAATTTAAAAGTTAGAAACAATAGTAGGAGTCATTTATTCAACTTTAAAAAACACACTACGTCAGGACGGTGTCACATATATTTTCCAGGAAATATAATTAATGGGATGTTGCTGTGTAGTGATTGATATTCTAAACCCCTATTGTGCAAACACCATCCCAAATGTATGATAGGTGTCCGCAGAATTACACTAATAATTTTAAGATAAATTAAGATAAATCATGCTCGTTCTATGAAATTAACAAACTCTCCTTCCCACCTGTGCCACCAACATCCTGTCTTTGGACCTCTCTTCCCTGTTCAGGTAATTCCTGTTTATCCCTATCATCACCTTCTCTAATATGCTCTCAGCCCCTTCCCTAACCCTGGGTCAGCGGTCCTTCTCTAGTGCGCACCTATGTGGGGACATATCACACACAACTGTCACTGTCCTTTGTTTTCTCTGCTAGACTGGGAGCCACACGAGGCAAAGACTGTGTCAGGCTCAGTTCTGGATCCCAAAAGAATAGCACAGTTCCTGGCACATATGTTCAACGGATGATGTGTTCAAGTGGACACACAAATGCTGATTCCGGCTCTAGAATCAGCACTGAAGATCTTACCTAAAAGATACTTAACCCGGGACTTCCCTGGTGGCACAGTGGTTAAGAATCCACCTGCCAATGCAGACACGTGGGTTTGATCCCTGGTCTGGGAAGATCCCACATGCCCCGGGGCAACTAAGCCCGTGTGCCATGACTAGTGAGCCTGCACTCTAGAGCCCGTGCTCTGCAACTACTGAAGCCCATGCACTGTAGGGCCTGTGTGCTGCAACTACTGAGGCCACATGCTGCAACTACTGAAGCCTGAGTGCCTACAGCCCGTGCTCCACAACAAGAGAAGCCCCGGCTAACCGCAACTAGAGAAAGCCTGTGTGCAGCAATGAAGACCCAATGCAGCCAAAAAAAGAAAGAAAAAAAAAGATACCCAACGCACTACCTTGGAATGGATCTTGCCATGAAAATGCGCTTGAGTGGCTGTTCACCACCAAACCTCTGACTTACCAGAGTGTGGGGACCCTAGGTCTTGATCACGTGTTAGTTCTGTAGTCCTTAGCCCTGGATGGTGATTACAACTCCCTGGGGAAACTTTAAAAACATCCAGATCCCTTGTGCCTGTTTAAATCAGGCTCCCTGGTGGTGAATAGCAGGCATCAGAATTTTTCAAAAGTTAGTAGGTGATGTTAACATTCAGCCAAGGGTTGAGAAACGTCGAATTAGCTAATGGGGGGGAAGCCTCCCTACTATCGAATCTGCTTTCCTATGACTTTCCTGTTATTTCTGTGGAGGTGATTGGGATCATGGCCTAATAAATAGCATATGGGCTGAAGACTCATCAAGTGCCAGGCACTTTACATACATCATTTCCACAACGTCGCAATTGTGTCCTTCTACGCTAAGGACATGAGGCTTCAGGGGTTAAGAAGGAGCAGAGCCTGGAAAAGGATCCCCTTTTCTCAGAAGCCAGACGGTGCCCTTTATTTACATAGTATATTGTGCTGGCTGGATGGGATTCTGATTATGCTAGACTGAGAACTGGTCAGTGACCTCTGGGTACATAATTGGTTCACCCTACAGGTAATGAGCTGTTTATCCTTCCCCGGGTCAAAGACGTGTCAGAAAATGAAGACAGAAGAGTTGATGTTTAATGCGATTCTCATGCCAGAGAAACTACTGTGATGGGCAGTTTCTATAAAAGACGCTAGTTAAAAAAAATATATAGCACCACCAAAATAAAACCTTAGCTATGGCTTTTCTCGTTGACTTGTTAATTCCTAGGTATGCTTTATTCATTCAACAAACATAAATGAAATGTCTTCTTTGTTCCAGATGTCATATTACATGCTGGGAATATAAAAAAGAATAAATGTAGGTATTCTATTAAACTAATCAACAAACTTTCCATTTAAAAATATATTTTTGAAGGTTCTAAGCAAGATTTTATTCTTAAAAGTTGTAAGGCAGTTACCTCCTTCAAAAGATGTTCAATTATAAAAACACGCAGTATCATCAGGAAATGAGAAGCAACCAAAAATTCATAGATATTACCAGTGAATTCTTGACCTGTTTAGAACTGTTTAGGAATGTTAATAGGCTGAAGTCTCTCTTCATTTACCCCAGGCTTTTCACATATGTTAAAACACAGCTGTTGGAAAAATATCACTATGGCCAATGATTTTAAAATTATTTTGTTTTCCACGAGTTCCAGGGATAGCCATGTTTCTTCCCTTTCATAAAATAATTAAAATCCCATTTCATTTGTGTTTCAGAAAAATTATATACTGAGTTATAATGGGGGAAGCCATGAACTCTCCTGGGGCCAACGAGAAGGCGCTGGGAAGAAGGCGGCAGGAAGCTTAGAGAACTGCATGCCGTGTACTCATTCTTAAACAGCAAAGAGGAAACAGAATCGACAGGAAGTAGAACCAAGGCCAGTCCTGTTGCCCTTGTAAGGAAGGGAAACTCCTTTAGCTTTTCACTTAACCTTGGAGAGAGGGAACGTTTGGTCATGCTGACCGTGTGGCTGAGACATTTGTAACAACGCTGTCTAAGGGTGGTACTGGCCCCAAGAGCATTCACTTCTTGGCTATTGATTCAGGGCACATCCTCCCTCCAATCATCTCTACCTTTACCCGGCAGTGGCTGTGCCTGGCCCTGTTCTAAGTGCTGCCCCAGTCCCGACTCATTGGAGCCTCACGACAGCCCTGTAAGACATCCCCACTTACACATGAGGACCCTGAAGCACAGATGGGTGACGGAATGTGCCCAAGAGCTGGGCGTGGGCTACAGGTGTTCTGGCTCCAGAACCCACGTGCTTCACTCCACCCTTCCCTTCATCCGTCGCTCCTCATCCCCCTTTGCCTCAAACTGTGAACTGAGTGGGTAGGAACCACTTCAGAGCTGATGGAAGAAAGTAGTCACAGAGAACCTACTGGGTCTGGAAAAACGGAGCTATGGTCCTTAGGAAGCTCAGGGTTCTCCAGGCCGGGGATACTGGGGAGTGACCTGTTGAGATGGGCAGTGAGGTTTACTGGGCTTTTGTCAATGCACAGATAGTCCTTTCTGTGTAGTGAGAGAAGCTGCATGTTCCCCAGGCTGGGTATGCATGCTCGGCGAGAGTAGGCTGATGAAACTACAGCTCAAGAAGAAGAGACGGATGCTGGGCAGAGAAAGTCGGGGTCTAAGCACCTTGGCCTGGACAGATGCGTGGAGAAATAATTTGTAGAGAAATAAGAGATGCACTGGGACATCCAAGACATGCTTGGTTGATGGAGCCGATACTGTGTTTGCTAGAGGGGATTTGGGGGACGAATTCATCAAACGGGAATGAATACAAGTCCTGTAAGATGGGAGGAAGATTGTTAGGAAAACAGTCCTTAGAGCAAGGTTTCTCAGCCTCGGCTCTACTGGCATTTGGTGGATGGGGCGGGGTGGGGGGCGGGGTGTGATTTTTGCTGTGTGGGGAACTGTCCTGTGCAATGTAGGGGGCTTAATTAATAGCACCCCGGCTTCTCCAACTGGATATGACCACCAAAATGTCTCCAGACATTGCCAAATGTCCCCTGGGGCCGGGAGGTGGGTGGGGGAGGCTTAGACACTGGAGTTTAATTTTCAGGGATGAGTGTATTTAAGGTGCAGAGTCTCTTTCCTCTCTTAGGCTGCACAATAAGAAGCTGGATAGAAAAACTTCTGAACTTTCATTTTCATTTTTTTCCTCCCTTCATCCCTCTCTTCCTTCCTTTACATTAGCTTCCCTCCCCCCTTCTTCTTTTTTTCTTTTTTAATATTACCATCTTTGGGGGAAGATTATAAGAGGAGCCTCTTGTTCTTAGGTCTCCTCAACTTTCTTCACTTCCTATGAAGGCCAAGGTGCCTGCGTCTAAACAGAAATTACCTGTGATCATGTTCTTGGTACTGATGTGTAGACATTGCTGCAAAATTGCTCTCATAAGCAGAAAACAGAATCCTCATTAGCTGGCTTCCCAACTCAGAGTGTCAGGGCCTCCAAGAGCCCCTTCTTTGCCTCACTCCTGACTCAACGTTCTTTCTTTCTTTATTCACACAGAAAATTAAGTGCAGGCTAGCCAGTGACCTGGGCTCTCGCTGCCCCTCCCCTCTTCCTGGGGGGAGGACAAGCACCTTGTTTGCTCTCCTTCAAAGCACAGGGCAGCCTTCTGACTGTCGCCTTAATCAGCACACCTCTTGAATTGCCCTTTGTAAAATAAGAGGAAAAAAATAACACTTTAAAAATAAAATGGAAGATAGTACTTATCTGAACGGTATAAGAAAAACAAAGCAAAGGAGGCTTACATGTCAAGCTGGCAAGTAAAATGTTGAATTAAAATGAAACACACATATGCAAGAGTTAGGAATGATTAATGAAAAGTAGATAAAGTAAACGCAAGGCAAAGACTAATTTATTTCCGGAGTCAAACACTGAAACTGGGCTTCAATTGAAGAAAAAATGGATAAAATATTAAAATAAGCAAGACCATATAAAAGGGATAATAATGTGACCGACCAGGAAATCTAAAGTCTGAAAGCCTCTCAGAGAAAAGATGAGAAATAAACTGAGGCTAAAATATAACAAATCACTAAAGTGATCAGAAAACAAAAAAAAAAAAAACAAAAAAAAAAACAAAAAAAAAAGAAAGAAAAAGAAAGAGGAAAAAGAAGCAGCCAAACACAATTAACAGAAAGTAAAACAATAAGCTAAAAACAAAGAATGGGGACGGGATTAAGACATTATTATTATTATTTTTTTGAAGTTCAAGCAATTTAAGAGACTTGTGAACTTTAAAAGGAAAAATCAACTGGGCTGAAAAACTGAAGCAAGGCAGCATCAGGGGACCAGAAGGTGGTATAGCTGGGTGTGTCAGGGATGGGGTAGCCACATAAAATATTTCCCAGAAAGTTGCCAAATTTGGCAACCAGACCTCTAAGAAGGCCAGCTGGGCAGAGGCAGTCCCTAGACTTGCTTTTTCAGCTGCCAGGGCAGAGGCCACTGGCAGTGAAAGGGCCGGGCTGTGTGCCCAGGGGTGAGGACTCCGTGGGGCCCCGCCAGAAGCCCATACCTCTCAGCTGAAGAGACAGAAGGCAGAGCTCTGGGGGTGCAGACCAGGGACGGGGGGCTTCCTGCAGAATGAGCTAGCAGGATGCCGCCGGACTGCAGAGCCTCCTGACTAAGGGTAACGTCACACACTTTCATCCCCGGGTTTTCAACAACTTATTCTCATCTAGAAAGTCTGAGTTGATGTGAATCTGGAACCACGCTTTTAGGCGGGTCCTCATCATTCCTTATGGAGTCTTTTCCACACTTACGCTATCCTCAGTCCATCCAGAAGAGGGCGCAGGCACACACACGTTGCTCCCTAAGAGATGTTACCTTGCCTCCTTCCCCACTTGGCTGTTTAATTACTTTAGTGTCAGAATTTTATGAACAGTTGCAAGTATCTACATAGAGAAACACCTTTATTTATCATTTCATTCACTTGGACAAATTAAACGAAACATATTCGTTGGGTTATTGGAACAGTTTATGTTTGGCCAAAAGATTCGTTCTTTTTTTCCTGTGACATCTTACAGAAGGAGCCGAACGAAATTTTTGGCCAACCCAATGCATTAACTAGGGTAACAGGTAAAGGGCTGATTTGTCATCTTTCTTCTGGGGGTACGTGTATTATTTTTATGTCTTTAAAATGATTGTCTCAATCAGGACTCTTCATACCATCCCTGCACTAGGAGAGTAAAATCTTGCTGTGTTTATGCAATTGGTGTATGTCCATCACTCACTGTGCAGCAGCCAGGCGATAGATTTGTGTGATGAAGATGGTTCACACTCTGCCTGTGTGGAATTTACAGTCTTTTTAAAGTGAGAAGACACAGAAAAAGAGGCCCTTTCAGTTCAGTATAATAGAGGATGTGACAGAAGGACACATACGTGCTCTGGGTGAACACATCAGGCAAAGATTACAGCCTTGAGGGATACGGGAGGTTTTTACTGGGGAGGCTGTAAGCGAGGATATGTAGATGGGAAGTAAGCAAAGCAGCAGAGTGGATGGGGGAGCTCTGTTGGAGGGGGCGTTTCAGGTTCAGGCAACAGCGTACGGAAAGGGCTTGAGGTGAAGCACTGTAAGGCAAGTGCCTGAGTCCTCAGTGCTGTGGTGCTGGGTGACACTGAGGGCTGGGAAGACAAGTAGGTGCGAGGTCAGAGAGAACCTTGCAGAGCACGTGCCAAGGGGTTTGTATTCCCACGCAATGGGGAGGTCCTGATAACTAGGATGGATTGTGGCATAGAGAGAGTGTTCTGGCTGCAGCGTGGAGACTGGATCAACAGGGATGGAAGTGGTGCATCCTGCTGGCAGGTGACTGAGGTGATCCCAGTGCAAGACAACACTAGCTGCCTAGATTAAAGCCGTAGTGACTGCTATAACCTGAGTGTTTGCATCCACTCCCTGCAAATTCACATGCTGAAAGCTAATTCTCAATGTGATGGTGTCTGGAGGTGATCAGGTCATGAGGGTGGAGTTCACATAACTGGGATTAGGGCCCTTATAAAAGAGATCCTGGAGAGCTCCCTCACCCCACTTCCATCATGTAAGGTTATAGTGAAAAGACGGCCAGCTGGGGACCCAGAAGCAGGCTTCCACCAGATATGGAATCTGCTGGCACCTTGAATTTGAACTTCCCAGCCTCCAAAATGGTCAGAAGTAAACTTCTGCTGTCTTATAAGCCACTCAGTCTTGGTAGTCTGTTAGAGTGGGTAAGATAGTAGCTAAGATGAAGAGAGGGGTCATGTCTGAGACATTTAGAAAGTAGGCTTTACGAGATAGGGTGTTTTTGTCATAAAGGATGATTGCCACGTTTCTGGTTTGGCAAATGGGCTCTTGGGGTCACCACTCATGGAGACAGGGAACATGAAAGTGAGTGGGAGAGTTGAGTCTGGGACATGCTGAGACTGTGGGGTCTGGTGGATACATGGTTTTAGGGCACAGGAATGCGATCAAGGTTGAAATGGAGTTTGAGAGACATCAGCTCGCAGCTGGTATTTGGAGACATGGGGGTGGATGAAGCCCCCAGGCAGAGACCCTGCAGTGAGAAGAGAGAAGGGTGGAGGGCCTTGCAGTGTGTAACCACAAGATGTAGGGGAGCAGAAGGAGGCACAGGAGGCAACACAGGACCCCAGGAATGGCCAGAGAAGTGGGAAAATATCCCCAGAGAATGTAGTGGCCTCAGTTAAGGAAAATGGTGTTTCAAGGAGAAGAGAGAGTGGTCCACGGTGCTTCCTGTTGCCTGGAAAGTAAAGTAGAAAAGATACCAAAGTGCCCCTCACATTGTGGAACAAAGACATAAGGGGTCGTTTGGGTGGAGAGAACTTAGTTGAGTAGTAAAGGCTGAAGCCAGATTAAGGACGTAAGTGATGAAGGATGTAAGGGGAGGAAATGGACACTACAAATTAGGTGAAGTGTGTGTGTGTGTGTGTGTGTGTGTGTGTGTGCGCGCGCGCACGTGGTGGGTAGGGGTAGTTACGCTTATAGCTCGTGGCAATAATGAGAGGATGTGGGATTGAAGGGGGCTTTATTTTTTCACATGGGAGGAATTTGGGCAGGTTTAATGCAAATGGAAATCTTCTAGAAGAAGGAAGTAGAAGGAGAGGTTGTGAAATATTTTCTGTGTCCACTATGTAGCAAAGGGACACAGAAACCAAGGCTGGCGATGACTTTCATTTATTACTCAATTCAATTAGGCTCTGTTTTCAGAAATGGCTCCTTTAAACAGAATGTACAAGATCACCTCAACCTGAGGACCTGTATCTGAATCCAACTTTCCCACATCTGCTGAGGACCCAAGTCACTAGATTTAGGTGGGATTCACTGTGGCGGCACACTGCACAAGAAGGCCTACAGGGACCTTACAGTTCAACGTCAAGAAGGCATCAGTAGAACTTGCGGCTACTTCCCTTTGAATTCTACCCTTAGCCCCCGGGAGACAGATAAAAACCTTTCTAGCACTCTAAAGAGATCTTCCCATCACTCCCCCCAAACACAGGAGTGGTACTTAAAAGACAAGAAAGAACCACAGAGAGCAAAACCAACTGCATGGGAAGAAAAACATATAAGGCACTGTCAGTTCACTGGAGTTTTAAAAACGAGACTTTTATTCCCTAAAGAACTATGGTTAGAACTCTTTTTGGCACTGAAAAATGTTTCTCTGCTGTTTACTTTTATTTTTAACTACAATCTCCCAGGGAGTACAGACTACATCCAGCGCCTTTATCTCGTTTTTGTCCTGTGGGACTGTCTGGCATTTTGGTCCCATGTGAAGCATTAATTGTACCTTGGGGTGGGGTGGGGGTGGGGCAGATGATCTGGGCATGCTCAGTTCAGAAAGGGATGCTTAGAAGCCTGGTATATGTAAAATGAGAGCAAACAGTAATCAGGCTAAGAGAATTGTCAAAGGAATATGTGGTCTATATTTGTAAAGAATTGAAGAGGAGAAACTTCCTCATAAGTCTACCAAATGGCTCTAAACCAATTACAACACATGCTGTATGCAGGTTCCAGGTTAATTTCCTCTACCTTGTAACTGAAGCCTGTGTAAATACTCTTGTTGAGTTATAAGGATAATGCCTGCTGATGGGTTTACTACATTACAATGGAGCGTGCAGTCCACATCTTTCTGTAGACAAGGGTTATGACTGATGCATATAAAGTCACTGTGGTATTGGAGGTTATCTGATAGATACTTACTCCACTTGCATTACTTCTGTTAATTCCCTGCAATAATAGCTCTGAGCGGTTCCAATTAGCGTGAGGATACAGACCTTGCTGCGTTGTCTCTGAGAAATACATCACGCTGGGTATTCTGGGTTCATCTTCAGACACACACTTACCAAGGGCATCTTGATTAGGCTGTTTTCTCACTCGTGAGGTCTCCCTGACATGAACTCTGTGGGTAACTCCATTTAAAGTAGACTTTCTCTATGCTGGCTGCATATTAGAATTACCCTGGAGTTCTGGAAAATACACCCTAGTGAGATCCACCTGAGACCAATTAAATCACAATCTCTGGGGACTGGGACCCAGGCATCCCTAGTGCTAAAATGTCCCTGGGTAATTCTAATTTGCAGACAGACTTGAAAATCACAGATTAAAGTTTGGAAGAAGATGATGTCACTTTGGTCTCATGTTGATGGGTAACTTTGCATGAACACAGACTTTTCTGCATTAGAACATGTATTTTATTTAGAAAGCAGTCACCATCATGATGGCTGCTGGTGCTATAAAATCACAATGTTGGCTGAGGGACACTTGCAGCACTATCTAGTAAAACTCAGAACTCCACTGCCCTTGCTTATTATAGTTATGTTAATAATAATAAAAAAAGAAATTATCAGATGAGAGCAGATTAATAAATATGGGGTAACCCCAAAGTGGTATGTTATACAGGTATTAAAACAACTATGCATTGGGAGATTGGGATTGCCATATATACATTACTAACAAGAAAAAAATATCAAATTGTACATTTAAGAAAAAACAACAATTATGCAAATTGTTTATTCACATTCACTTATTTAACAACTACTTTTATAGAATCCCTTGTGTGCCAAATATTTTTCTAGGCTCTAGCTATAGCAATGAGCAAGAAAGAGGCATTAACATTTTTTAAAAAGAAATTTAAAAACAGCATGTGTCGGCGTGGGAAGATGCAGAGATCGTGTCTCCCCACAAATAGATAGGTTGCCGGAGGCCGGCGGGGGACCTGAGTCCCATACAGAATAAACCCAAGGAGAAATACACCAAGGCACATATTAATCAAACTAATGAAAATTAAACACAAAGAAAAATATTAAAAGCAGCAAGAGGAAAGCAACAAATAACACATAAGCGAAAACCCATAAGGATAACAGCTGATCTTTCTGCAGGCCAGAAGGGAGTGGCAGGATATATTGAAAGTCCTGAAAGAGAAAAACCTACAGCCAAGAATACTCTACCCAGTAAAAATCTCACTGAGATTTGATGGAGAAATCAAAAGTTTTACAGACAAGCAAAAATTAAGAGAATTCAGCACCACCAAACCAGCCTTACAACAATTGCTACAGGAACTTTTTTAAGCAGGAAACACAAGAGAAGGAAAAGACCTACAAAAACAAACCCAGAACAATTAAGAAAATGGTAATAGGAACATACATGTCAATAATCACCTTAAATGTAAATGCTTCAACCAAAAGACACAGACTGGTTGAATGGACACAAAAACAAGGCCCTTACATATGCTGTCTACAAGAAACCCACTTCAGACCAAGGGACACATATAGACTGAAAGTAAGGGGATAGAAAAAGATACTCCATGCAAATGGGAGTCAAAAGAAAGCTGGAGTAGCAATACTCATCAGACAAATTAGACTTTAAAGTAAAGACTATTACAAGGGACAAGGAAGGACAATATATAATGATCAAGAGATCAATCCAAGAAGAAGATATAACAATTGTAAATATTTATGCACCCAACATAGGAGCACCTCAATACATAAGGCAAATGCTAACAGCCATAAAAGCAGACATCCACAGTAACACAATAATAGTAGGAGACTTTAACACCCCACTTACATCATTGGACAGATCATCCAAACAGAAAATAAATAAGGACACACAAGCTTTAAATGACACATTAGACCATCTCGACTTAATTGATATTTATAGGACATTCCATCCAAAAGCGACAGAATACACTTTCTTCTCAAGTGCACATGGAACATTCTCCAGGATAGATCACATCTTGGGTCACAAATTAAGCCTCAGTAAATTCAAAAAAATTGAAATCATATCAAGCATTTTCTCTGACCACAATGCCATGAGACTAGATATCAATTACCGGAAAAAAACTGTAAAAAGTACAAACACATAGAGACTAAACAATATGCTATTAAACAACCAAGAAATCACTGAAGAAACCAAAGAGGAAATCAAAAAATACCTAGAAACAAATGGCAATGAAAACACAATGACCCAAAACTTATGGGATGCAGCAAAAGCAGTTCTAAGAGGGAAGTTTATAGCAATACAGTCCTACCTCAACAAACAAGAAAAATATCAAATAAACAACCTAACCTCACACCTAAAACAATTAGAGAAAGAAGAACAAAAGAACCCCAAAGTGAGCAGAAGGAAAGAAATCATAAAGATCAGAGCAGAAATAAATGAAAAAAAAAAATGAAGGAAACAACAGCAAAGATCAGTGAAACTAAAAGCTGATTCTTTGAGAAGATTAACAAAATTGATAAACCATTAGCCAGACTCATCAGGAAAAAAAGGGAGAAGATGCAAATCAACAGAATTAGAAATGAAAAAGGAGAAGTAACAACTGACACCACAGAAATACAAAAGATCATGAGAGACTACTACAAGCAACTATATGCCGATAAATTGGATAACCTGGAAAAAATGGATAAATTCTTAGAAAAGTACATTCCTCCAAGACTGAACCAGGAAGAAATAGAACATATGAACAGACCAATCACAAGTACGGAAATTGAGGCAGTGATTAAAAATCTCCCAACACACAAAAGCCCAGGACCAGATGGATTCACGGGCGAATTCTATCAAACATTTCGAGAAGAGTTAACACCTATCCTTCTCAAACTCTTCCAAAATATTGCAGAAGGCGGAACACTCCCAAACTCATTCTACGAGGCCACCATCACCCTGATAGCAAAACCAGGCAAAGATGTCACAAAAAAAGAACATTACAGACCAATATCACTGATGAATATAGATGCAAAAATCCTCAACAAAATGCTAGCTAACAGACTCCAAAAGCACATTAAAAAAAATCATACACCATGATCAAGTGGGGTTTATCCCTGGGATGCAAGGATTCTTCAATATATGCAAATCAATCAATGTGATACATCATATTAACAAACTGAAGGATAAAAACCATATGATCATCTCAATAGATGCAGAAAAAGCTTTTGACAAAATTCAACATCCATTTATGATAAAAACTCTCCAGAAAATGGGCATAGAAGGAGATTACCTCAACATAATAAAAGCCATACATGACAAACCAACAGCCAACACCATTCTAAATGGTGAAAAACTGAAAGCATTCCCTCTAAGAACAGGAACAAGACAAGGGTGTCCACTCTCATCATTATTATTCAACATAGTTTTGGAAATTTTAGCCACAGCAACCAGAGAAGAAAAAGAAATAAAAGGAATCCAAATTGGAAAAGAAGTAAAATTGTCACTCTTTGCAGATGACATGATATTATACATAGAAAACCAGAAAGACTCTACCAGAAAACTGCTAGCACTAATCGATGAATTTAGTAAAGTAGCAGGATACAAAATTAATGCACAGAAATCTCTTGCATTCCTATACACTAACAATGAAAAAGCAGAAAGAGAAATTAAGGAAATTCTCCCATTTACCATTGCAACAAAAAGAATAAAATACCTAGGAATAAACCTGCCTAAGGAGGCAAAAGACCTGTATGCAGAAAACTATAAGACACTGATGAAAGAAATCAAAGATGATACAAACAGATGGAGGGGCATACCATGTTCTTGGATTGGAAGAATCAACATTGTGAAAATGACTATCTTACCCAAAGCAATTTACAGATTCAACGCAATCCCTATCAAATTACCAATGTCATTTTTCACAGAACTAGAACAAGAAATCCTACGATTTGTATGGAAATGCAAAAGACCCCAAATACCCAAAGCAATCTTGAGAAGGAAAGATGGAGTTGGTGGAATTAGGCTTCCTGACTTCAAACTATACTACAAGGCCACAGTGATCAAGACAGTATGGTACTAGCACAAAAATAGAAAGCAAGATCAGTGGAACAGAATAGAGAACCCAGAGGAAAACCCAAGCATGTATGGGCACCTTATCTTTGACAAGGGAGGCACAAATATACAATGGAAAAAAGACAGCCTCTTTAATAAGTGGTGCTGGGAAAATTGGACAGCTACATGTTAAAGAATGAAATTAGAACACTTCCTAACACCATACACAAAAATAAACTCCAAATGAATTAAAGACCTAAATGTTAGGCCAGACACTGTAAAACTCTTAGAGGAAAACATAGGCAGAACACTCTATGACATCCATCAAAGCAAGATCCTTTTTGACTCACCTCCTAGAATCATGGAAATAAAATCAAGAATAAACAACTGGGACCTCATGAAACTTAAAAGCTTTTGCACAGCAAAAGAAACCATAAACAAGACAAGAAGTCAACCCTCTGAATGGGAGAAAATACTTGCCAACGAAGCAACAGACAAAGGATTAATCTCCAAAGTATACAAGCAGCTCATGCAGCTCAATATCAAAAAAGCAAATAACCCAATCCACAAATGGGTGGAAGACCTAAATAGACATTTCTCCAAAGAAGACATACAGATGGCCAACAAACACATGAAAAGATGCTCAACATCACTAATCATTAGACAAGTCAAAGCCACAATGAAGTATCACCTCACTCTGGTCAGAATAGCCATCATCAAAAAATCTAGAAACAATAAATGTTGGAGAGGGTGAGGAGAAAAGGGCACTCTCCTGCACTGTTGGTGGGAATGTAAGTTGGTACAGCCACTATGGAAAACAGTTAGGAGGTTCCTTAAAAAACTGAAAATGGAACTACCATATGACCCAGTAATCCCACTACTGGGCATATATGTGGAGAAAACCATAATCGAAAAAGAAACATGTACCATACTGTTCATTGCAGCACTATTTACAATAGCCAGGACATGGAAGCAACCTAAATGCCCCTCAACAGATGAATGGATAAAGAAGATGTGGCATATATATACAATGGAATATTACTCAGCCATAAAAAGGAATGAAATGGAGCTATATGTAACGAGGTGGATGGACCTAGAGACTGTCATACAGAGCGAAGTAAGCCAGAAAGAGAAAAACAAATACCGTATGCTAACTCATATATATGGAATCTGAAGAAATGGTACTGATGAACCCAGTGACAGGGCAAGAATAAAGATGCAGATGCAGAGAATGGACTTGAGGACACAGGGCTGGGGTCGGTGGTGGGGGGCGAAGGGGAATTGGGATGACGTGAGAGAGTAGCATAGACATAGACACACTACCAAATGTAAAATAGCTAGTGGGAAGTTGCTGTATAACAAAGGGAGATCAACTCGATGATGGGTGATGCTTTAGAGGGCTAGGACAGGGAGGGTGGGAGGGAGTTGCGGGAGGGAGGGGATATGGGAATATATGTGTAAATACAGCTGATTCACTTTGGTGTACCTCAAAAGCTGGTACAAGTGTGTAAAGCAATTATATTCCAATAAAGAGCTTAAAAAAAAAACAGCATGTGTGTTATAATACTATTGTAACATATATGGATAACAATATGGGAAATATACATTAAAATGTTAGTTGAGATAGTTATCTCTGTGTGATGGGATTAAAGACGATTTTAACTTTTTCATGTTTGGATTTTTTTTTTTTCTATGCTGGGAATTTATCACTCATGTAATTTATGTACATAAGGTGTATTCCATTCTGCTTCTCAGATAGCCCACAAATCTAATGGGAACATGTTAAGTGATTTGTCACACAGCAGGACTTGTGTAGTTCTGTAGGGGCTGAGAGGTCAGCTAGAGGCTGCAGAAGTTCAATGTCTCTTTAGACCTGGCCATGCAAACCTGACTGCTGAGGATTAAAGTATATTAAATACTAAATCAATAATAATCACTGACTTTCTTAGGCTTTACTTTTATCTGCTTGCTTTTCTGCGCAAGCCTCTGAGATATTAGGGGCTTAAAATGTACTTGTTGAATAAATGAGTGAATTGATTGCAAAGGCGGGTTAACTAACCTGTGCGGAATCATTCACATGCAATATTGAAAGTAGCCACGAGATGGCGATAACATTTAAAAACTGAAAATTAAAGGGTTTTCCAGTAAAAATTCCACCCCTCAGGAGTGGAAGACATGTTCCCGTGCAAATTGCCATTGAAGTGAGCTAACTGTCACACGTGCTGTCTTTCTGCCCGGGGTCGTCCCTGCCTTGCCCCCGATGGGTGGAGGGCACAGCAGGCCTCAAGTAACCAGGAATGCAAATTTTTGAATCCTCTCTGTGTGGAGCAACCAGGCTGCTTTGAGAAATCGGGAGGCCCCTGTGACTCCTGATTCAGAAAGGGGTTTTAGCTCTGAATGAGCTGCCTGTGTAGAGAGGACCTCGCTGTTTGTCCCCAAGGGGACAGAAGAGAAGATGAAATGGGTTTCCTTGATCAGCCTGAGGCTAGAAAAGAAGACCCGTGGATTGAAAGCTATTGGTGTTATCATCATGAGGGCTTCAGAGGACCTGAGCACGGTGGGTCACAAGGAGGGGGGAGGAGGGGGACCCCAAAACATTTAAAAAATCATGCATGTAACGATGAAGGGCTCCCAGGGCCCTCGTGACATAATCTATCACCTGTCCAGGGTCAGCCGGCCAGTCTACGACTTCCCTCTCTACTTACTAACTTTTAGGTCATTCTGTTGCTTATCTTATCCTGCTGGCAATTCCTATGGAGAGGTAGAGAAAGCCACAGAACCTTAAAGCAGCAATTTTCTACTGTTGAGAAGTCCAAGTTTAACAGCAAAGTCTTGCTCCCCTGGACTCTCGTTTTAGATTTTGATTTCCCAGCCTACCTAGCATGTGTGTATCTGATGCAAAGAGCACAGGTCCTGGAGTCTGACAGACATGAGTTTGGCTTCAGCTTTGCACCTGACTGGCTACGTGACCCTTGTTGACTTCCCAGAACCCTGGTTTTCTCACCTGTACGATGTAGTTTATAGGCAGAATCAGGAAATCATGTTTATAAAGCGCCTAGCACAGCCCAGCACATAGGGCTCCAAAAATGGGATTTTCCCTCCTTTCCAATCTCATTTTCAGCCACATTACTGGCCTAAAAGTTTTGCCTGGATGCTCTTTATCCTGTCAAGAGTGTGTACTTTTCCGGTTCCTCTTCACTCTCTGGAAGCCTCCCTCCTTTGCCTTATGAAATCCCAGCCTTACCTGAAAGCCTGGTGCAGGTAGGTCTGACTCTTCCTCAAAGCCCATCACCCCATGCCTGAACAGCCTTCTAATAAAACCTATAATCCTTTCCTGGCATCATTCACATCACCTGCAGAATTGCCCTACTCAGTTATCCTACCCTCCTTCACTCCACATTGTGTATTTCTTAAGGACAGAGATCATGACAATGTCTTTTTTTTTTTTTTTTTCATTTTTAAAAATTGGGGTATAGTTGCTTTACAGTGTTGTGTTAGTTTCCGCTGTACAACGAAGTGAATCAGCTCTATGTATACATATGTCCCCTCCCTCTTGGACCCCACCCCCATCCCACCCACCTAGGTCACCACAGAGCACCGAGCTGAGCTCCCCACACGATACAGCTTCCCACTAGCTATCTGTTTTACACATGGTAGTGTATGTATGCATGACAATGTCTTACAGGTTCTCATATCTCTGGATAGGTAGAAGAATGAACTTTGATTACTCATACGGTGCTGTCTCCATGGAAAGGAAAAATGTGTTTATCAATATGTCTAAAATGGTAATTGCCATTGCTTCTGCTCTGCTTTACCATCAGCTCAAGATACAGTCAAAGAAAAGTAAACATTTTAATAGACCCTATTATTTTAACAACCAACTGGATCCTATACTTGAATATTTTGCGACTAAGTCCAAAATCATACCTGCCCCCAACACAGCTATAAATCCATATGGGTGTGTGTGTTTTACCACTTCCCTTGGACAGATCCAGATGCAGATCTCTCCTCATTTGATCCAGATCTGAAGAGCCACTAACCAGGCAAAAGAAGTTATGCATGTGGAGTCTATTATTTGCATGAGGTGAAGCCTGCATTAAATGTATTAAATCATAAATGATCTGAACACTGCCATGGGCCTTTCATATTTTTACAAAGAGGACAATTTTTTCTAATGTGCTCCTTTGGCAAGGACTACTAATTTTGACAAGAGAGTTCAAACTCGGTAAAACTTCTCGCCTGCTCTTATCTTAGGTCTAGCAAACAAGAGGGGCTCAATTTTTCAGTACTTTATTTGAAAAGGCTGAGAGTATGAGGAGAGAGTTATACCGATCATGTACTCAATATGCACTTTTAACATCCCCATTTAATAAGCTGGTTGCCTTACAGAGAAAATGTGTCTCTCTCATGTAGACACTATTTACATTCTACTTGGACAACACTGGTGGAAGAACTAACAGAAGCCAGAAGTGTATTATCTCTTTCAATTCCCCACCAACCCTGAAGTATGCCCATTCTACAGATGAGGAAACTGAGGCTTGGGGAGTTGAAATGACTTGCTGAGAGTTATACAGCCAGCAGGTGGGTAGAATTCAAGCCCAGTTCCATTCAGAGTGAACTGTTATTATGTTCAAAACCTTGTAAGACTTAGTAAAACCAGATTCTTTTTAGTTCATTGTTCACATTCTAATCAAGGGTGGGTTGTATGTGTATAAAATATAGACTGAAAAATGCTGTCAACAGAGGGCACAAATGCTCTAATAGAAGCACCAGGCATTATGGAATTTTGTGGAAGGAGTAGGGGATCAGGAAGGCTATTTGACAGCAGGGTAAGTTAGGTCATGAAAAATGGGAGTTATTTGGAGCATTGGTCAGATTTATCCATCAGAAGTTTCTGATGTAGGTAAGTGCCCTCCAATTCCAGTTCTTTGTTTCCTCATGATAAAATGCAGATATTTCCCAAATCATGCAGTGACAGCATCCTTTTTGTAACAAAGCCAAAGCACCAGGGAGGTTTCCTTCATCTATTTCGCACAAAGATTAGGGTTGGACTTCCCTGGTGGCACAGTGGTTAAGAAGCCACCTGCCAATGCAGGGGGCACGGGTTCGACCCCTGGTCCCAGAAGATCACACATACCGTGGAGCAACTAAGCCCGTGCACCACAACTACTGAGTCTGTGCTCTACGGCCCAGGAGCCACAACTACTGAAGCCCACACACCTAGAGCCCGTACTCTGCAACAAGAGAAGCCACTGCATTGAGAAGCCTGCACACCGCGACTAAGAGTACCTCCTGCTTGCCACAACTAGAGAAAGCCTGCACGCAGCAACAAAGACCCAACACAATAGAAAAAATAAATAATAATAATAATTTAAAAAAGATTAGGGTTAAGATATGGAGTAAATTACAGGGGACATCATAGCTACCCCTTGAGCTCAATGGTGTGATCTGTAAAATGGGAGGAGTAATGTCTAGGTTTTCACGTTGATCACCCAAATGTTACATGATAATGTTAACATACTGAGTTTTTTTCCCCCAGGGGAAATTGATATCACTTTGGACAGTGCTTCTTACTCAAACATGATAAACGAAGGGGTACATTAGAATATTTAAGGTGCAAAATAAGTTTTTACAATTTTTGTTTGAAAAGCAAGTCAGAGGATGAAAGGAGTAACCTACTGATCTAAAAGGGTTCTTTACATGTTTTACTTTCAAGGAATGAAGATAGGAATTTAATTGGTCGTTCAAGAAACAGCTGTTGAACATCTACTCTGTGCTAAGCACGAACCCTGGCTATTTCAGTGAACAAAATAGTCAGAGACGCCTGGTCTCATCAAGATTATATAAGAGGGGAAGGCAGGTGTTAAAGAGTAAACAAGTAGGCAAACTACTAAGAAGGTTAAAAGGTGATAAAGCTGCTATTGAAAAATGAACAAGCAGAGGAGGGTGGGGAAGACCTGATGGGGTGGGGCATGGTGACCTGCATATTTGAGTGAGGGAATAAACCAAGGAGATACCTAGGGGGAGATCACTCCGGGCAAAAGGATTAGGAATGCCTAGAGCTAAGGCCCTATGATGGGAACATATTTGGTTCCAGGAGAGAGAAGGCCAATGAGGCTGGAGCAGAGTGAGTGGGGACGGTGGGAAGGAAACGGCAGGGGTCAGGGCCCAGGTCGGGAATGACCCTGGAAATGACTGGAGGGTTGGCTTTTGCTCTGAATGAAACAGGAGCCCTTTTAGGGTTTTAATGGAGGAGGCATGTGCTCCTACTTCTGATTTCAAAGGCTCACTCTGGCTTCGATGCTGGGAACTGCAGGGGACAAGGAAGCAAGCAAGAGACCTCTCAGGGGAACGAGGCAAGAACCCAGGTGATCTGAGGGTGCCCTGGACCAGGTGGCAGCAGAGAAGGCAGAGAACCCTCCAAAAGTGGGACCCCGGTAGCCTGACGCCAATCGAGCTCTGCCAGTTTGGGGAGACTTGAAAAATTGAACCATGGAAGGTTTTTGCTGTCCTCAGGTTTCAAGTCTAACTTGGAGTTTTCTCATTTATTAAGTGAATGGATCTGTGAAAATAACCGCTATAAAAGAATCAAAATGGCAACAGGGGACAATGAAATACTGGCTAAAGATTGCTTAGGTCAGGAGTGGACTTTTCGCACTGCCATCTGCTCCCGAATGGCATGGCCGTGGGAGAGAAGACTGACAAAATCCCTTCAGTTCCTTTCCAGGCCTCCCAAGTGCAGGGTGGAAGGGCATCGGCACCCTGGTGTGAGATTAGCATACATTCTCAAGCATCATGTGTCCTTGACATTTGTGATTCTCCCCAGTGTGCGCAGACTAGTACATGTTTGATCATTGTATATCCTTGAAATAGACATAGATATAAATACAGGTGCAGCCTCATTCAGCCAGTGAAATAGGCTTACTGAAGCCCAGGAGATTCAGTAAACATTTGTTTTCCTTCTCCACCCCTTGCCTTTGCGAAGAGTACATCCCCGCCCCACTGATTTGGACCTTGATGCTGTGACCTGCTTTGGACAATGAAGTGTGATTGAGTATGGTATACAGCTCGCGGAGGCACTTTAAGAGGCTTGTACGTTTCTATCAGTCCTCTTACTCTTTCTCTCTCGAAAGATCAGCACCGCCCAGATACCTTCAGCATGGATTCTGAAATCACAAGACACATGGGACAGAGCCACGGCTTTTAAGAGTGCTCACGTGTACCATGAGTGAGAAATAAATGTTACAGGCCACTGAGATCTTGGAGTTGTTTGTTACTACAGCCAAACTGACTCATATAAAGTCATTCTGGAGGAGTGCATTTTCTAGATAGCTAAAGGGTTTATTTCTTAGAGTGCAAATCTAATTAAAAACACATGTTTTATTTACCAGAAATAGATGACTCAACTCATGGCCTTTAAAAAGTGTCAAAGGGCTGAGTTTAATAAAACTCCTTTTTGATAACTTTGGGTTTTTAAACTTTATGATTAATTATAAAATGCTAACCTGGATAGAGTTGATTAAAATTTGGATTTCTGTTCAAAACTTTTCTATTAAGTGAGAGATTTCTTGAGATTAGGAGTAGTGTAGTAGCCATCTTTGTATGTCTGGCACCTAGAATAATACTTGGCATGTACTGGGCCCCATAAATGTTTGTTAAAAGCATGTGGCAAATGAGAGAAAGAACAATAATAAAGTGCATATATGTTTTCAGTGCTGGGGAATTGCTGTTCTTTTGACTAAAAAGGTAACATCACAAGGACGGACAGCACTTGATGAAGAGGGTCAGTGATGCAGAGCAGGAGAGATGCCTGAGTGCTTAGCTTTGCTGGTGGGTTTTGGACTAGCTAGCAAGACTCGGAGACATGAAGGACAGAAGCCTTGAGCTGCACTATACAGTTCTAAGGACTCAACAGAAAGCTGCAATGTATTAAGGTCATTATAACATTAAAGCTCCCCTTCACTCTCCGTAGGCACTGGCCGTTCTGGCATGGAAGTCCCTTCCTTCTTCCTGTTGGTGTGTGTTTGAAAGAGTCCAGAAGTCCAAGAGGAGAGGAACAGGTGGACATGAGCTTGGGGAACTCAGGAGATGGCTTGATTTCCTAAACTCAGGAGGGAGGGATCTACTAAAGCAGAGGAAAAGGAGACCCTCTCGTGCATGGCTGACTGAGAAAGTCTCCAGTTCAGGAAAAAGAGAAAGAGGAGGAGAAGATGAAGGTGGCGGAGACGGGCCATCTTATCACGTGGAGCTGCATGCTGGTCTGAAGCCAACCAGCCACTTCCACTGGGATCCTGTACTTGGAACCCAACTTTCATGCCTCGTGAGCTCCATCCTCCTATCCTTCCCTCTACAGGTACTGCTTTTTGAAGTGGCAGCTAAAACATAATATGGATGTGCATTCCTTAAGTTTCCACCTGCCTCAGAATCTTGACAGTCCCTGCAGGGCAGCAGACACCAGACAAAAACAATGACAGAGAAATTCCTTGCCCTTCCCGCTCCCCCAGTCTCCCCTCCTACACCGCCACCGCCCCCCCCCCCCCCCCCCCCCCCCCCGCCAATCACACACCATCATCAGTGTTAACGGGTTCCTCTCTGTGGGTTCTCAGTTTGTTCCATGTTGCTTGGCATCTGCCTGCGCTAGAGACTGGAGCCCTGCATCACCTACGAGATGCGGTCCGAATGAATCACCTGGTTTTAAAGCTAGGGTTTCGGTTTGAAGAGGAAAGTTAGAAACTTACACTCAGCTAAAAACAACTCCATGCTTGTTTTGCTTTTGTGAAATATGCTTGCTGCGCCGAGAAAAACAGAAAAACAGGATAACCCAACAATTCAATGTAACTTTAAGATGTTTTGCTAAAAAATGGAATGTTCTGCCCCTGCTCTTGTAAGTTTCTGTTTGGAAACGTCCATGCTCTGTAAACATGTGCAGTAAAGCCCACCCTGAGCTCGGAGCCCAGAACTTTGGCGTGTTAGCTCGTCTGGTGCTGTGGGCTTAATAAACCTGAGTTCTCCAGCACTCCGAGTGTGGTGCTTGGTTTCTCGATGGACTGATTTCTGCAACAGGTTCACTGAGGAAGCCTGGCCAGCCTGACTTTTCTGTTGTGCCTCTTCTTTCCCAGCAAAGCCCTGATGTGGGAACAGCAGGTGTAGCATTTGAAAGCTGAAGTTCTGCAGCTCCTTTGGGTTCCTGGCCTCAGGGAAGTTACCTAATCTTAGTTCCCTCCAGTTCCTCATCTGTAAGATGGACATAATAATACGGCTGCAAAGAGTTGTTTTGAACGTTGAATATAAAAATGTATTTGAAGTGGTAAGTGCAAACAAGTGTTCAGTAAGAAGGCTTATAATAATATAAATTATTATGGAGATACTTGTTTCTAATGGGAATCACTAGCATTGAGAGTGACCTTTTAACTTGCAAAAATGTTCCTTCATTTTTAGGAATGTAATTCTGTGACATTTGAATATGTTTTTTTAAGTTGCCTTTTTAGCAATAAGACAACAATTTTAACGTGAGGGTATATGCACTTGTGGTCTGCTTTACCACAAGGCTACAATGAGCCCACATCTTAAGGTCATTATAGAATCAGAGAACCATTTTCCCTTCCATTACTCTTCCTCAGACAGGGTTTTAACGGTCAGTTGTATCCCAAGACCTTATTCTCCGTGTCATTGTCGTTAGATGAGATCGCCCTTAGTTTTCCACGTTTGTAAGGATGTATGTAGACAATGAACAGTATCTTCTCTTAGGAACACCATTGACAAGTGGCTGTGTCATTGTCAGGGAAACTTCCAAACAACCATCCTGGGGAAGTGATTCATGAAACTAACCCCATGCAAAGAGCGGCAAAGAGAGAAGGAAAATACATCTTTGCCATTTATAAAGCCAGACTACAATTTTAAACCTCAAAGTGAAGTAAAAAGACAAAGCCTCAAACACCCCCACCCCAGCTTACTAGAAAACCAATTTTCCAGGTAATAGGAATTCTCTGATGAAAGGCATTTCCCAACGGGTCAAACTGCCTACATGAAGCGCCAAGTTCATAAATTCTTCAGCATTCTGAGAGCCTGCATGGGATTTGGACAGTTTGCAGGCAACCATCCCAAAATACTTTCCCAAGCAGCACCAGATGAAGTGGAAAGGCTACTCTGAAGCAGGATGAAAGCACTTCCTTACCATGGGGCTGTGTGGCCCTGATGCAGGGAGATTCCAAGGAACCTCCCTGCACTCCACAGGGATGTGGGGTAACCTCGATCCAGTCTGTGACATCAGTGGTGACCGTAGGTTTACACTGTCTCCAGGTGAGTTGAAGGGTGCTCCTATTCATCCCTCAGAACCCTACTCCCCTGTGACCAATGTTTAATTACCAAGGCAACCCCAGTGGCTCCTTTATCCACCACTTTTATTAGAATACGTTAAGCCATCCTGTAATTATTTATGATTCGTCTTTTTAAAAAATAAAACTGGGGGGGAATCGAGGGGGGGGCGTCAAGGAAGGGAGGGAATATGGGGATATGTGTATAAAAACAGTTGATTGAACCTGGTGTACCCCCCAAAAAAAATAAAATAAAATAATAATAAAAAAAAAATAAAATAAAATAAAACTGAATTACTAGAGAGCAGGGATTTGTGTGTGTGTGGGTGTGTGTAGTGTGTGTAGTGTACACAGTGCTGGGAGACACTAGACACTCAGTGGTGTTGAATGAATAAATGGATGAATAGATGAAGTATTGGTGCCATTTTGAGGTGTAAAAAATTCCAAGATTTCAATGATCTAATTCTGTACTTTTCTGGAATGAGTCGTGAGGCTCAGCTCTGTGTGTATAGGATTCCTTTAATGAACGCTGTGCTAATTTACAAATGCATGAAAAGAAATGAAAGTAAAATCCATAAAGATTTCCTGGGAATAGCACTGTGCCAGGTTCTGGAAGATGAAGATGTCTGGCATAGTCCCTGCCTTTAAATGCTTACGATCAGCTGTGAGAATGTGTACCGATGAAAGCATACATTAGGTTGGACAAAAAGTTCGTAAGATTTTGTGGAAAAACCGAAATGAACTTTTTGGCTAACCCAATATATACTGTAATCTTACAAGACAGGACATGATGAGGGAAAGGACTGGTACGAGTGAAAAGGTAAAGATGCTATTTAGGAGGAAAGAAAAAGGGCTAGGAGAACCTCTGGAACCAGAGAGAAAGAATGGGACGGGACTGCCATCAGATGCCACAATCTATCAGCCCTGAAGCCCGAGCTTCATCAGCCTGTGCTAGCTGTGACCCTGCAGGGGCGGAGGGGGCAGTAGGAAATGGACCATTCCCAGAGAGCACAGCACGCTGAGAACTCAAATCCCTGGGGGCCTGGAGGGTGGGGCATTTCTTTTTCTCTGTTGTGCATATCTTTTAAAAACATCTTATACCTTGAAAAAAAAAACAGCTTGACACTCTTGTTTTATCAGAGAATGCATACTCCCAAGCTGGCTCTCCCTCAGGCAGGGGCTGGAGTGGGTGTGTCCTCCTGCCAGGCTCCCTCTCCATAAGCCCGATTCATCACTTGGGTAACCTGGGTGGACCCCACTGCTGGCAGTGTTGGGACTCCTGTTCCCGGGGCAGCAGCACCCCACCAGGGTCATTAAGCCTCCTGTTGGTCCAAGCCTCCTCGGAACAGGCGCTTTCCAAGTTCTTTGCAGGAGCTTGCTGGAGACCCATCAATCACCTCTCAAAGCATGCTCACAAAGCTGTCTTGTTACATCTGGGATAATGAAATCACTTTTAAGTAGTACCGCGCCAGCTAGCACTTATTTATAACATACTTCTAAGAGCCTTACAGGTAGTGCCTTACGGCATATTATTTTTCTATCAAACCTATGCAAAAACATCTCAAGGAGGGTAAGAGACCAGAAACCACCTCATTGTCCAGAAGGAACAGCTGCAGTTTCAGAAGGGCGAGGAGCTTGCTTCCACCAGGGAGCTAGCCAACATGCTGGAGAGAGTCCTGGTACTTCTCTTTCCTTCCTTTTTTTTTTTTTTTTTTTTGACTCTTCTCATCATTCTTAAATTATTTTCTTACTTTGTTTCTGCTGCTCTATTTTGCCCCTAAATTGATTTTAAGCAGGTGAAAACATTTCATTCCATACGGCAAAGGCATTGATTAGTATTTGCTTTTACGTATTTTTATATTTCTCTTCTGAGGTTTGGCTATATGGTAATGAGACCAACCTCCACGAGTCATAAAAGTCATGATGTGGATTCTGGTTGTCAGTTTCATGGACCTGCTTGGTCTGTCTGCCTCTCCTGTGGGGAGACGTCCTCACCTTGTTATCATTGTCTCTTTCTCAGCATCTTCAATCTCTCCCTTTTCATGCCTAATTCTCTCCTGTCTAGAAACTGTTCTTTTACATTTTTCTCCCTTCAAGCTACTATCTTACTTTTCAACCCTGTTTACCATTCAAAAATGCCCAGGGATTGGCAGGTAGCAGCACCTACCTCTCTCCATCACACCTTGTCCTCCACCCCCCGCTCAGGTGTGTGCACACTGCCCAGTGGAGTCCCAGCCCTCAGGAAAGGCCTTGTTCTTACAATTTATTTTCCTTGACATCTCTGCAGCACTTGACCATGCTCAATTTTGTGTTTTTTTTGTTTTCGTTTTTGTTTTTTGGACATACTTGGCCCTTGGTCTTCAGGACACTTCCGTATCTTGCTTTTCATACCTCTCTGATCTTTGATTCTCTTTATCTCATTCCTGCCTCCTGCACAGTGGATACTTTTAAGGGATGGGATTGTAACCTTCTGCTCTTCCCTCTCTTCACCCTTTGCCTACATCCAACATTATAGCTTCATTTCTTCATTTATTCAAACATTTACTGAGTTTAACAGTGCTTAATACTAGTTACTAGGAATCCTGAGTCCTCCTATGTCCCAGACACCTCTCTAGGCCTTGGATCCAGTAGGGACAGGACCAAGCCTGCTGCAGAGAGCTCACGCTCTCTTGGGCCCCGCAGATTGTGAACAAGTAAACAGACACATCGCAACTGTCTAGAGTGCCAAGTGTTATGAGCTAAGTAAAGCAGGGCAATGGGGGTAGGAGAGTGGAGGGGGCTGCTACCCTATCTTAGGGTCGGGGAGAGCTCCTCTTAGGAGGTCACATTTGAGCTGAGCCATGAATGATAAAGGAGCTGTGGCATCTCCGGGGGAAGAGTATTCGGGAAGTGGAGCGAGGACAGATGACATACGGACAGAGGACTCTGAACTCAGGGCCACAGTTCATGGCTCCTTAAAAGAGCGCTCCTTCCCTCCCTCCGCTGCCTCCGGGCTGCACTCACTGTCACTGCAGGTACCGCTTATCTGCTATCAAACTCAACACTTTGTAAAAATCGGCGCACTCTCTCTTTCCTGATTTCTCTGCCTGCTCTGTTAGTACCAGTGAGGATGGAAACTGAGGAGTCACCTAGCACATACATACCACTGTCCTCTTCTCTAATATGCAGTGTCAGCAAGGGTCCCTAGCACCCTTTGCTTCCTCACCCTCCACCCTTTCACACAGCCCTGCGTTGCTAGGTTCCTACGTACACAGTTCAGCCTGTGACCCACAGTCAGATGAGTAACTGCCCTCTATGGGGAACTTACCACTATTCCAGGCATGTAGTTGGCACTTTACAGACACTGGCTCACACCACGCACAAGGCAGTATGGAGAAACTGAGGCTTGGTATCCCCCTAGATCATGGCCTTCACTAGGTCCTGTCTTTTCTTTCTGAGAAATCGTCATGAAAAAGGACATGTTTCCAAAGGTCCCCAATTCTCTTTTTTTTTAAAAAACATATCTTCTGGTAATCATGTTTAATTATTATTATTTATAATTTTATTTATTTATTTAGTTATTGGGTGTGTTGGGTCTTCACTGCTGTGCGTAGGCTTTCTCTAGTTGCAGTCAGCGGGGGCTACTCTGTTGCAGTGCGTGGGCTTCTCATTGCAGTGGCTTCTCTTGTGGAGCACAGGCTCTAGGCATACAGGCTGCAGTAGTTGTGGCATATAGGCTCAACAGTTGTGGCTCATGGGCTCTAGAGTGCAGCCATAGTAGCTGTGGCGCAAGGGCTTAGTTGTTCCGAGGCATATGGGATCTTCCCAGACCAGGGATCGAACCTGTGTCCCCTGCATTGGCAGGCGGATTCTTAACCACTGCACCACCAGGGAAGCCCCCGCCCAATTCCCTTTTGAACCGCAACTCACCCGTTCCTCTCAACATGGAATCTCTGACCCTCCTAATCAGTAAATCCATTTCACTTTCTTCCAACATGTTTTCTCACCCTGACCTCCATGTCTGACATGACTTGCCCTTTTCATTTTGCTTGTTCAAATCTTGCCTCATCTTCACTCCTCTCCTCAAGGATGTGTTCTCCGTTCACTTAGGCTATGAAAACCCGCAAAAAGAAATAGATTCAACCTGGGGAGGGGAGGGGGTCTTGATTGTGCATAAGTTTCCTTACCGTAACCGCGAGCAAACCTGTCTTGCCGCAGAGCATGATGCCTGGAAGTGTGAACTCTGCAGACAATCTCAGAGCTCGAATCCCAGATCTGTCCGTGAGCAGTCATGTGATCTGTGCTTCCATTTCCTCATCTCTAAACTAGAGCTGATGCTAACAGTACCTACCTCAAAGGGTTGCAGTGAAGTCAGATGAACAAATGCACATAAGCATGCCCTTAGCCTGGCACAGAGTGTACATTCAGTGACTGTTAGATGTTTGCCTTCCAGCCTAGCATGGTATTTGCGGAATAATGTGGCTTCAATGAATATCCTTTCAATACTGATTCATTCAAATCAATAAACATAAGCATAGCAGTCTTCTAACGACTATGAAGGTGGAGAGAAGCACCCATATAAGAACAGAAGCATCGACACAGTGGACCAGATTCATCACCTACTATTCATGGATGAAGTGTGGTAGCAAAGTGGGGGCTGTGGGTTCAAATCATAATGCTTTACCTCTGTATTGTTTGGTTTTACCATCTGAAAATTGAGAATGATAATATTATCTGCCTCTCAGAGTTAGTACGAGGACCCAATAAAGATAAATGTAACATACTTAGTGCTCAGAGTTTGCTGACTCGATGTCATTAGGTGTTGTTGTCAATCCAGCCCTGCATACATCTCTCACACGGGCACAGAGGTCCGGAGGGAAGCGTCACAGATCAGATTTGAAGGACATCAGGAGGGAGGAAAGAATTAGAACAGGAGCCTTGAAGCTTCTGGAATATTCTGGAGGATTCCAGAGGATTCTGGGCACCTGGGAAAAGTGAGGAGAAAGGAGCCTCCTCCTAACCTGATTCAGAGGTTTACCTGCACGGGTTAACATTTAAATTGGTTGACTGGCCTTGGACACGGACATTCCTCTCGACTCCACCCTCCTGTTCAATTTCCACATTCGGCTGCACAAAACAGACCTAGGCTCTCTCCCCAGAGAGTGTAACCCTCTCCTACGTCTCTCCTCTCCCCATCTGCCCCACTGCCTCTGCCTTGTTTGCAACTCATAGTTCAAGTTTTTTGCTCCAATGATTGCTCCAGCCCCTAAACTCTCCATGGCCTTCAGCCATGCCTCGGTCATCCTCTCTGCATTTGAGCAAAGTTAACCTGCCTGAAACACATGACTGCAAGCGAGAACTGTATTAAAATATTGAAACCATGAACCATCACACGGCATCTCCAGATTATCAACAACCCAACCCCCTGCTGCCACATGTGCCATCTCAATGCTGTTGATACAAGAAGAGGCAGAGGTGAAATTTTAAGTGGATGAAAGGTTGATTGCATGGAGGCATAAGTTCCAGATAAGTCCGTTGAAAACAGTGCATCTGAATCTGTCTCAAACCTGTTTACCCACCTCCTCCCATTTTAGACAACAGTTCCAAAGGGTAATATATAACACTTCCAGGTCCCAGGAAAGTTAAAAAGGAGACAAGACAACTTAATGAGGCTGAGTGTGCACAGGTGTTCTAAATATTTCAGAAGTAATTTAATTCTCAGGGGTCTCCTCTAACATCCCCAGGGCAACCACATCACCAGGCTGAACTCTAACTGTACTTGCACTTGTTGGCTCAGCCTTCAGCCCTTGGTTGTATATAGTACTCCACGTGTAAGTCAGCTCAGCATCCCATCCCTGCAAGATGGTAAGTTCCCTGAGGACTGGGATCAGGGACTCAAGAGATTTACTCTCTTGCTCTGGCTCTATTGCCCAATGATTCTACAACCCTGGTAATGATTTTGATCTCTATTTCCCTCTAGCTTTCAATTATAGGGGTTGAATTATATCTGTAAGCCCTCGGCAAACAACAGAGGTCTTTCAAAAGTTCTTCCAAAAAAAGTTCATCCATTCATGTATTTGGATCAATAAGTTCATAGCACCTTATTATCTTCTCAATCCACAGATACTTCAAATAAATATGATTTTGCAAGCATCATAGATTATGATTTATAAAGGGGATCTTTATACACATTGCAAAGCATTAGATAAGGTCCTCTCTGAGATCCTAATGTTTATTTATCTTTTTGTGTACTAAATATTCATTGAAGATTACCTCCAGGTACTCTGCTAAGTGCTCTGGAATCAAGGTGAAAGGTATGATTTTGGCCTTCCGGAGCAACAGACATTAAAGAGACAACTAAGTCCAACATGTTATGAGTAGGAAATACATGTTGGAGACTTTGTGAAATATTACATGAGTAGATCCCATGCACTTTTCCCACTGTAAGATAGGTACATGGATCACCCCATTTGTGCAAGAGTCAGCTTATGCTGGATACTGAAGGAACCTGGGTGGGAGAAAACTCCATCGCCTCCAAAGCCTGAATTCTTGACACTAAACCCAAATTGCTCTGATGAAGTTTTGGAAGGAAACAGGGATAGTGTCACAGAGTGGTGATGTAAGAGTCACCCAGTGACTGAGGAGCAGTTTGCCAGGTAGACAAACTCATTCCATGGAGTGAGAGCAAATGCAAAGCCATAGGACTGTGAAGGCCCAGGGCACACCCAGGGAACATCCAGAGTGCTGTGTGCTAAAAGGATGATGGGTGTGAAGCAAGGCTGAGGGGTAGATAAAGGACCAGACTCTAGGACTCTACGCATTCCGGTTCCTCTGCATCATGGATGGTCTGGTATACAGTAGGTGCTCTCTATTCTCAGTTGGTTAATTAGGACTAGATCATGTGCCTCATTCCATTATGCAGTGTCTCCTAGTATTTTCTTCCAGGTGATGCATTATCTCAAAAACTACTCTACCTTCACTCCAAATTGACACCCAAGCCTTTGATGATTGCATGCTGAACTTCAGAAGGAAACAGCCTCCTATACCCCAACACACACACACATCATCAGCACGGCAACAACACAAGCATATTTGCAAATCATTTTACTGCAGCTGGTTGGTGGCTTTTAATATCCACACAGACGGCTTTGCCATGAGCTTAGGCTAAGGGTGCGCATGTTTGGGACACGTTTTCCCATGCAGTAAATTTTAGAATCAATATTTCTGAGTCTGGGGTGGAGTCTCTTTAATCTGACTGTACAGAGTAAGTATCTGCATGTTCAGCCTTGAAGGAGACGTCTTTCCTGACAAGACGGTGAAGTGTTTTCATTCCTACAGGCAGGGACAAGTTGAAGCTCAGAAGATCGTTTTCTCTCCAGAGCTGAATTCTAACTCCGACGTTCACTAACTGTGTGACCTTGGGTAAGTCTCTTACCTGCTTCTTGTCTCAGTTACCTCATCTGTGAAATGGGAATAATAATAATAATGTCAATATGCTTTCATTTAGGACAGCACCAGGCACATTGTAAGCACCATTTAAATACTTGTTTTTTGTAGAGGGAGGCGCTACAGAAAGTATACATGAAATCCAGCCTTTGCTCTGCTCACAAAGCCCTGTGTGTGCAGAGGGGCACATTTTCCTAACTGGCACAGAGGCACTGGATGGACTAGTAGCAGCCCTGCTTGTAGAGGCGATGAATTTGCCCTTATTCACTCACACTTCTTTGCTCTCTTTCTTTTCTGTTCATGGAGAAATATTTGTGAAATAGACACATTGGAAAGCTTTATTAGATTGGTTATACAGTGTCCCCAATCTCCTATCATGTTTCTAACCTCCACTGCTTTACCATAACATTTACCCAAGAAACACACAGTGGAGCAGCCCACCCTCACCACTCTGGGCAGCATCCCTGGTCTTCCTTTGCACTTGTACACAGAATGCTGGCACCTCACAAGCGACACTTCAGGCACCTGTTATCATGTGGTCACATTGGGTTTCTTCAGTCCCTCTCAGAAAAGCTTGAAATATACTGACAATGCAAGCCGAGCTTATCTAGCAATTTCCCCACGCATCTGAGCTAACTGAAAATCTCCACTGCTGCATGGGAGCAGAAATAAATCTCCACAATGGTGATTTCCAGTGTTAGCCCAGAAAACAGAAGAGCAGCTGAACAACACTAGGGGTTATCGCTGAAGGTCAAGTTGGACTAGGCAGCTTCCATCACCGGTCTGTCAAGTACAACGTAATAAATGGATGACTTTTATTCCTAAGTGCAGCACAGAACATTGAAGAAAGCCCTTGACTTGAGATCAGAAGGCTGAGCTTGACCCTTGGCTCTCAGTGACCTTGGGCAAATCCACCAAATTTTGCTCTTAGAGCTAGAATGGGCCTCAGCGGTCATGATGCAGGTTATTGAGGTGGTGAGTTTAAGTGACTTGCCAAATGCAACTGAGTTACTGACAGAGTGGAGACTCTCACTTTTGGCTCCCAGCCCGGGGCTCTTGGAGAACCAAGAACCCTTTGGAGTCATGATGAGGGATAAATGATTTTTCCAGATAAATTGTAACATGCACTCTGTTGAACACACTAAGTATAAAGTCCATGTGTAAAGTTTCTGTGGGAATTCAGTCCTTATGTTTCTGAGTCACTTGGAGTCAACTCATCTAAATGTTATTCTTTTGAGAGCTAGCGATGTCCAAAGTGCCCTTTAAACTTGGCTCCTTACATAAGTATTCCTCCTTCCTTCCTTCCTTTCCCTTTCTTCCTTCCTTCCTTCCTTCCTTCCTTCCTTCCTTTCTTTCTCTTTCTTTCTTTCTTTCTCTCTCTCTCTCTTTCTCTTTCTTTCTTTCTTTCTTTCTTTCTTTCTTTCTTTCTTTCTTCTTTCTTTCTTTCTTTCTTTCTTTCTTTCTTTCTTTCTTTCTTTCTTTCTTTCTTTCTTTCTTTCCTTCCTTCCTTCCTTCCTTCTTTCACTCTCTCTCTCTCTCTCTTTCTTTTCTTTTCTTTTTCTTTCTTTCTCTCTCTCTCTCTCGAAAAAATAGGAAGTTCTTTGCCAGAAATAAACACATTTGAATGCCAGATGATTTAAAATTTTCTTTCAGACTCAATATCTGCCAAATCTGAGTTAGTCCTAATGCTCTATTTTAAAATAAGAGGAGGGTAAGTGTTGGTCCCAACTTGAACCCTCAGAACAGCAAGCTGAAACAAGCAAAGCATATCCTAAGTCATCCGAGTAAGCATTCTTATTTTACTGTAATGTTTAGAAGGATTTTGGAAAGGGGTAGGTGGGAAGCAGCATTGTTATTCTATTTGTTATGGTTCAAGGCAGAGACCCGCTGCACTTGCTTTCTTATGTTCTACAAGAAGTCCTTTTAGTTTGACAATGTGTTTGGAAAAATGTTTGGGTACCATATTATTGCAGCTAAGAGAGGCATGTAGAGGGGTGGTCCAGTTGGGATGAAGTCCATGGGGGGAGCCTTACGTAGCCCACCAATGAGAAGATCTTTAGCTAAAAAGGAATAGAAGTGAAGAGAATGGATGCTGGCATACGGTACTGTGGTATAGTCTTGTTTTGAGGATGAAGAAAGACATGATTAATGACCATTAGGTTTCTAAAACTGTTCTTCTAATACCTTAAGCTGTAGTTACTGAAACAGGGCATCTCAGTGAACTGCAGTAGGTCAGGTTGTATCCAGAAATAAGGTCAGCTCTGTCTATATCCTCAACTCTCAGGTGCTTTCTGATAGATTGTCCTTCCAGAAGAACAAGTGACGAGAATCCAGAGTCTCTCTAGACCTTTGCTACTCAGAGTGTCCCCAACTCTCTAGCAACGTTGGCATCACCTGGAAGCTTCTTAGAAATTCAGAGTTTTAGATCTGCTTAGTCCTATTGAATCAGAATCTGCATTTAGACAAGATTGCCAAGTGATTTATATGCATGTTAAAGTTTGAGAAATACTGTTCTGGAGAAGAGGTGGGGAAACTGTTTCGGTAAAGGACCAGAGAGTAAACATTTCAGGCTTTGCGCACCAGAAGGTCTCTGTTGCAAAGACTCCACTCTGCCATCATAATACAAAAGCAGCCATCAACAGTCTGTAAACAAAGTGGCGTGGCTGTGTTCCCATACATGTTATTTACAACACCAGGTGGGGGCTGGATGTGGCCTGTGGGGCCGAGAGTCACAGACATATGTTGTTACTGAACAAAGCAGGAAACCAAGTCCCTTCCCGTATGTCCTTCTTTGTTCACACGCCTCTGCCTGTGGACATTCACCTCCCTCTCCCTAAATAATTCTCTCCTCGTCCCTTGATTCCACTTCCTTTCACTGTCTGGGGAAACCCTACTCATGTCTAAGGCTCATTTCACATACCACCTCTTCTCTACGCTTCTATTCTGTGCTGCCTCAGAACGAACTGGTCCTCCTTTATGTTTCAGAAAGCCTTTATGGGAGCATCTAATGCAGTGCTTGTACTTAACACAGAAGCTTTTCTCTTCCACTAACTTCTGAGCTACTTAAAGGCTCTGTGTGCCTCTATTGGTTTACATGTCTTTCCTTCCTCCTTGAACAGGCACTGTGTTTTATTGATATTTGCATATCTGGTGCCCAGCACAGTGATACAGTGTGGACCAAATAAATACGGATTACTTTTTTTTTAAACTCCTTTTTTGGGTGGGTTTTGGCTTGTGGGATCTTAGTTCCCTGACCAGGGATCGAACTCGGGCTTATGGCAGTGAAAGCACCGAGTCTTAACCACTGGACTTCCAGGAAATTCCTGAAACTGGTCTTACTTTAAGAAATATACTTAGAATTAAAAAGATAAATGGACCTATAAGAATTGCACAACCATGGGAGTGCCAGGCACTGAAAATACAAAGATGTGGTCCTGCCCACCTTGTGGAGGATATACTTCCTCTAAAGAAGCACATCTAAAGAACCATAGCAAAGAAGAAGAATGATGAAGAACTTTAGGGGCATCTTCCTAACATAAGGGAAAGAAGTTGAAAGAAAGAAAAGTGAAAAGGTAGTGGGTGTGTGTGTGTGTATGTGTGTGTGTGATACAAACCCTTTTCAAAACTTTTTATCATGGAGATGTTCAAACATCGAGTAAAAGTGGAGTCAATAGTATAAAAAACATGTCCATCATTCATTTCCAACAACATTTTTCAAACTTTTTTCCATCCCTCTACTTTTTAAAAAAAGTTAGGATTTTTAAAACAAATCCAAGCTATCACATCATGTCATATATCACTAATAAATACCACAGTGAGCACCTTTAACATAAGTTTTCTTTTAAGGTAGCCACAATACCCTTATGTATTTCCTAGCTCTGTCCAATGATAAAGTTCAGAAGTAATGAAGATTCAATAGTAATAAGTACCCCTAGCATCTCGATTGTGGTTTTAAAATGTCACTTCCCATTTAAACAGGAATGAGGGCTCCTTGGAGAGATGGATGACACAGGCTGTAGGATGGGGAGTGTACAAAATGAGCGCAGGGCATCTTATTGTGCCAAGAAGCAAGGATGCTATCAGAGACTACTGGAGCCCATTCAAAAGGCATAGCAGCTAACTTGAAGGGGTTCCTACTGGGCAAACATAACACAATTTGAGCATCAAAAGGAATAATGATAGTGATGGATTGAAACACATTTGGTATTTTAAAACCCATGTGTTCATAACAGTACGAAAACTCACTGGTCACCAACTCATTATTCTGGCTATTTATAAACAAAAGGAAAAATAATGAATCATACAGCCTGCCTTTCACACTTCCTGAAATTGTATTTTGGGGTAATCAAATGTTTGATGAGGGAACACTTTTCTTTAAAAAAGAAATTCAGCTAATAAATGCAGAAGAAATGAATGAATTATAAAAGACCATTTCAACCTGTAATAAAATAGTGAATCTCAGCCAGAATCATTAATGGCTGTTAAAATATTTAGATGTAAGTTTGATGAAGAACTTCAGAGTGGATGACAATACCTAACAATACTTGACAACTTCAGGCTGATGATACCTAAACCCATTAATCAATCTTCATATCACTAAAAGTGGGACAAGCAGATATTCTATGACTATCCATGAAGTATTTTTGGCAAAGAACTCAACCTAAATCTAATTGAGCCAGTTTACAGGAAATATGGAGAATGGAGTCACACGTTACATGACACCACGGGGATGAAATGAACTAAATCTAGAATGTGGGGAATTCTGCATATGAAATGACCTGTTATTTCCACAATAAATGGAGTGATAAAGGGGGGAGACTTATGAATGAAAAGGGACTTACGAACCAAATGCAATGTGAGGTTTTTTTTTTTTTTTTTGGATCTTGATTAGAACAAACCAACTGTAAAAAAAAAAGCCAACATTTGTGAGACAGGACATTTAAACACAGTGAAGAGTTTTGAGGCATTTTTTGGGGGGAGGTCTGAGACATGTAAACGCCTAGTGAATCAGGTGTCAGATCTACAGACCCATGTGCCAAGGTCAATGGCTGATAGAGCTGAGTGAATGCTGAAAAATTCTTTATCTGTCCCCTTTTCCTTGGATCTAGTGTCCCATTCTCTGTTAGGAAACCTTTCTTCTTTCATAGGCTTCAACTTTTGCAGTGACCATCATGTGCCTTTGATTCCTCCCTGGATTGACTGGATTTGTGTCTCTGTGTTTCAGCTACATATTTACTGACTTCCTGTGACTTTTGTGACTTCTCCACAAAATTAAGTTCACTCCTTATAGATGATAATTATAGTTCTATTCCCAAGATGGTAATTTTATTTACTGGCTCTGAGAACTACTTTTCCTGTGGTACTGATATTTGCACTTGGTTTTGAGAGTGAGTTGATTAAAAAAAGAATCACTTCAATGAAGAACTTTAGAAGCTGATAAAAGCCAGCTTCCAACTCTCACCAGTCCAAGGATCCCCATTATGAAATATGAACATGTGTGGCTCTTTACTTCCAGATGGAAGGGAAAGTACATGTTATGAGTCTGTATATGTTAGGAGGATGGGGTTACGAAGTTTTGACATACTCAGAAGGGGCGACCTCATGTGCTGCAGCGTGCAAAGGAAGAGGAAGAGAAGAACACACGTGGGCATGTGTACGTGTGCAATTATGGATGTACCTGCTGTAGACCGTCCAAGTAAAATCCCAAGGGATCAGGCTCCAGTGTGTTTCTAGATGATTATCATTTTAAACTTTTCAGAGGCTGACATTTTCTGATAAAAATCTTTCTACCAAATCCCTCTCCAGAAAGGGGATTGATAAGATCCCCTTGAAGAAACATGTAATCACACATTAATGAATCTTCCATTTAGATGAACTGAATTAGGCTGTACAGCAACATTCTGAAAAAGGGGGAAATAAAGAAAAAGAAAAGCGTTCCAAACAAGATACACATTTCCCTGAAAGCAGGGTGTCAAAGCATCTCTTTGAATTGACAGAGCAATGTGTTATTACACCTACATGTACTGCCACAGTCTCTGACATCTTATTAAAGAAAATGTGTATGTTTTCTTTGAGCCAATTAGGGATGCCGTTGATGCATGGGAAGCGTTGGAGGTTTTTTTTTTTACTGGGCCCCTCTTCAGCTACGGTGATCGTTCAGCCAGCTAATTTGCTTTCCCCCTTTCGTTCTATCCAACAAAATGTATGGAGAATCTGTTACTGGCACTTCGCCAGATGCTCTAGGGGCATATACATTATCAGACTATGAAATAAGGTCATGTAGGGCCATGTCATAGCCCTCTTATAACCCTAGCACCCAGGACAATCCTTGGCACAGAGGAGGAGCTCAGGGACTGTTTGTTAAAAGGGTCTGAGGCATCGCACCCAAGTTCACCTTTACAATCCTGTGTGTGTGCGAAAGACATACACGAATGCGTATAATTGTGAAAAAAATAGAACGTGCTGAATACTCCAGGCGGGGTACATAAGAAGAGCTGTAGACAGAGAAGACGGAAGGAGGAATTCTGAGCCAGAGGGATCTCACACAGGTGGTAAAATTTCAAGAACAGAGAGTATGAAGGTCATTTAGGCAAAGTAAACATTATTAACAAAGGCACCGTGGTTGGCGAGAAAGAGGAGGAGGGGTTTGCTATACAGCAAAGAGTCCAGCTTAGTCGAAATGAAGGGCATAGGGCTGAAACCCAGGTAGAGTTTCAGGGAATGGGATATAGGGCTGGACCAGCAGGTGGAACTGCAGTAGGACCGTCACTGTGGTACAGGAGTGGAAAGGAGGGCTAAACATGAAGATAGAGGTACAGGCATGGGAGGTGGGCAGAGGTGCCGGGGTTGGGAATAGGGCTGGATCATTAGAAAGAAGTGCAAAGGATGGGAGATAGTGCTGGACCACCAGGCAGAGGTACAAGGGGTTGAGATGGGGTTGTAATATTAGGAGATAAGGAGATAAGGCTGCACATCAGGTAGGGGTCCAGGGCTGGGAACTAGGACTAGACTGTTAGGTAGAGGTCCAGGAAACATGAGGTTGGCCTGGGTTATTAGGAAGATGGTGCAGGGGTGGGAAATAGGGCTGGGCTATTAGGTGGAGAGAGATGAGAGAAAGACCTGAATGTCATGGTAAATTTGCTCCTTATTCTGCATGTCCCGGAGAAGCACTGTCAGCTCCGGGCAGGAATATACCACTGCCTTGTGAGTCTGTCTCCTGGCTCAGAGTGATTATAGCTGAAGTACAGTCATGGCTTCAGATCTGAAGGAGGACGTGGGTGGCAGTGGGAAGGGGCTTGGATGAAGAGGAAAGAATGTTGGACCCTTGCTATTGATTATATAATGAATTCATGAGGACCAGTTACTCAAGACCTGGATCTTCATGGGGGGCATGTTCTAGGCTCCTCTCACTTTTAAGAAGTTCTAGGCAGTCTATGGATAGGTTTGGGGTCCCTGGCTTTTGGGGAAGGGACCACTCAAAGACATTAATTTCTCATTGTTCTAAGAGAACAGAAAGCCTGTCTGGGGTCTGGATCCTGGCCAAGTCTTAAACTGCCCTTAAGTTTTCATACCCTATTTTTAACTCTCTGCGTGATCCTCTGGGGAAAGGCCGGGATGGTAAGAAAGAATCTGACCGCTTTCTTCTCTTCCCTCCCCTGCTTCTTTCTCTCTCTCCCATGTTGTATTTCTATTCGGTGTGTCCACTATCTGCCTCTGGTGCTATTTTGGTGAAAATTGATGAGAAAGTCTTCATCCACATGTCTCGATAGACTGTAGACTGTCACCCACACCCTCTATGTTTTGCGTGTCCTCTCCTCCACCTCTCTGAGTTTGCCATCTCCAGAAATGTCTTTTTATACAGAAAACATCTTTAGAGTGTAGATTTAGATAGCATTGTGAAAAACAAGAAAAAAAAATGGCTTAAAATAGACAACTAATGAGAACATATTGTATAGCCCAGGGAACTCTACTTACTGCACTGTGGTGACCTAAATGGGAAGGAAATCCACAAAAGAGGGGATATATGTATACGTTTAGCTGATTCATTTTGCTATACAGTAGAAATGAATACACCATTGTAAAGCAACTATACTCCAATAAAAATTAATTTAAAAAGATGGTTATCATTCCTTAAGGAATTGTAGAGATAAGTCTTTGAGGGGTCCTCTCATGCCCGTGGTCAGCATATTAACTTATTCCCACCAAATCTGTCATCTGAGATGGGAACATTAATTTCTGCAGACTGTGTGTCAATGTTAGTCTGAAAACAAGAGGGCTGAGCCTAGAGACTCTTGCCTACCTTCAACCCCACATGAACCATGGACCAGTTCTTCCTCCTTCTTCCTTCATTCCTCCAATAATCTAGTTAAATCCAGCAAGAAACAAAAGGAGGGAAAAAAATCCAACCTGTGGCTCTGTTTTTCCCTATTTGCAAACGAGGTCACTGTGACTCCAAAGCTCTGACTGTTGATAATGCCAGTGACTTCAGGTTTCGTGAGGAGCTGCTCTGGGCCAGGTGTGGGACTAGGGCTGAGAATGGCTGGGCCTATTGAGTGACATGGCGGGGGTTACAATTCTAGCTTCTCCATTTACGAGTAGCTTGTTCAACGTCATATTAATTAATCTCTCAGTCCACTGCCCTCTTTGTACCTCGATGTCTTCACCTGTGAAGTGGGGACAGTGACTGAGCTGACATCATTACTGCTTCTGTGAGGATAAGGGAATTAATGCATGTTAAGCACTTAAAGGAGAGCGTGGCAAAGTGGAAGGGCTCAACGAATATCTGCTAAATGACTTTTCATTTAATCCTTGGAAGAGCCTGACCAGTTAGGTATTATCATTTCCAGTTTGCAATGAGCCTAGCGATGTTCGGCTTTCCTCTGGTCCCTGGAAGCAGCCACCAGAGACTGCAGCAGACATATGGGGTAGAGCCTGCCAATATGATCAGAGAGCTGCACATGGGTCATGTGACCTGCATTTAGGTCTCGTCCTCCGAACTGATGACCAGAGGCCCAATGGTACAAATGACCAGGCTGGTGGTCAAAGGGAACCCTGGACCACACATGCTGCGAATCCCCCTCTGCTGGGGCTCTGATGTTTTTCCACCAGCACCTGAAGCAGCTTAGTAGTCCTGCAGATCTCACTGCTCGTAATTAACTATGCGAGTCCAGACAAGCTGTGAAATCTCTCCTAGATTCTCCCCTCATTTCACCTTTAAAAGCTGGTGGTTGAACTAGACTACCCCCTCCTTAAATTCTGAGATTCCCCAGCCTGCTACTTACTAAGTCAGGTTTAGTACCTCCCTCTGGTTTACATCCTGTCTATCCTGCCTAGAAGGGCTGTCCCCATAGAGGTCATCTGTCATCCCCAGAATAGAGGTATTCGTGTCCAGTTCTCTCTCTCCCTCTCTCTCCTTTCTCTTATCTCTCTCTCTCTGTCTCTCTGTCTCTCTCTTTCTCTTTATCACTCTCTGTATCCTTATCTTCTCTGTCTCTGTCTCTCTCTCCCTATATATTTTTCTCTCTCTGTGTGTATATATATAATACATACATATATATATTTCTTTTTCTGTTTTCTCTCTCTGTATCTCTATATTTCTCTTTTCTCTCTCGCTTGCTCTCTGTCTCTATGCCTCCTATGTCCCTCTCTCTTCTTTTTCTCTGTATCTCTATACCTGTCTCCTATATTCTCTCTCTCTCTCCACTACTAGTTCCTAACCATTAGCTATGCTCAAGATTTAGTAAACACAACAGGCAACTGACAGGAGGGGAGAACAGGAGAAATGAGAACATTCTGCAAAGTGGGACTGGAGCCAAGGAGCCCATGAGGGACCACGTTTCCTTTGAAAGCTTTATTTTCACCCAACAGCAGTGGAAAACAGAAAGACTTGTTTGGCACCTATGGCCACTTGACTCCCTAGCATACAAAGCGGCAGAAAACACCTCGATCTATTATTGTTGGTAGTTCTTTTCCATCAACAAATCACAGAGTCTCTTCTCAGCAAGGCAACTTGCAGAATATCTTATTTGCAGAGGGAAGTTAGGTGCCCTGCGGGGGCTCCTTAACCTTCGGGAACACAAATGGAACATTCTGAATGTGCCTTTTCAATTACCCCAGCTCAACTTGCCGAAAGGTGGCATGTGTGTGGGAGGAGAGAGGACTGAACAGACTGAGCCTTTTAGGCAGCAATTCTTTCTGAGAAAAAGAATAGCAGCACTGGGCTGTAGGGGGAGAGCTCTTGAAACTTTTCCATTGTCTCCTGGGGAGAAAGGAACTGATGAGAGAACTTCAGAGTTACATAGCTCCAGTCCTTCACTGGGGATGTGGGTGGAGGGAGAGAGGAAGAGGTTAAAATAGCCCATGAGTGAAGGAAATGCAACCAAAATATTTTTCTAACTTCTTTCCTTTACCGGGAAAAGCTCAGGTCCTATAACACATGAAATCTGCTGGTTTGATACACCGTTTGTTCTGGATGGGAGGAAGTGAAAAGCTTTAAGTCTGCAGTCACAAACCCCACCCTGAGCTTGAATTACTTAGGCACAGCAAAAACACACAAGCTTGGTGTATTTGTCACAATGTTTCTTCCCCCAAACGTTGCTTAGGCTGAAATTTGCTGGGTAAGGCGCCTATTCTCAGATGACATAAAACAATTGAAAGAGTTGTGTATCTCCTTGCAGTCAGAAAGAGAGTAACTCAGAACCCTCTTCAATTGTTCCCGAGAGTGCTTTTCTTAGGGTGAGGGTAGAGGAGAGAAAGGGTGAAAACTAAAGGATGGAACGAAAAGGGCAAAAGTTCAAGTTCTCCCATTGAACTTATTGGGTTATTTGCATTCCTCAGGGAATGGAATAGTAAGGTTTTATAGCTGCATGAAAACAAGATAGCAAACTTCCCACCCACCCCCCCATCCAATAAGGCCATGGATATTTGTGGGGACAATGTAACCAGCTCTCTGCAAGGGGGACTGTCCTGGGAAATCAGGAGTTGAAATCTTTACAGCTTTGCAAACCACATTTGTATAGTACTGATAAGCGGAGAAAGAGGAAGTTTTCACAAAGGCACTACATGACAGTTTAGGCTACCCAACTAGCACACTGCCTGTGGAAAGAGTGCACAAAGGTGCCAGTTAGGGAGAAAGAAAAGACCAGGGAATTGAAGATGAGAAGAGCCTGGGGAGGAGGGATCGTCTATACATACGTGGACCCATTAAGCAACTGCATGGTATTTCAACAATAGCTTCACCCTGGAATCTAGACGGAGGGCAGCAAACGTGACCTTGCTGGTACGTTCATCCATACTGAAGGATATTTTTCTGCTCTCCACATACCATCATTGTCAAAGGGTTTCACCAATCTGCAGCAGCAATACGAGTATAACGACCTGATCAACAGTCATGATCCTCTCTTCTCTCCACTCTTTCCCAAGGTCACTGGCAAGCTTCTGTTAGTGTGATCAACTGTCCTAGTTTGCCTGGGCTGGGGGACTTCCTGGGATTGGGACCTTTCAGTGTGAAAAGCTGGGATGGTACCCGGGCAAACTGGGACGTGTTGTTGACCCAGTCTTCCACCTGTTCTCCCTCTACCCTCTGCTTCTTGCCCTTGGCTAGCTCTACCTAGCACTGACACAGTAGCACCCACACACCAAACTTAGTTGTGTGGACAGATATGGCAAACATGCAATCAATGACACAAAGCAGAGAATCAAGAACAAAGAATGCAGTTGATTATAAAGTGCTGGGCTGTACAAATCAGACCTGAAATCCTTTAGTCTACTGAGGAAATCCACAATGGAAACTAAGTCCTACCTGCTAATCTGTGGAGAGCTCCATGTTTATTTCATGATTTTTCATCTGATCTTTTCAAAAGGACTAATTAGCTTAAGGAACTCTTTCTGAGAATTTAAGGCTTAGTGTTGAGGTGTAATTTTTGCCTTAACTACATACAGTTTGAAAGAGCATCACCCTTTTGAACCAACAGTGTTGGTATTACCTGGGAACATGGGGGACAAATTCTCAGGTCCTACTTCAGACCAACTGAATCAGATACTCTGGGGAGTTTGTACAAGCCCCTTCAGGTGACTTTCATGCATGCAGCAAAAATTTGAAAAACACTAAATTAATGTACCCATAACCTATCTTCCTTACTTGCAATTGGGACTCAGTGGATTAGTAAGACACCCATAGAATTCCGGTGTTGAGTCCAGCTTTTACATTACTCTATGTCAAGGATGGGTGATTAAGGAACTTGGGTATCACCAACAAGAGTAAATATTTCACATGGTACCAAATCCATGACACCTTAGCATCTCTGCATGAAAATCAATGCTATCCGCCCTGCTCCTAACTCACCTTTCCCATGTTTGCTCATAAGTTAATCTCATAAATCATGAATTGCTACAGAGCCAGCCTTCCCTAAACTGCTGCTCAGCTCATGGTTGTTCCTGCAGTTTTGCAAAGAATTAACTGGGCTTTATCATTTATTTTAGCATCATATGGAAGATATTTTATTATTTTGAAATTTAGAAAAACATAACGAGTATATTTTATCAAGATAAGCACCAAATCAATTATCATACTGTATTGCAAGATGAAATCATGATTACCCAAACTTGGTTTTCTTTTTTTTTTTTTAAAGGGTATTTTAATTTTTTAAAATATTTATTTATTTGTTGACTGCATTGGGTCTTCGTTGCCATAGGTGGGCTTTCTCTAGTTGCGGTGAGCATGGGCTACTCTTAGTTGCAGTGTGCAGGCTTCTCTTTGCAGTGGCTTCTCTTGTTGCAGAGCACCTGCTCTAGGCGTGCGGGCTTCAGAAGTTGTGGCACAAGGGCTCAGTAGTTGTTTCTCACTGAGCAAGGGCTCTAAGAGCTCAGGCTTAGTAGCTGTGGCACACTGGTTGAGTTGCTCCGCGGCATGTGGGATCTTCCCAGACCAGGGATCAAACCCGTGTCCCCTTCATTGGCAGGCGGATTCTTAACCACTGTGCCACCAGGGAAGTCCCCTGATTTTCTTAACATCAATTCAAAGGGCACATTTATTTCCTAAGGATGCTTTACCAGGCTGTCTTCCTGTGGTCAGATCCTGCCTGGGGCTCTTGACTTCACATTTGAATGGAAAGAACTCATTGCAGACATTTCATAATCTCAAGTCATTGTCTTTTTTCTTTTGGGTTAATAAAACAATGGTTATATCAATATGATGGTGTTATAGACTAGATGTTTGTATCCCTCAAAATTCACATGTTGAAGGCCTAATCCCTAATGTCATGGTATGTGAGGTGGAGGCCAATGCTGAGATAATCAGGTTTAGATGAGATGATGAGGGTGGGACTCTTATGATGGGATTGGTGCCTTGTAAGTAGAAGAAGAAAGACCAGAGATCTCGCTTTATCCACCATGTAAGAACATAGAAGGTGGCCGTATGCAGGCCAAGAAGAAAGCTCTCGCCAGGCACTGAATCTGTCAGCACCTTGATCTTGGACCTCCCAGCTTCGAGAACTGTAAGAAATAAATGTCTGCTGTTTAAGCCATTCTGTGTAGCAGCCTGGGACGATGGATACATACATAACCGCGAGGGGTCCAGCTCACACTGGTCCTACTCTGTGGATAACAGGATGTCTAGTTGCCTTGAAGATACAGCAGAGCCCAAACTGCAAGTTGTAATCTGAGCATGCCCAGAGGAGGAAAGCCTTCCTCAGATAACACTCAGAACCCATGGTTCATCCCCACGGAACCAAGAAAACTGGAACATGACCTGAACCCTTTCAGAAAGGAAGGGTCCTTTGTCCAGGAAGATCCGGTTCTGAAATCCACCATCTTATACCTCAAGGGCCAAGTTTAAAGCCCTCCATTTAAAACCTGCCCCCCCTCCCCAGCACTTCCGCATACCACCTGTCCTCCGTAACTCATAAAAGTTTGACCATTTCCCAGATCCAAGAGACAGATTTGAGTGCTGCCTCCTGTCTCCTTGCCAGGTGACCTTGCAATAAAACTCTTTCTTTTCCTAAAAGCCAGTGCAAAAGTATTGGCTTCTATGTGCTTCAGGCTGCAAGCCCTTGCTGGGTAACACGTAAAACACCATCCACATCCACAGCTTCTCTATCTACACTATTGGTTAGGAAATGATGTTGACAATGATAAACCTTTAGAGTTCATAGAGCCCTTTCCTGGATTATTGGGAGTCCCCATTTATGGTGAAAAAACAGGAGTTCTCAGAGCTGAATGACTTGCTCAAGGACACAGCTGCTAAGGGGTAGCACTAGGGTGGAATCCATGTCTTCCGAAACAGAGGTCACTGTTTTGTCCACTGCAACAGACTTGTTTCAATTGCATAGGTTATAAATAAATTATATGTTAGTATCTATTACATGCTAATAAGATATCAGTATGTGTAAGCACTATGTCTATATTTGTGTAGCATTTATGTAAAGTATATTTATATGTATACATATTCACATATATTTACAAATGTTATAGGTACATATTATATATTTCTATATTTATTTCAAATGTCAAACAAAAATGATTTAATCAAAATTATCTATTGTGGCATAGGGCCAGTTTCTGACTCTGGTCAAAATGTGCATTTGAGGGCTTCCTAGGTGGCACAGTGGTTAAGAATCCGCCTGCCAATGCAGGGGACACAGGTTCGATCCCTGCTCCAGGAAGATCCCACATGCCGCAGAGCAACTAAGCCCGTGTGCCAAAAAAAAAATGTGCATTTGAATTCTAGATTGCCAGAAAATGTGATATTAGATCTCACACCTATTATGTGTACCATGGAGAGGATGGTTAATTTGGGGTTTAAGGACCAGGTAAAGAAAACAACTGAGAAAGAAAACTTGTGTAAATTGCATTTTCATAACTGACTTAATAAAACAAAGAGGACAACTGTACATATGTCCTTTGCAGATAGCGTGGATCCCCTGTACTCTTTCAGCATGCTTATTCCTCTCACAGCAGATAACGCACTTGTCTAGAATGGTGCAGTGATGGGAGGTCACTGGGTAAGTGTTCGCTCAGCTTCTCTGTTTCTTCTTTTCATCTCCTTGTATATGTGGCTAAAATGCTTGTTTCAACATTGAAGTTCCTGCATCATCTGTTCTAGTCCCAGGAAGACTGGGAGTTGGCCTTATTATCATTCTTTGCATGTGTTGGTTTAACAGGACCTGTGTGTGGTCCGAATGAGACCCAGATCGGCAGATGACAAGGCACACTGCTTTTCCTCCCTTGCACAGGAGTGTTGAGTGACCATTTTTCAGCTTCTGCATGGGACCCGTCTCTCAAGAACTCAGAGCCACAACATTTGCCCAACAGGCAGTTTCCTGAGGCTTGAGAAGTTCAACGTGAGACAGAGAGTGCCCACTGACTTTATTTTTAAAATCCCACACAATCAAAAATATTTATGTTTTGGAAATCCATTTCTAATATATCGAGGAAACAGTTTTCAGTCACCAGCATATCAAAAGTGTGTGTGATGTTTTGGGAAGAGAGGCATGGCCCCCTGTGATGGACTTCTGTGGAATAAAAGTGCTGGGCAGCAACATTTTGTGAGTGATCTGAAACTGTAAATCTAGTTTATAATGCTACCTTCCTCGTCCAACAGAATTGGTATAGTTTCTGTAATACACCAACAGTTGATTTTGTAATTGTCAAGCAATCCTTATGTCATAACCTTGGGAGAACGTCGCACTTAAGATACCATTGTTAACCCATGGTTAAAAATTTTTATAGAAAACTCAGTGGAGCCTCAGTGATGTTGAGTTTCCCAGCTCTAACACTGTGTCTAATAATACCAGCAACTTTTAAAAGGTTCTCTGTGGAATTACCATCTGTTGTCCTCATGTATTAGAGTCCATGTTAGTTAATGATGGTGAATGCCTTGGTTCTGGGCAAGCATACAGGGAAATGGTTGATGCGGTACCATCTGTAACCAAGAGGAGAGCTCAATCAGCATACGTGGGACAAGTGGGTTACTTGGGTGATGCTCTAATTCATAGCCCTGCTCCCTAAGAACGAACTTTGCACACATGATTCTTGAAGTGTGCTTGCCGCTGCTGTAAAAAAAGCCAGAAAAACAAAAAGACTCTAGATTGCTATCTTCTCTCGTTGCCTCTGGACTTTTGCCTGCATAAAACCCACCACAGTATCAGATTTAGATATCATTTGGTACAACATTACCAGTTTTGAATTCATGAAATATACTTGAAATATACAATCCATGGCAAAGTCTCACCAGTTTGTATAGAACAGGAAGGAAAAGCTCTAAATTACTATATAAATAGTATAGATTTACCATATATAATACATATATTGGCTGTAAATACTATATACTAACATAAAGCAGGCTTGGGACAGTTTTTCATGGTTATATCCCAAGTCCTATATATTTCCGTAGACAAAAGTATGTGTAAGGGGTAAAAAAAAAGAATAGCCAGTAACTTGTGAGGGTAGTGTCTAAAACCAGGAATTATTTTCCTTAGCTTTCCCTTGTTATTTGCCACATCCTATTAAGTCATTCTTGTGAAGGTGTTTGCAGTTAATAAAGTTCTTGCAGATACGTTTTTATTATTTTATGGGAAATTGAATACTTCGTGTCTAACAGCACAGGTCTTAGAATAAGCCAGCCTCAAAAGTTGGCTGTGAGGCTGATTTGTTGTGTGATCTTGAATAGGTTATTTAAATTCTCTAAGCCTCGGTTTCCTCCTTTATAAAATTGGCGTAATAATGTTTACATCTTAGCACTAAGGAAAAGAATGGACTACATAAAGTCCCTGCATAAAAAGATGCACATCAAGCACTTAGCACAGCACCTGGTTGAGACACTCAATGAATGTTAGATATTTTGAAAGCTAGACTTTGATCTCCAAACTTAGCCACATACTTAAGAGGTATATAGGGACTGTACTGTCATTATTATTGTCGCCATGTTGACAGACAAGAAATTAAGGTGTCAGATGTGATTATCCAATCCTCTGGGCAATTATATGTTTATCTGTAAATTAACACATTGATTGTATGATTTATATACTCCAGCTGTCTCAGAGTATGAACAGTATGTGTTGGTCTCCCCGAGTATGATGGGTACTAGGACCCTGACCAGAGAATTTCTAAGCCTGTAATGATAAGAATGGCATGAGGATTGTTGGAGAATTTATCAATATTACTGTCACCTTCTAAGGTCCCTTTAGAAGTCCCTCCTAGTTTTTTCTTAAACTCACTGTGTGCCTTCCATGTCAACTTCTATAACCTCTGTTATTTTAACTCTCATATTGCAGGGTAATTGTATATCTGTTTCTCCACTCTACTGTAAATGTATTGAGAACGGCTATATCTTTTAATCTTTGCCTCCCAAATGCCTAGAACAGTAGCTGGCATGGAAGAAGCATTTAATACCTGTCTGTTGAGTGATTGAAATGACCTGACCAAGATTACAGAGAATAAACGGTGAATTCAGGACTTAAACGCAGATTTCATAAACACAAATCCCTTATTTTGTTTCCACAGACTTTAGCTGAAGCAGGGTGATTGAATCTGGTCTTAAGAGCAGGAAAATTATACCTAGTCCCGATACGCATTAATCCTGGTAAAAGGCTGAAAGATATACCCTAAAGCTTTGGGGATATAAAAAGCCCTGAACCCCAAACTCATATTGTTAGTTGACTTCGCTTGACTATTTTTATCAGCAGTCGAGTACTAGTCCTGCCTAGAAGAATGACGATTTGCACATATCTGTGCGTGCACCGGTGCAACTATATTAATCTGGCTCTAAGTGCTTTATGTGTAATTTATAGATCTTTTTCTTATGATAACATTTGACCTAATTTTTATCTAAGCAATAAATTCCCATCTAACTGTGGCCTATAGGCAGGAAATAGCAAATAGGAAAAATAAATACAAATATCCGGAGAATAAAATCAGCATCTGGTCTACCTCATACACAGAGCTACTTATTGAGAACAGGAGATTGTTTTCAGGTTCTGGGTTTCACATTTATACTTTTCTCAGTTGGCTGCTTGGGTCTACTTGAAACACAATATTCCCCAAACACACTATTCCCCAGTTTCAGCAGAGAGTGAAAATGACTGAGGCCTCAATTTTCATAGGCTGAGAAGGATTCTGAGGTCTCACTACTCCCACAGGGCCCTTTTCAGTGGTCCCATTGCTCAGGAGAGCACGTTCTCTGGTCATTCGTGAAGATGAGAAGGCTTAGGGCCCTTCTGCCTTATTTCTCATGCAAACATGGCACTCTGTTGAGAGCTTGTCCAGCGGTGTGGCACTGCACTTTCCTGGATGCTTCTGTGAACTGGTCGAGGCCAACAGCCAAAGCAGGTGGAATATGGGATCGTTACAATAAAAATCCAGCAGGACATGCGATTCTTCATAATCACAGGCCGGTCTCTTTTATATATTTGGCTAATCATTAAGGAAGATTTGCAGCTGGTTGTGCAGTTTTTGTTTTGTTTTGTTTTGTTTAGATAATTCAAGAAAAAGTGGGCTTTTGGAATTAAATGTAGGTAGATGGTGACTTAATGAGTTGAAAAGACTAAACAATTATATTCCCCTGGGGAGCCAAGAAGATAGGGCAGTTGTTGAACTCAGATTAGCTTTTCCACTGATAGCTTCGCATAAAACCCTCATCATTAAGAATATATATTACCTTTAGTCACACTCTTAATCTAGTTTAGCAGCTTTTGATTGTGACTATTAATTTCAAAGTTTACTATGTGCTGGGCTGTAAGACTCTGGAAATAAGAGAAATTGGGAATTCACTCTAAGTCACTCTGCCAGGAAGTAGCCAAAGTGACAAATTTGTAACTTATATTTCCATTCTCATGTCACCATTGTTTTCATGTCACTTTCAGATTCTGAACCAAATTTAAAAAAATTAGGTATTCAGGAAGCTCTTGGACAGAAGCCCTCCATCACACAGTGACATTTCCATAGGTACACAACAAAGCATTCGATCAAGATATGATAGAAACAAGGAAAGTGAAAACGAGGTACAAATATCCTTTGAGACAAACAGGTCAACTCAAAATACACGCTATTAGCCTGACCTACTACCCTATATCGGAGGAAATGAAATAAAAAAGAAACATACACAATTTCCACGACAAGCCTGTAAGTAGATTTTGGTGGGCCCTTGCATTTGGCCACTCTTTGGAGAAATGGTCTGATATTTACGGTCCTATTTTAAATGAATTGATTAAAGTAAGATGTTGTTATTTCCCCTCAAAACACTTCCACTATTTCATTAAAAAAGTTAAATTTCCTAAGACACCGAAGACCTCCCATGGCATGACTCTAAGTTACTTTTTGGTTTCCACTATAACCTTATCCACACCCAGTCCTATGGAGCTGTCAGTACATCTGGTTCCATAAACATGCCCCGTATGCTTTTGTCCCTGGTGTTGTCCCAGTCGTGAATGTTCATGTCCCAAACATCTATCCACTGACATCATATTCATTCTGTAAGCTCTTATTTAAATACACTCTCCTCCATGAAGATTTCTTGGTGCCAACCATTGAGAATAAATCATCCTTTCTTTTCGATCTTGCAGCACATTTTCTGAATCTCTACTTAGAATTAAAAAAATTATCTTGAGTCATTACTGGTGTCATGCAGCAGTGGCTAACAAATAGATCTTATCTCCAGTGGCAAATCTGATCAGCGTCTTTTGCCTGCCTAGGTATTGTGTTGAGGATTCTGAAATTGTGTTCCCCAGTGGGAAAAAACAAATGTAGTGTTCAATTAACAATGTCTGCAAGGGACACTGGAGCAGGGCAGTGGTGGCCCACTTGCCATAGGTTTGCCATTTCTGCAATAGACTAAACTTGTTGATACTGGGACTAGTTCTTATTTGATTTTATATATTCTACAATGCCTTGTTTCTTTATATTTAGTAGGTGCTTAATATATGTTCTTTGAATAAATTGCATTGCAAGGGGCAATGCTGGAGACTTAGGTTAGAATTAAGGATGGATTATTGATTATTCAGGTTGTAATAAGATAGAAGGGCTTCAGACAGAGGCCAATGATTTCCTGCCTAGAGATTTTAGGACACAGGTTACAACCCCTCTGTGGGATGCTTTATGTCCAGTCCTGCTGAAGCAAGGTGATATATTTAGTCAACTCTTGGGTACTCCTCAGATCCAAGAGCCAATGATTCCTAGAGATTATTGCTATTTTAGCATGGATGGATAAGGAGGTTGTATTCCAAAACAAGTTCTATAAGCTTTGCATATCATAGATTTATTAAGTCAGATTCTTCTGATTGGGTTTATGGCTTTCCTTGTAAGATTTTTGTTGTTTTCTTTTGTTACTTGTGTGTGTATTTAATAGGTTAGGGTGGAAGGAAGGGAGAAAGAGATGAGTCATCCCAGCTGTGGGCCATTGCTTGACCATAGTCAAGTTATTGACATTTTAAACTGGCTTTTCAAGAATTTCTCTTTATGGGGCTTCCCTGGTGGTGCAGCGGTTAGGAATCTGCCTGACAATGCAGAGGACATGGGTTCGAGCCCTGGTCTGGGAAGATCCCACATGCCACGGAGCAACTAAGTCCATGTGCCACAACTACTGAACCAGCGTTCTAGAGCCTGCGAACTACAACTACTGAGCCTGCATGCCACAACTACTGAAGCCCATGCACCTAGAGCCCGTGCTCCTCAACAAGAGAAGCCACTGCAATAAGAAGCCTGCGCACTGAAACGAAGAGTAGCCCCAGCTCTCCGCAACTACAGAAAGCCCACGTGCAGCAATGAAGACCCAACGCAGCCAATAAATAAAAGTAAATAAATTAATAAATTAATTTAAAAAAGAATTTCTCTTTAGGAATTCAATACTCCTCACCACATATTAGAACATACTAATAAATGCTGTTTGTAAGCAGTAGTGTCAAACTCATGGTATACATGGCAAGAGAGAAAAACAGCATGGCAGTGAAATATGTCAGATTTTTAAAGTTATTTGAGAAATCGAAGTAGAGGTATGTGAAATATGTTATTACTCAGATGCTGGACTCTGTGATCCAACTCAGATTCACCATTGCTCTGCCTTATGAGTTATTGAGTAATTAATGATAAAATGGTACTTTTTATTGCATTATACTATTACTATATTTCTTCAGGAAACTTACAGGGGGGTTGATTAATTGAAGAGGAAGGATTTGAATATCCTTGGATTCCCTTGCAATAATATTTTCTAATGCTGTCACAACCCACCCCTATTCTCAACAGTACTGTATTACCTTATTAATGTCCTAGATTGTTGTTTAAATCTTCATCCATGTTTTGTCTCCTAAGCATCTCTTTAAGTAGGGATTTAAGGTCCAAAGGTCTGTCTTCTACTCTTTGCATATCCTGCTCAGCATCCACTTCCTTGGTATGTGGTAAGTGTTCTTGTTGATTGGTCCACACTGGGGCATGTTGGATTTCCATGAATCTGTTGTGTATGCATGAGTGTGGAATGACCATATCCAGTTTTTGGAATCTGGGTGAGGTTGAATTTTTTTAAATGTGTGAACATAAGAACTTTTATAAAATTGGGAAGAATAATATGTACCATATGGATATATTAAAACAGGGCATTGGAACACTGTTGTGGGTTTAATTATGTCTGCCACCCTAAATATACTGAAGTCCTAAATTCCAGTACCTCAGAATGTGATTTTTATTTGGAAATAGAATCTTTGCAGATTCAAGAAATTTAAGTTGAGGTCATTAGGGTGGGCTCTCATCCAATGTGACTGGGGTCCTTGTAAGAATGGGAAATTGGGACACAGACCAGCATAGAGGGAAGATGATGTGAAGACGCACAGAGGGAAGACGACCATGTGACTGTAGTGATGTATCAATAAGCCACGGAACACCAAGGCCTGCTGGCGAACACCAGAAGCTGGAGGAGGTAAGGAAGGACCCTCCCCTAGAGCTGTCAGACAGAGTGTGGCCCTGCTGACATCTTGATTTTGTACTTTTAGCCTCCAGAACTGTGAGATAATAAGTTTCTATTGTTTCAAGCCACTCAGTTTTTGGTGCTTTGTTATAGCAGCTCATGGAAACTAATACAAATACTAAATGAGTCCCAAGCCCCAGTTGGGTTAGAAAGTGATGTTCTGCTAATGTGAAGACAAATGATGAAGTGAAGTTCCCTTCTCCAGGCAACGTCCTATAGGAGGAATAGCAAATTGATTCTGTCTTGTATGTAAAGTTGACTTACTACTAGTGGCTGCTGGGAGCACAAGTTGAGAAGGATTTTGCATCTGTTTCCAGGCTTGGTGGGAAACCTTGCGGGCATCCTTTAGGAGAACCTGAAGTGAAGGCAGAGGACGGAGGGGTAAGTGTCAGGCTAGGACAGCAGTGACTGCTGTTATTCTAGTGCTTTCCTGGCAGTTGTAAAGAGGCAAGGAGATCCCGTATAGGGTAGGCTTAGGGGTAAGAATGCGGAGTAGGGATGAAAAGGTAAAATTTAACTGAGGCAAAAGGAAAAAGGACTCTTGATTGTGCCAAATTTCAGCCCAGGCAGTCAGATCCCATGACCTGCTGAGAGAAGGGCCATCGAAGACAAGGAGCCCTGGATCTCAAGCCAGTCCAGGAAAGAGAAGCAGGCATTGATGTTTATAGAATGAAGTCACCCAGGAAACCTCAGTGATTCTAAGCAATTTATTCACTTCATTTAGAATAAATGTGCCTTTATTATCTAGAAATTTAAACCTCTTAACACAGCTTTGCGGCCAAGAATTGTGTATGTATGTTTTATATTTCCAGTGTTCCTAGGAGTCCTAGGGACAGGGGAAGGGAGACTTTTTTCACCACAATTATCTGATTATTTGGAGTTTGGGGAAATCATTAAATATTGCATAGAATATAATAGTTATGAACGTAATGTTGGTGTCGGAGCTGGTAAAATCTGACCTATCCCAGGCCTCACTGGCTCCAGCACAGCATTGGAATCAGAGCAACAGCAACATCCTCAAATTCTTGGTTTTTGCCCTTCTTCCTCGAATGGAGTCTCTGGCCACCTCCCAAGCTCCACTCTGTTATTTCTAGGAGTCCGCAGACTACCTGTCCTATATACTTTTTCTGCAGATCTGACCACATGTCCATTGGGTTTTGCCTGCAGGCCTTCTCCACAGGGGGTCACAGACCATCTGTCATTGTCCTCAGCCCTCACCCCCAGCCCAATCTCAGGGCATCTCTTCTTCCCAGCAGATAGGTGCATGTGCCCTTACAGAGAGGTGCCTGTAGGACTGGCTGAGTAGATCACCAACACAGGACCTTACCACCTAAATATAAGTCTACGGGGGGGCTTTGTTGTTAAGTCTTCCAGAACTACCAAGAATGGGGTGGGGCCTTCCTAGCTGGTTCCTTCTCTCACACACTCCCAGGGAGCTTCTGTTATTGCCCACAAGCTGGAGAAACTGTAGCATCTAACTCAGCTGGCTCCTCAATGCCACACCTGGGACTTCCTGCTGGGGAGAAGCCGCACCCACCTCACCTGTACAGGGAGCTGCACTGTGGAGAGCGAATTAGGCACCATCTGCAAAGTGATCTGAGTTGTAGCAAAGGAGAATACTCCCTTTCTTAGAAATCCTAGCTAGAACAGTCATTGATAATTAAAGACGGTCATATTAAATATGCTTTGAGACATAGAAAAAAAATCTCTATTCCCTTGGCATTTTAGTGGTTTTAATGAATGTCTTTTGATTTTTTTATCAGCTATTAATCCAGAATCTTACTGCACTTTCTTAAAAGAAATTTTTTTTGGCTTCCTTTAAATTGAAGTGGATTTCATTCACAAGGAATTTCATATATAAGTGTTCTCTGATAGCAGAAAGCCATTTGAAAATAAGTTCAGAAGCAGAAATCCAGCTATTTTCCTCATTTCTGCTCAAGTTCGCATGTCTTGTTTTCCAAGTGATCAGTTTCACTGAAATGTTTATCAGGAGGTGGAAGAGAAAGCTATTAAATGTCATTTAAAGTGAGATAATCTTCAGGCGTGTTGCAAACCAATTGTCTGGAGAAACCTTTTATCAAACTCCACCACCACCCCCCTTTTTAAATGAACTGCTATTAAATTTCCAAATAAATGTCTCTACAGGTGCATTAGACTTTTAATGGAAATGAATTGGTACCTTGATTCAGTCCAGTGGAGCCTAAAGAAGCTTGGGAAAAGAAGACAGCAGAAGAAAAGAAAAATGAGACTACCGCCCTTATGTGTATTTGTGTTAATATAAAATCTTGTATATTTAAAACACATGTATGTACAAATAGGTATATTATAAGACTATAAACAGAGAAAATGGACAAAGCTTGATCTTTATCAGTGAGTGATCATTTCTGCTGGTTAAAGATAAAGATATGAACACACAGGTCTGATCTCTGTGTGGGTGGGTAGTTCTACTCTCTTTATAGCCAGCTTAAAGTTATGGACGGATTAATGAAAATCCAGGTGCACTGCTGCAAGGATAACCCTTAATTATTAAGAATAATCTCACATACTTTTCTTCCTTATGTATATAATGTATATTTAATAGCATCACCCAATGATCAGCTGTTGTTCCCAGGAAATGTTCTAACTATATCAGGATGAGGAGAAACATCAAAGTTCAAATAAAAGGTAATGTATAGGAAATAGTGAATACTATTTTTAAAACCTCAGCTAAATGGTATCATTGAGGAATACATTGTTTTAAAGAAGTAAATTTTGAGGAATGTTCCTTTGTTCCTTTAAAACCTCACTTTAATTATTTAAAATCAATTTTAGATGAAAATATATTAGCTATTGGAAATAGCCTTTGGAAATAGAATACACATCCTGAATATAAAGTAGCATTTTTAAAATAGTTTCTCGCCATGATATTCTGCCACTGAAACATCTTGGGACGTGCTTTGTAATTTTTTCTCTTCTATTACATGTTCTCGGACTGCTGTTCTCACTGAGGTTTCATGCTTATTTTCATAGTTTTACTGTTTCTTTCTGTTTAGGCTAATAAATCCTGGCCATTATCAATATCAATATTAATACTAACATCGATGCAAATAACCAAATGTGTTAGAATTGCACATAAAATAAGAGTAATAGATTGAGTACTGAAAAGTACTTAATATGATTAAAATTCATAAGCTTTGTGTCATCTAGTTTGGCTATTGAAAGCTCTTTAATTTTTTCTCTTCTTGGTTTTTGACTCATCTATTTGTCATAGATGAGGCCGCTGAATATTTGATTTCCAAAGAGTTGAGGGGCTATTTTTTCATATCTATTTATCTATATCTGTTAATATATACATACACATACATGTATATAGCTGATGTTAAAAATGACATCACTAAATGTGATTATAGCAGCTGCTGTAGCATTACCTACAACTGTGAAGATTATGCAGCAACATAAAATGCTTATGATGGAACATTATCTAAAAAAAAAAAAGCAAGATGCTGAGTGGTATATAAACTATAGTTGGAATTAAAACAATTTCTCTAAAGTTGTGGAAAAAGGCCAAAGAGAAGTAAGTGAAAAGAGGCATTCATTATTGCGTTAAGATGATGGCATTATACATTTCTATATTTCCAAAATTCCCATAGCGTTAATATTATTAAATTAATTAAAGAAGGAGGCCAGCAGCCTGAGGTGGTTCTAATACCTTAGCAACCTACCTAAGCAAACAAAAACCTAAGCCCAAAATGCACTGAGCTTGAGAAATCAAAACCCAAGGATGACCAGTCGCAAACAGCCAACTGGGCTTTCTTAAATAATGCTACTGATAAAGCCTGTGGCCAATCAGGGACTTCCCTGGCGGTCCAGTGGCTAAGACTCTGTGCTCCCGATGCAGGGGGGCCTGGTGCAATCCCTGGTTGGGGAACTGGATCCCACACGCTGCACCTAAGAGTTAACATGTCACAACTAAAGATCTCACATGCCTCAACTAAAAGATCCCACAAGTGGCAATGAAGATCCTGTGCGCCGCAACTAAGACCCGACATAGCCAAATAAATAAATACAATATTTAAAAAAAAATAAAGCTGTAGCCAGTCAAATAATGTCCTTGCTTTGCTTCCACCTATTCTCTATAAAAGTCTCGCCCCTATTTCCTGTCTGCAGAGTGCTCCTAACCACTTCCGGTTTGCATTGCCCAATTTGAATCAAGTTTTGCTAATAAGAAAGAAAAACCTCAAAATTTTTCATAGGCCTCTGTTTACCTTTCAAGAATATCATTTCAAAAGTTAACAAGCAAATGTATAACCAAAAAGCCCAGTAAAGAGCCCAAATTTCCTGCCACACTCTGCTCATTACAAATCTGATTTTGATTAGTAAGCAACATCAGTGCATGCTTGGCAGCTCTGAGTCTTGAATTCAAGGTCTACCCAAGGCTTTGCTAGAAAAAGAGCATCCTCCCATAAGGTTCACTAACCTAGCAGCAGGGATCCTAAAAACATGAAAGGAAATTGGACTTATTAGAGCAGAGTCCTTAGACCTGTCACTATTTTTGAAGAAAATTTGCATATATAATCCCAAGAGGAGTATCTGACATATGGCCCCAAATTAAAATTTTCCATTTCCATAACATTTAAGATTACATTTAACATTTAACATCTTAACGTTAAAGCTCTCCATCTCAGTTGTGAACGTTTATCCATCAATCCATTCCCTCAGCAGATATTTACTAAGCTCTTATTGTGTTCCAGGCAGTACACACACACCGAACAATAGTCCAATACCAATCTGGGGCTAAATTCATCCTTCTGAATAGAAGTCTTCATTTTACAGTGTTTAGGTCTCAGTTCTGTTTTGTTTGGTAAAAAAATAGCTTCAACATGGGCATCAGTCCTCTCCCTTCCACAGTGCTCACTTTTGCTATCTGCAAACAAATTACATTTAAACTATTTACCTCGTTGGCTTGATTTTGGAATATGGTAGGGAAGAGAGACACGTACTTTCTGCTGACACATGAGGTCTGCTCACAATTAATTGCTTACTTCATTAGATGAAATTTTAAGGGTGATACAACAGCTCTTTTAAATAGAGAAGTCAGTGTTACTCTTGCAGACTCTTAAGAGAATGCTGCCTTCCGGTGAAACAAATGGCCTTTTATAAGGAATAAGATAACGTGCATAGCAAAGATGCATGTGAACAATTCTATATCAGAGCCCACAGAAGGAAATTCATAAATCGCAAAGATCTAGTACTCAGGCGTGCCGGGAGCGTGCTAAGTAGATGCATTAACCTCAGCGGTTATCTTCCTTTCAGGAGTATTTTTTTGGTAAACAGTACACAAAAGCCATATATATGATGATAATCTCCGCACATTAGACCGTCTCCATGCTGAACAGAAATAGTAATCCCCCGAGGTGAAAACACTACTGTACCGTGGATGACAATACCGCCATCTGACGCTGCAAAGCAGCAGAAGGGATGCTTAGCATTCAGGCGGACTTTTCACAATGATATCTTTGCGCTCCACTCTTTCTGCCCTGCAAAAGGATGAGCAAGCACCTGGCAGCAGAGACTCAAATGCAAAGGAGAGAGTGGGGAAGGGTTTACAAAAGATCTGATAGCATATGTGAAGGGTCACATCTATGCCTCATGAGAGCTGGTGAAGAAGAAAAGAGAACAAAATAACTTTGGCCATGTCCGCACTTTCCCTTATATAGATCATGCAAAGATGTATAAGCACATCAAGCACATAATCGAACTGTAAATAAAAAAACCACAGTTTTGAAAAATACAGACTCCCAGACACAACTGTATGTAAATATGCACATAGAAACACACGCATGCCACACATGCACCATTATGGTTTTATTCAATTTTTTTTTCTTCAAAATTTTATCCCAGGGGAGAACTGAGACAAAGTAGGTGTTCCTGTCTGCAACCAGTTCACTTGTGGTTGCCTGGGGGCTCAAGTCTTGAGTGTAGTTATTGGTTTCCACCAATAGAGGGCTGACCATGTTTCCCCTGCTATGCCTACAGATTGCTTTCACTGTGGTCCAGATTCCATCCCCAAGCGCCACTTCTTCCCTCCCTGATTCTTCCAGGAGTACCTTCTGCTGCTGTTTTTCCCTCTCTTTCACATTTACTTCTTTCCTCAAGTATCCATCAAACCATTTCAGGCTCCAGAGGGCAGATATCCCATCTAGTATTTCACTTCACTCTATAGTACTGTTTTGCGTATATTAATAAATTCTATAAATTATTGAACCTGCTTACCAATCTATAAACTTCTAACAGTAAGGGCCTGTCTGTATGCTTCACCTCTGTCCTCAGTGCTTAGAACAATGCTTGCAGCATTGCAAAGTGTACCAAGACCTGTGCATTTACCTACAAGATCGCTGATCCTCATAGATGCAGAGCTGATTCTTATAGTCAGATTTTTAATTTCATTTTACATACGAGGAATCTGGGATTCAGAGACATCAACAGCTTCACACAAGGTCACACAGCTAGTGAGAAGAGAACTGAAATTCATACCCACATCTGTTCGATTTTAAAATATATTTAATTTCAACTACAATATACTTATTCTAAGAAAGAAAGGGCTCTTACGACCATACACAATTTTATACAAATGTAAATATTAAATTGACCTGTTCTCAATGAAAGACAAAGGGAACTTTGCTTATTGATTGACTCCCAGGTGTCATACACTGTGCGGGACCTATTACCTATATTACCTCCCCTGCTTAATGTCAGGTCTTTATTAACCATTTTTGAATGTCTGTGAAGATCAGTTGCCCATGTAGGACTGAAATCCTTGATCTTACGCTCATTGGCATTGGGAAGGAGTTGTGAATTTATGATGCATGGTTTAATACATCACTTATAAGGAATCGATGGTTTCCAAGCAACTCCTCAGCTTCAAAAGAAATAGGTATTTCTAAGTAAATCCGTCTGTGAGTGTGTGTGTATAACTGCTGTCCTCTACGCTCCTTGCCCTGCTTTCCCCACCTGCCACCTCCCCAACCTTCCAGCATCTTCACCAAATTCTATGGCTTCTCATTTGTGCTTCCTCTTTGCTTCCAGGCGTCCATAAAACTGTCATTGAAATGGGAGCAGTGAAGAGAAGGTGAATCAAAAGACTAGAGGTATGAGGCTCTTGCTGCCCAAATTCCCAGAGCAAAAAGTCCTTAGAAGAGTTACAGGATTGATTTTTATTTTAATGTCTTCGAAGATTGACTCAAACTAATTAGTACTCTTAGCTAGTAACAGGAAAGTTGTGAATATTCTTTTTGCTATCGGGGATTTTTAACAAGAGAAAGGATGCCACCAGCTCCAACTTCAAGATACTTGGACCATCAAAACATCACTTAAAGTCTTTCAACATTTCAATGACAAAAAGCAGCTCTGTTAAGAAAATGTTTATTTTAGATAGCATGAAAAGAGGAAATAAGTCAAATTGTGACCCTGACGATATGTATAATTGTGTGATAGCTGTACACCTTATGGTACACTGAAGTTCCTTAAATGATCAATAAGTACAGTACGTTAATGTTGACTTTTGCAAAATTTAGAGAAATACCTTTATTGTTTAAATGCACTTATTAAAATGTGTTTTATTAGTTAAACTAATTTCAAAGATTTAAAGGTAGATCCCTTCCTTTTAACAGATCACCAGTAATTCATGACAGTGAAGCATTGGTCAACATCACATAGCCCACTACTTGCAACATTGTCCTTACAAGAAACTATGACACACTTCTTACAATCTACTTTCCTCAGTAACATGGACAAAAGCTGAAGACCGTGCGGTGTATAGTACTAAGAAAAGTGACGTTAACATGCCACGGCATTATGTTTTAAATAATTAACTAAACCTGAATAATGCAAATCAATCACCTGGTTGTTTTCAGAAATTTTTCAATTAAATTTTTAAGGGTAGAACACAGAATAAGCAGCATTTTTCCTAGTCAAATCTAGTTTTTTCTCACTGTTATTTTACATGTGTATTTTTATTTATTTTATTTGTAAATGTCTTGTATTAAATGCTAGAAAAAGAGTTGTATGCCTGTCATCGAATAAAACTTTATGTTTCTAGTGGCATAAAAATAACCACTTGTGGTTGCTTTATAGGATGCCAGAAACCTGAAGTAGATCGTCAAGGTAACAACAAGAGATTCTAAAGAGTACTTTTTAATTTTTTAAAATAAAGGTGTAAGAAGCCCTCAGGCAACTGAAATAAGCTGCTTAATTAAGTGATAACATCGGGAGCAAAGAACATTGTCAGAGCCTAATGATCCCCACCAGATACAGCAAGATAATTATTGAAATGAATTCTGGTATAAAATTGAAACGTTGACGGTACTCTTTCTTGGCCAGTTCTACTTAATTCTTTAAATAGAGTACTTATTTTTAAAAGCATCATTTCTCGTCTCCTTTTTGGGAGCTGGATGGCTACAGTAAACAATGAAATTCTAAATTATTCTATTTGGTTAACATTTCTTCCCAAGTGTGATGGAAATTTGATTTTAATCTAGTCACCAGCAGATCAAAAAGAATCTTATTTGCCTAGTCATATAACAAAAAAGAAAAATCTTGATATCTGACACTCAATTCATAGAGATCATGCTTTCCTCCTTGTAAGCAAAGGTGTGCAGAGCTGCGAAACTGTGAAGTCCTGCCTGTTTTTATCTTAATGGTAGTCTCCTAGAAGTTGGCAAGCTCAAGGTAGTGGCCTCTTATAACACCCTATGAAAATATGGTAGGGGCACGCTCTTGATCTTCAGTAGGATGACCCTGTGCGGCAAACAAAGAACAAGAAGGAAGCAACACGTTGGTCTAATGGAAAGTGGGGTCAGTGCCTTGTCTGACAACATATTAAAGTCTGACCTTGACTGTGTCAGTGAACGTCTTGCAATCTCAGTAACCTTCTCTCACACCTCAAAGACTTGTAAGGATTAAATGTTGTAACTATGAACACATTTGAAAAGCTTAACACAGAGCCTACTATGCAGTAGACAGTAAAACAACAAAGTTAGGTCTCATCACATTTCTCACTGTAACTCACTCTAATGCAGCCAGGGTACCCTCGCCTGTGGTGAGGTCTTATCTGCGCATGCCTGAGAGAGGGACCATGTCATTCACTAAGTCAGCTCAGCTGCAGAATGTGCAGCGTTATTTCCTTACCAACTCAATGCAACAGCATTTATTGAATGCTTCCTTCACGCACAGTGCTCATTTTAAAGCATTGATAACACCTCTGGACATTTTTTTTAAAAGGCAAGAAGAAATGGTCACTTCCTTTGAAGACACATAAATTTGTGAGTGGAGGGTATAGACTTTTTTTTTTTTTTTGGCAGAGATAGTGATATGGAAAATATAGGCACAGGTATAGAAAATCCATGCCTATGTTACTCATTAGTACAGAAGATTTCACTCAAATCTGCATTATAAGGTAGCCCAGAAAGTTCCCCTGCTGTTAAAGCACTGGTATTTCTCTCTGTGGATGAGGCAGCAGGTCCAAGCAGCAGTGCAGAGAAGTTCTCTTTGCGTGTTCAGCTGTCTGGAAGTCTGCTTCTACAAGGCAATCCCTAGACATAAGCTTCCCTGGCCCCTTTCTTATGCACAAAAGCTTCTTCTCTGTTATGCTTAGATTGTAAGCACGATGGAGCAAGTTCATGGAATGAACAGCCAGTATTTAAAGAAAACAGATTAGACAAGCCAAAATATCAGCTTGACTAAAATCAGTTATTCTGCATTTTTAGATCAATTTCTATAAAGATCTATACCATGCATTCTTGAGGGAATTAACATCAAAAAGAACAGAATATACACGTTTAAAAATAATTTTTAAAGTTAGTGAGACAGAACTGGATCTCCTTGAAGTCTCCTACGGGACACCCACATAAAACTCTGTGTGTGATTTCTCATCAACATATATAACTCCTCTACATTGGGGCTGGGAGTAATCTCTGGTAACAGAAGTATAAGGTAATGATCCCTTGTTCTGGCTTCATAGTTGTATTACACCTACATTCTCACCTTCTTGCCACAGACCTTTAATTTCTCCTTCTGCAAAGCCCTCACCACATCTCACTGAGGTGAAGCCCCTGGAATATTGCCAGCTGGGCGTATTTCTTTCATTTCAATTTAATGAGATGTGTATTATGTGATATAGATGGACTCACTGTCCATCAAAGTGTGTACCTTTTGATCTGTTTGTCACAGGTGGTCTGTTTTTATTAACTGCATCTGACTTGAGATCAAGTTGGGAGGCTGAGGCCTAAAGGGCTAAGGGTAACCTGTATGTGCATAATCTGGGCCACTGGGACCAGGTAGAAGGGCCCACAGGACCCATGAAGTATTAAGAAAAGCCAATACTCTGCTTGCTGCCATCGTACGAGCCTGACTCTCACTAAATCCCCCTAAGGACATGGTATGGGGTGGAGGGGTTTGTGGATGTCCTGCTCCACTCCCCACTGACTGACCCTGAGAGAAGGGGTACCAGCTTGCTGATGCCAGGGTATACGTTCCCAGCAGCTAGGATGGAGTGAGAGTCAAAGCAAGAGCTGACACCAATCCTTGGCCACAGGTACCACTCTCATCCATCTTCAACAAGATGGTCCTATAACATTACAAAGAGAGTATTTAGGCTCACCTTTACTCTTCTTATTTTTGTCTTAAAGTTCTTGGTTTTTCATAGCAAGTTCTGCGGTTCTGAGATTGGACTTTCTGTGGTTAGAATCCAGGCCCTGCCACTTACTAGCCGTGTGACTTTAATCTCTCTAAGACTTAGTTTCTGCATTTGTGAAACGGGGGTAATGACAGTTCCTTTCTCACAGGATTGTATTAGATTGCTTATACAAAGCATTTTAGAATAATTGGTATGTGATAAATACATACTGCAAGTTAGCTATCACTATAACCATCATCATCAGTAGCAGCCCCGACAGCCTTATAATCATTAAAATCCCTACCATCGTTGGAAGACCCTAGTCCCCAGAGACCGCAGAGACCAGAGATGCAGGTAGGACACACCAAACATGGTCAAACCACCCCGGGTGACTCATTCCTGCATTAATGCCATTCTGCGTCATGTTGGGGCTTGTGGTTATTTTAAACCAAATTTAGGGGAACAAAATCCACAGCCATTTCTCGGCTATTTAGTGGCATTATTTTCCAGTGCCTGTGTTTCATGAATGCTTTTGTACTCATTGATTTAGATTCGCAATTATTTTCTGAACACACTCCAACAAAATGGCATCAAAAGCATAAACAAACAGGAGAAAACAAAAAGCCTTCTGTTCTGTGAAATTTTACTTACCTATTAATTTTACTGAATACAGTTTAACTTGTTAGAAAACACTAATTTTAATATTTTCCGCTGCAGGCTGTCTTTTTCTATTTTATTTCTATGAAATTCTAAAGTACTGTCTTTACTTAAACAAAGAAGATTTTGATGGGCAGCAGAGGTCATGGTGTTCTGACCTAAGAATCAAAAAAAAAAAAGGAAGGGTGGTAAGATAGGAAAGGAGGAACTGGGTACTGGACACTGTGGTGGGCAGCCTCAAGCTGGACCCCTGATCCACAGCTTCTTGTTTTCACACCCTCATGTGATCCTTTCCTCTTGAGTGTGGAAAAGGAGCTGTGACTTGTTTTTTACTCAGTAGAATATAGCTGAGGTGATGGGATGTCATATCTGTGATTAGGTAACGTAGGGAGACTCTCTCCCTTGCTGGTTTGATAAAGTACCTGAAACTTGCTGGGGTGGCCCACATAGCAAAGAACTGAGGGTACCCTCTAGGAACTGAGGATCCTTCAGCCAATAGCTAGTAAAGATCCAAGCCTTTCAATCATGCAGCTGAAAGGAACTGGATTTGGCCAACAACCACATGAGCTTGGAAGTGGATCCTTCCACAGTCAAGCCTTCAGATGAGACTGCAGCCCTGGCCAACAGCTTGATTGCAGCTTTGTGAAACCGTGCAGCAGAGGATCCAGTTAAGCTATGCCTGGACTCCTGATTACAGAAACTGAGATAATAAATGTGTGTTGTTTTAATCCACTAAGTTTGAGGTAATATCGTTATGCAGCTCCAGATAACGAACACAGACCATCTATTACTGCCATTCACTGGATTGTTTGTTACTTTCACATATACAGCTTTACAATACTCCCAATAATTCTGGGAAGAAGGCTTTATTCATATTTTTGTAGAGAGAAAGCTGATGCTTGGGAATGTTAAGTAACTTGCCTAGGACTATTCAGCTATTTTGAGGTAGGGCTGTAATTCTTAGAAAGTGATTTTTGTGGTTTATTTGTCTTATCTTTTGTTTGGTCAAAATGTGCTAAGTTGGATAAAGGGTGTCTCTTGCTTATCTTTTATTTTCCATAAGAAGTATGAAAAAGATTTTTTAAATATCTGCTCCATTTTTTCATAACATTAGAACTAATAGGACTGATGAGATAATGCCTTTAAGAAACTCCTTGTTCCCTGGAGAAAAGCTTGTAAATGCAGTTAATATTTGAAATAATTTTAAAGATTTTAAATTATAAGTGAATTACTGAGGAAGTACTTGCTTTCTTAGAATAATTCTTTCTTCTTTGTAACTAAAAGACAGTGATTTAACAAGTATGTAATTTAGACTCTAGCAATATTACAGAGAAAGTATTTCAACTATCATTTCTAGAAATGAACACCAAAGGTAAATGAGTCCTCCTCTGACATACGCAGTATTTCTTTTTATCATTCTTTATTCCATTTGTTCTGGAAAATTTGCAAAGATGATAATTTGATTAGTACTCAGCAATGCCTCTTTACCTTTCAGTTCTCTAAATACTCCTAGAGACTTTCCACTCTTATATTGAGCCTAAGATCCTGCATGTTGGACTAATGCTATTGGTTTATTCTGAAAGGGATAAAGCCCTGACAACTAAGACTCAAAAGAAATCAAGTTTTTTGACTTTGCTTTTTAAGAATCACCAAACTGAGCCACCAGAAGAATTCAGATAAATTGTCTGGCCAATGGAGAAAAGTAAGATAAGAATAGAATCATTCCATAGCGTAGAAATAATATTCGTCCTATCTGCCTTATGGAGTGTTGATAGGACAACATGAAACTATGGTAAAGAATAAACCACTATATAAAACATAGTACATTTTAAATGTTCAATCTGTCCCCACATCGTATATCTTTCAAAAGGGATCTATAAAATTTTTATAACATTAGTTAGTGGGAAGAGATTTTTTTCATCTGCATAGCCTTTTAAAACTTTTGAATTTTGAATGATACGAATGTATGGTCTATTCAAAAATAAGTAAAGAAAACGAAAGCCAAAAATGTTGAACAAGAATGCTCCCTCCATTTGACCTTCCTTTAGGCGTGGCACACTGAAATAGTCACCTCCCAGATAGAGGATGCGATAAGCCAGCAGTTCAAACCTCCTCCCTCTTATACCCGCCTGTCCCCAGAGTCTCACGTCTCATGCTCTGGCACAGGTATCCCTTGACATGTGTCATCTTCCTTTGGCCAAATTCCTTTGATGGGTTGAAAAGAAGGAATGTCTTCATAATTTGGCCTGACTGTACCCTACCTAACTTCTCACTCCTCTGACAGCAGAGGACTCACTCTTAACTCTCAGCACACATTCCAGTTGAGTTCTACTGTGTCCACAGATGCTCTCCTCTGGGTGTGCCCACCTACCCCCCACTCACCCAGCTTTTCACATGTGGTCCAAACCCAAGCTTCATGTCATCCACAAAGCTTCCACCCTAACTCCCTTTTTCTGAATTCACTTGACTGCTAACTGCTTAGGAGGCAACAGCAAATCATTTCACATTTCTGGGGATCAAGATCTTTGGAAAGAGGGTATTTGAAGAAGCGGAGATGCTTCCTCTACTCATAGTCCATCATTCTGTTCTAGGATGTTCTAAGTTGTTCTAGCAACTGATCAGAAACCAGTCACCATCAGGGGCTTGATTCAATCTACTTGCCTATAAGCGGAAAAACCTTTACGACTATGACATTCTGACTCATTCTGAAGACAAGAGTAAGAGAGCCACTTATTTGGATGTATACATTCTGACTCCAGATTTTATAGTCTCATTTCCTCATGGCTCTGACCATCATATTCCTAAAGCAAGGATAAACTGTGTTAGTATTATGTTTGCTTGAATAATTAACAGTTTTGTTTCCATCCACTGTCATAGTTATCTGGACTTAAGTGTGTACTGACCATATTTTTTACATTTGTGTGCATTCTCTGTCTGAAACAGATATCTTTTGCATCTGGTCTATTTTTGGGTGCTTCATTTGCAGATAGCTATATGTAATTTCAAGGTGTAAGTTACATGAAGACACGTTGTACCCTCTATTTTAACTTCTGGGTTAAAACTGCCATGTCTCTCCATGAATTTAAACTCATTTAAATCTGCCCAATCTGCAGAAATTTCAACTTATAGAACAGATATCACCAGCTCAGGCCTCTCCAGGAGAGAAGGTTGAGATGTTTATTCTACTATCTATGACTCTGTTATACCAGTCAGCCCCCAGAGTTGACTAAACTAAATGAATTCAGCCAAAGGGAACATATTTTATTCTCTGATGCCTTTTAAAAATAGTAACAGAGCAACTACTACGTGCTAGGCACTGTTCTAGTCATACATCGATGGAAAGAATAAGCAAATCTCTTCATTTCTGGGTGGGTAGGAATAAAAGTGGCGAACAAGTGGACACGTAACAAAAATAATATAATTTTAGATACTAACACTAAGGGGGAACTAAAGCCAGATAACCAAGTGGAGAGTGACTAGAGGATACTGCCGGGGGGAGGGGGCATGTTAAGAAAGACTTTTTGACGCAGATGGGCAGCGTTCAGGCTGTGACCTGAGGCACAAGAAGGACCCAGCCACGTGATGATCAGGGAAGATTATTCCAGGTAGAAAGAGCCGTTAGTGCAAAAGCCCTAAGCTGAGAGTGACTCCACGTGCGTGAGAAGCAGAAAAACAGCCAGAGCAGCTGGGCCTGGTGGAAAAAAACAGGAGCAGGGTGAGAAGAAGGCAGGGACCAGATGATGCAGGGTTTTCTAGGCAGGCTAAGGGCTTGGGATTTTATTTCAAGTTAGTAAGAGGTCTTAGAGGATTTATACATTAAAGTGTTCTCTCTAGCTGCCAGATAGAGAGAATAGACTGTGTCTGAAGTTGTCTCTGTGTGTGTCTGTGTGTGTGTACATGTGTGTGTGCACCCACACAAGAGTGGAAGCAGAAGACCAGTAAATAATTCAGACGAGAGAGGTGATGTTTTCAAACATGATGACAGTAGTGGAGATGGAGAGAAATAGATACATTCAGATTATGTTATTCAAGTAACAAGAGGTTGCTAGAATAGTGCTAATCAAGGGACTTGCCTGGTGGCGCAGTGGTGGACAATTTGCCTGCCAATGCAGCGGATCCCTGGTCCTGGAAGGTCTCATATGCTGTGGAGCAACTAAGCCCATGCACCACATCTACTGAGCCTGCGCTGTAAAGCCCATGAGCCACAACTACTGAGCCCACATGCTACAACTACTGAAGCCCATGCACCACAGCAAGGGAAGCCATGGCACTGAGAAGCTCACACACGCAATGAAGAGTAGACCCCACTCGCCACAGTTAGAGAAAGCCCACATGCAGCAACGAAGACCCAACGAAGCCAAAAAAAAAAGAAAAAAAAAAAGTCTGGTATATCAAAAGATATCTTAGATGTGCCCAGCTTTAACACAGAAAAGGAAGCAAAAAAAAAAAAAAAACAAATAGCATGTGTTATTTTACATCATAGCATTTTCGAGGTAAAAGGGGTCTCAGAGGTCACTTAGATGAAAAGACATTGATCCTTACAGGTAGACAACGTACTCAAGGACATACAATTAACTGGCTCCAGAAGCAAGACTACATCTCTCACAGCCTGTCTTTCTCGCCATATTCAGGCTCATTGCTAATTTGGAATTTGCCATTTGGATCACACTATAGTTGATATTCTAAGGCTGTAGGTTACTTAAAGAAAATCTCAGAAAGACCATTTATATATAAGTACCTCACATGTTCTAAGACTTTGATTGGCTGTGATGGAAAAGAAATCAAATATTTTTGCTCGAAGAGAGAAAGTATTGTAGCATTTAGCACAGTCAGAGATTTGCCTATCTTTCAACATCCTTGAATCTATTATTGGTACTTCTGTGTGCCTGACAACGAGAGAATTTCACTGGTCTAATAAAATAAGATTGAGAGTGTTCTCTTCAACTTTTTGGAACCGTTTGAGAAGGATTAGCATTAATTCTTCTTTAAATGTTTGGTAGAACTCACCAGTGAAACCATCTAGTCCTGAGCTTTTCTTTGTTGGGAAGTTTTTAATCACTGATTCAATCTCCTTATTCTTTTAATGGTCTGTTCAGATTTTTTATTTCTTCATGACTCGGTCTTGGTAGGTTGCATGTTTCTAGGAATTTACACATTTCTTCTAGGTTGCCCAATTTGCTGAGAGGATTAAATGTAATTACTGTGAGAGCATTAAACACTGATGGTTTTAAATCATATAATGGTTGCCATTCTTGTTACGTCAAGCCATGTGATAGAACATAGAATAATTCCAGGCAGGCCAAAGTCTCCTAAGAAACAAGAAACACTTCAAACCACATCTGGAGCATCCAATGTGAATTTAAACAAGGGGCAGACATCTGATCTATGTCTTTGTACCCAATTATGGATACAAAGTCAGTTTTGAAATGACAGAATAAACTTCCTCCTATTTTAAGGATGTCATCCCTTGCTCAAGGTCACCAAAGTACAAGCCGCAATAAATATGTACCTGAGCTGCTGAGTGAAGGGTTCTCTTCTGGGTGATTCTCTTAATTTTGGTACCATGGCACTCCCTATTTTCTAACAAACCTCATGTCTACAAACAACAAAGGTTGTATACCTAAGTGGTCACATAGTTTTAAAAAATGTACCATAACTCAATGTTTATTCATTTATTTGCTCATTAATCTAATTATTCAGTGGATATTTGTGGAGCATCTACAACATGCAGTGTAATAGGTTTCCAATCAAATTATGGAGAAACATTTCAACTTTATTTTCTTTCTCTGGGGGAAACATATATAATTGTTCTTTTATATCTTCATAAGTTTAGGTTTGCATAATTTAACTTTTAAAATGTTATGTCTTAGAAGAATTGAGACCTCAATTAGTATATGGTGCTACTAGGTGATAATAGATTGGTGGCCTAAACTCCACATTCTTCATTTCTTAGCTTTTTGTCATCTGTCTCTCTTTCTGGTTCTCTATCTCTGTTTCTCCATTAATTCATCATTTTTTATTTATATGTTCAATACAGAAATGATCATTGTGAGCTTCAAATATGTTGACTCCATAAAGCAGAGACTTAAAGAAGCAAATATCTTACTATCAATGCTTTTTTAACAGATTCTTTTTTCTAAGACCCTTGAATCCTATTTTGAGGGCAATCTACAAAGAGAATAGAGTAAGATTTTCAGAAACCAGGTAAGCTGAGTATCAAACCTGATTAGAGTTTTTAGTTTATTTCCAGTTTTTAGATTTAGTCAGTTGTGAAATAAATAGTGTGTCTTAGATTAAGGGAACTAAGAACACCTTTGATTTTCTTTTATAATCTTTTATTCAAACTCACCCATACCATTCATAAAACTAGAGCCCAATTGAAGATCTCATCTGGGCCATTTTAAAGAGTCTCAACACCTTAAATTCATTCTTTAATTATTCCACTCCCCCAAGCCATTAACCCAGGTTGCAGATTAATTTTTCTAAAGTGTAGCACTAATATTATCTCCCATCTACTCAAATGCTTCCAAATTAATTCTCATTACCTCCTAAATCAAGCACAAAACTCCTTGGTCTTGTACTTAAAGCTATAATGTGGTCCCAAACTCTTCTCTTAAACCTCCTAAGAGTCTCTCAAGGCTATATTAGGCTGAAATTCAACTTCATGTAAATAGTTCTTTCCACTACTAGAAAGACACTGCTACAAGAGCTTTTCCTCTAAATTTGAGTTAAAAAAATTTTTTTTTTTTTCTTTTTTAGTAACCCCACTCATACTCTTTTAAATCAGGCATTGCTTTGCCTGGCCTCTGTAATGACTCCCCTTGGCCAAAGGCTGCCATATAGGTCTTGCCTCTATTCCAAATTGCTTTTTAAAAGAATCTGCATCTTTTACAATAAAGCAATATTTTACCCCCCAATGAAGTTTCTTTTGTTGTTTTTTTGCTCATTACAAAAGGAATACATTTCTATTACAGGAAAACTGGAAAACAAAGATAAAGAAACAGTGGGAAATAGAAATTACCCATAATCCTACCCATCCAGAAACGACTACAGTTGAATTCTCATGCATTTCCTTCTTCTTTTATAAGACTATCACTCTTTACAAAGTTCTCGACTGTGGATTTAAAGTACTAAAACAAAAAATAAATAAATAAATAAAGTACTAGGACACCAATTATTACAAATAAAAGAAACAAAAATGAATGGAAACTCCAGCATAGAATACCCTTGATTATCTACTTCTCATAGTTATTTTTTATAAAAAGAACACATCTCCATAATTTTATATCCTTTTATGCAATATAAATTTACTTCAATCATCTCTAGGTTTTCTCATATGCAATGGTTTTGGACTGAATGCATACAGATATGCTATAGAAAATGTACAGTATCAGTTCTAATAATATTTAAGTAGGTAACTGCAAAAAATCAGTGGCAAATCCTAATTAGTAGAATAGAGAAGCATAATGTTCCACTTTAAGCTAAGAATTTCATGATGTTCTATAAATAAATCTTTTGGGCTCAGGGCATCATATGTAGCAAAATCACAGAATGACAACTCTATTGCCTACCCACTCAGTCAATTGTGATTGGTTAAGAAGTAATCAAAGCCCACAGCTACTTCTTTGTATAGATAATTCTAGCTCTGATTAACCTGACAATCACATTCCAAAATTAAGTTTTCTGCTGGAAAAGAGAGACATTAAACAATTGCTGAAAGCCAAAATGACTCATGAGTATCAAAATTGTCCAACTATTACATCATAATAGATCCTAACTATTCTATTTATTGCAGGGCCCCCTCCCTCACAGAAGATAGAAAATAGATTTCTTCTTTTCACTTTTATATTGTCACACATATTGTCATGTGTGGAGAAGGTTATATTAGAATCCACTTCCGCTTCTTTTGTACCACTGGTATGCTTGCTGACGGCTAGTCTTCTCAGGAAGGGTGGATAATTTTAAGCTGGCTTTTGCTTCCATAAAAATATTATATTTTGGCAACTCCAGGAATATCTCAGTCATTAAAAATCAGGTTCTGTTAATTCTATCAATAGTAAATTGGATCGTCATCTGTGTGAGTATTTATGTTGCCTTCATGTGAATGAAAATACCTTTACAGTCTGGCTATTGACACTGATGTCTGGTCATTTCCAATTAAGTCCCAGAGCAAGATTTTTCATATGCGGGCTTTCATTTATGTGTATTGATACATATCTTAACGTAATCGGAGTGAAGTTAGAACAAATGGCAGCTTTGAGTTAGAGGGCCTCTGTGTAGGCTCTAGGAGATATACAAAATCTCTGAAATCATATAGAAACTTTAATATTAAGAATCTTTGTGCATTGTTCTGGGGATAGCTTTCATCACTTTCTCGAGTGTTTGTAACCCCAAAATGTCTGAGAACACTTGCACTACATTAAATACAACTGAGTGAATTTGCTTTCATATTTATGCAGTAAAGTAATACCAGCTATTTGGATAGTAATTATATCTAAAGGGATTAATCAAAAGATAGGAAAAGTTTTTCAAGAAAAGTCTAGGAATTTTAGCCAATAACATTATTTCAATATGTATTGGTTGCCTACATAATCGATAACTTAATGGAATCAGCTTTATGACCATAAACAGTTAAGGAGGATGACGTGATGAAATGTAGGTGTCTCGCAGGACTGCCTTTATATAGGTGCTTATTAGGATATTATTAGCAGCCCATTTTTAAATTGAGATGTTATTAACATAGTTTCAGGTGTATAATATGAGGAATATATACACATATATGGATATATGTATATACATATACATATAGTGAAATGATCACCACAATAAGTCTAGTTAATCACCATCATCATCATAGCTACAATTTTTTTTTCCTGCGATGAGAACTTTCAAGACCTACATTCTTAGCAACTTCCAAATATACAATACAGTATTGTTAATTATAGTCACCATAATGTAAATTACATCCCCAGGATGTATTTATTTTATAACTAGAAGATTTTACCTTTTGACTACCTTCACCCATTTTGCCCACCTCCCATCCCCACCACTGGCAACCACCAATCTGTTCTCTGTATCTACGGGTTTGTTTTTGGTTTGTTTTTTTAAGATTCCATAGCATCCCATCTTTAAGGCTGTTAAAATAATTAGTCCAATGGAACTTCTTGATACTTATGTCAGGACATCAGGGAGAAAGCTATTCATTGCATCAACACGATGCAAGGAGTGAGCTCATTTTCATGAGGGGTCCCAGGAGAAATTCCTACTTGACCTTTATTTCAAGATTAATTGTCCTTAACTGAGTCATTATTTCCTTCATATTGATTTATGAACACTGAGAATTGTGCAAACCTGGGAGTTCTCTAGCCCAGAATGTTTCAGACATATTGCAAGTGATTTTGATCATTAATATTAATATAATGAAGTTTATAAATTATGTTCTTAAGAAATTAGAGAAGATTTAAGGATATCCTGTGACTATGTCACAGTCATTTGAATTCCCACATATCTTCCTCCTGAGTGGCAGAGAGGATAAATAACAAATAGCAAACTGTCTACAATTGGGTCCATCTGTCTGATAAGTTGAGGCGGAGAATACATTGGGAAAGTTACTAAATCTGACCAATTTTACATTTTTCTAGCCAAATATATGAACTCAGCAAAAGTCGCCTGCCTGAGGTTGCGGGGGTGGTAAGTGAGGATGGAGCTCAGGTTCAAGCCCAGGTACTCTGGTTCCAGAACCTGTGCTGTCTTAACCACTACCGTATGCGTTAGATTGAAACACAGATTGTCAGAACATGTATATTAATTTAATCCTCTGAAATTTCAAAACCCAAGTATATTAATAGACTCCTTTATTACATGATCAAGAAGGGATTAAGTGTGCAATGAAAATAGAGCCAGGAAATAGGTCAGTGCTATCTATTTCCTTTCCAGTCTCCATGTCTGCCCTCACTACCCCCTCCAAACCTTCTGAATTCGACCTGTAAATCTTCTTCCAGAGAAGTAGACTGAGAATGGGAAGTATTTACATGGCTTCTCTCTTCTTTAACAGTACGCATATGTGTAATCCCATTAGGGACAGCAGGCAGGCAGCAGAATTTTCCTTTCCTTGGAAGGAAAAATGAGTAACTTTTGCTCAAGTTATGTCGGGCAGGTAACTTATCACTTCCTTTTCCTTGGAAAGAAAATCATGACGAAGGTACTTCAGGAATGCATCAGATCAGTATATAGTCCCACCCCAATGAAGCAGCAAATGACCCCTAAGAGCTAATGACTTTTAGCTTGTATTTGTCTGCAAAGAAAGGAAAGAAAATGGATTCATCATTGAATGAACATGAAGTAGAAGCTTCTAAAGTGGTAGGAAATGGGGACATCCTTGGTGGTCCAGTGGTTAAAACTCCGTGATCCCAATGCAGGGGGCCTGGGTTCGATACCTGGTCAGGGAACTAGATCCCACGTGCCACAAGAAGTCTGCATGCCGTAATGAAGATCCTGCACACAGCAAAGAAGATCCCACATGCCGCAACTAAGACCTGGCGCAGCCAAATAAATAAATAAGTAAATATTTTTAAAAAAAATAAAAAAAGTTGTAGGAAATGATTTCCACCATAATAACAGTCAAAACCCTTGCCAGAATCAAAATTGAGAATTAACCTTGAAGTTCCAACTTAGAAAGAGATTTTATAAAAATCAATTACCGTAATTCAATACAATACTGTGACCTGAACATGAAAGTAGGTCAGCCGGCTTCCAGGACGTCCACACAGATCTCCAGTCTGTTCAAAAACCAGCAGGACAGATCCGTCCAAATCCAGAGGTGCGCTTGCTATGCCCATAATAACCAACAAAGTACAGTTAACACAATCTTTTTCCACGGTACTCAAAAAGTTCCATGCCTCTCATTGGTATTTGAATTAGTGGAACATTTCTTATATTTTATTATGTTTAAACTCATTGCTCATGTAACTTCTTGGGCTCACTGTGCTGATATTAACTAAGTTCACTTAACATTCCAAATTTACGTGCTCTTCATGCACGTTGTAAGCACTTTAAATATATGAATTTATCTCTCTCCCAAAATCTTATGAAAAAGTGACATAATTCCTTCCATTCTGCAGAATTAGAAACCTAAGCATAGAGAACATATGTAACTTGTCCAAGGTCCTCTGGGCGACAGTAGATGACAGAGCCTCTGCAATTAGGTGGTGTCCACAGATGGTCAGATTTTGTGGCTTTGCCTTGATATACAACCCTTCCTGATGGGACATCGAGATGCCCATTACCACAATACTGTTTGGTAAATCCACTACCAAGGTACCATGAGGTTTATTTGTTGTCACTGCTAAGCCACTCCCATCCCTGACCTAAAGGTTATCCTTAAAGGAGGACCTGAGGGTAAAATCAAAAGGCACTCCCCTCCCCACCCAATAACCTCTCTTGCACACTCTCTCTGTGGACGCATACTCACCTATCTCCTCAGAGATAACCAAACAAAGCAAAAAATCCTTTCCTCACTTAAAACTTGAAACAGTCTCCATTCAATAATTAATATGTCCAGCCTGGTCTATTATCCCCATGCTGACCATTAGTTGAGGTCAAAGCTGTGGGCCAGGACTACTGCAGACTAGAAGCCTATCCTGGGGAAGAGAGGCCAATTTACCTCCTTCCTTCTCTGATTTCATCTTCTGCCCTCCTTACCGCCCTGGCCCCTGACCCGTAGCCACACATTCACTAGATGCTCTTGCTCTTCCAGGGCGTGGGAAAGGCAGGGAAAGAAGACAGAGAGGAGGAGCAGGGAATGTCGTGTTGTGAGCTGGCATTGATTTCTTCTAGCCAAGGCAGAGTTTTAAAGTCCACTCTCTCTCTCATGGGGAGCTCTGAGAATTTTCGGGGAGAGCCCTTCCTCACCCGCCTGTCCCCCAGCTCTCATCACCTGGTATCTCTGCCTTGTCTGGCTGGTTCCTTATGGCTGCCCCTTAGGTCTCCGGTTCTCAGAAGTCTGTCATCACACAGGCTTTGCCTGTTGGGGTCTCACTGCCCCTCGGGGTGGTCCTTCATGGCAAAGTCCATTTAGGAGAGCTCCAGGCTAGTTTTCTATTTCTGCCCACATCTTGTCCCCAGGAAACACACATCTTTGATTCTTTAGTTGATAAAAGTCCAGTGACTTCCCAAACTACAGACCTTTATTCTGCTGCCACAGTCAGGTTCTTGTCCTTCATATTTTTCCGGACGAAATTCTACAACCGCCCACTATGTTCCCTAGCACCACAGGACACATAACCAACTCCTGTGATTTTTTTAAAAAGCTTTTCTTATTTGGTGTGAAGCCAGGGGGATGCACATCAACTATGGTCTCCTCTCGAGGCTAACGATTAAAATCAGTTTCCCCCAAAGTTTCTTTCAAGGAATTTTCAGGTTACCGAACACTATTTACAAAGACAGTAAAATCTGAATGCTGAGTTCATTTACTCACAGCTCTGGGTTCAAATATGGAGCACCTGGGATGAACTTTGGCAACTTATTTAACCTCCTTTCCTGATTTGTAAAATGTGATAATAATATTTAGAGATGTTTTAAACATTGACAAAAACATGTATAAAGCATTTAACCTAATATCTTGGCACACAGAAGGCACTCAATAAGCTATAGGTATTATCATTTTAAAAAAACCTTTAATTTTTTTCCACAAAATATTCCTTGAGTCACTTCCATTTATATATAGTCACTGAAAGACTAAGTGATTGGCTATAGGTTGGTGTCTGGGAAGATGAGAGGTAAGAAATGCCCTGGGATTTCTGGTCTGTGGTTTAGAATCCAAGTCATGTTCATTGATGTTTAACTTCTGATGCACTTGTCTTCTTTCATTTGAGTGTTTAAGACACAACCACATTGAATCACCGCATTGGTAGACCTCAGAAAGACTGTCTAGCTTATATAATTGCTCACAAATCAAAAGCCTTTCCTGAAAATTCGAAATCCCCTAGTAGGATTTCCAATGAGAAAATATTTGAAAGTGGTTTGAAACGGTGGAAGGGAAAAACTATATAAGGCATTATTGTCATCCCTCAAGAGCAGATAGGGCAGGTTTCCTTTTGCATATTTTTTCCTTTCATTTTTTGGCTTGCTTTTTAGTGCTGATAAAAATTTTTTTCATAGAGAGTTTATACAGGTAGTTCTCATATTTTAGCATTTCAGTTTCTATTCTTAATCAGAAGAAGTACATTGGAATATATTTTTGTGTGGAAAAATAAAGAATTCAAATTTTAAATGAAATAATCTCAAATTAATCTCCATTTTCCCTTGCCAAAGTGGAAGCTGTGCCTTTGTAAATCTCTCTGGCAAGTAATCCTTCTGTAAGGATATGGTACCCAAAGATAAGAAATCAGTGGAAGTAAGAGAAAGGAATGAAGGAGAGGAAAAACATACAAGTGAGGATTAGTGGAATATTGTATAAAGCATACCTTTGCTTTGAAACAAATTTTTATTGTCTTTAGAAACATTAAGAATACTTGTTCATTGATAACTTCCTGACAGAGTGAACACTCAATCCTGTAGGCCAAAAAGTTAGGGAGATAATAGGAAATTTACCCTCATATGAAATACTCACCCCTACCCCATCTCCTCAATTATTTGAGTTCTTATTGTTTACTTTCTTTCCAATGTCTGAATCAAGTACTACTAGCGTGTAGAGTGGTTTCCTAAGAAATGAGTTAACTGCAAATTCAGGCAGCAACTGAAAGCAAGTAATCCATGATTTGGATAATTAGTCTCTAACTGAAAGTTCCAGCACTTTGATAATCCCAAGAATACACTAGAATGAGGATGATTACTGAGCTGAAATTGAGGATATCTGATACAGAAATGGGTTTCTTGTTCATCACTTGATGCTAGATTTATTATTTATCCTAATCTGAAAGTGGTGAAACCAACATTACTGCTTACTGAGTCCCTTACTGCTTTGAATGATCACAGATCTTTCTGAAGCTAATAACAACAATAATAGTAACAATAATGCCATCTCTTTATATATTTTCATTATTTACAAATCACTTTTCCATACACGATTTCATTGATCATCACAACAATACCTCTTGGGATAGGCAAGAATTTATATTTCCCATTAATAGAAGAAGCAATTGTGACACAGTGAAGTTGTTTATATTGCTTCAATTCACACAGCTAAGAAGGGACAAATTTAAATTAGAACCCAAGTTTTTTCCAGGTTCTTAGCTTATTACATAAGTGGGAAGTTATCCTCTATTTCAAATACTCTGTTTTGGGTAAATGAAATACACGAAGGACCTAGACACTGGCTGAGTTGCTCTCATATTCCTCACAAGAGGTACCACAGAGCAAAAGAGAAAACTCAGTGACTCCTGGAATATTTTGTTTGCAGAAAGTATAGCTATAAGTTGTAACTGCAGAGAATTTTCCATTCACGTGACACACACCTATATCTCTTTTCCCATCAGTACTCTCAGATATTAAATAAGCCATAAAAAAACTATAAAAATCCAAGTAATCCAATAAAAGAAAAGCACCCTGATATGGAAATAGAGCTGAAGACTAGACCCACGGATCAATCTGAAGATGCCAAGGTTTTTTTAATGGAATACTTGATGTTCATAGTCTTCAAGCCACCATGATTTTAGGGTTTTGGCTGAGAAGTTGTGAAAGGTGCAGCTGCAGTGTTGTTTACTTGGTTCAAGTGTTTTCCAAGCTCTGATTTTTCTAGCTAATGTCTCCTGCAAAAACATCTCTGACATTTCCTGTGACTGTATTTTCTTGAATGAGTGTAGAGGTGCAGAACCGCTCTACTTCCCAATATATTTTTCAAAGAGTAAAGGAAAGTCTGACTTGTATAGAGAGTTCTGGACCAAATTGTTTTGGTTACAATCACCTTGCAAATTTTACACCTACATTGGTAGTGGTTAAAAGGCCAAGAGGTAGATGTAGATAATGATTCTGTATTCTAAGAAGTGTTGCATTTTTTTCTAAAGGTTTTGATTTCTTTATTGGAACAAAGCTGTAGACTGACTACAGAATATTCTAAAGAACTCTATTACAGCTGTGTATAGATATTAGAAGGACTGGCTAACCTAAAACCCCTGTATGATGATGGAGTCTGAAAGGCATAGCCAAAAGTTCTTTGCTGTAATTTCCACCAAGTGGTGGAGGCTGTACTCTTTGAATCAGCGTTGGCTATGTGACTTGCTTTGGCTAATCAGCAAACAGAGGCCTAAAAAGTGCTTGCTTTTGGGGGTTGCCCTTTCTAGCTGCCGGAAACCTTTTGCCATCATATGAACAAGCCCGAGCTAGCCTCCTACTGAGAAACCACTCGGACATGGACTCCAGCCAACCCAGCAATCTCATCTGTCTCAGCTGAGGCTCAAGACATGTGATTGAGACCATCCTTGACTATCCAACCCCAGCAGGGCTGGTCCAGACCAGAAGAAGTATCCAGGCAACTCATAGAATCATGAGAAATAATAAATGTTGTTTTTGGCTAAGTTTTTACATTTTTTTAAATAGCAAATGCTAACTGATAAATATTCACACCTCACAAAAGGAAAATAATTTAAAAGTAAGCATTTGCTTAAAATGTCCATACAAAACAATCCACAGATTCAATGCAATTCCCACTGAAATTCCAATTGTATGTTTTCACAGAAATAGAAAAAACAACCCCAAAATTGTATGGATTCATGAAAGAACTCAACCAGCCAAAGCAATCTTGAGAAAGAAGAACAAAGCTGGAAGCATCACACTTCTTGATTTCAAAATATATTACAAAGCTATAGTAATCAAAACTGTATGGTACTGACATAAAAAAACACATATAGATCAATGGAACAGAACAGAGAACCCAGAAATAAACCCACACATACAGGGTCAATTAATTTACAACAAGGGAGCCAAGAATATACAACCAGGAAAGGATAGTCTCTTCAATAAATGGTATTGGGAAAATTGGACAGCCACATGCAAAAGAATAAACCTTGATTCCTATCTTATACCACACAAACAAAATCAGGTCAAAATGGATTGAAGACTTGAATGTAAGCTCATAAAACTCTGTAAAGCTCCTAGAAGAAAACATGAAGATAAGTTCCTTGACATTGGTCTTGGCAATGATTTTTTTTGGATATGGCACCAAAAGTACAGGCAACAAAATAAACAAGTGGGACTGCATCAAACTAAAAAGCTTCTCCACAGCAAAGGAAACCATCAACCAAATAAAAGATGACATACCGAATAGGAGAAAATATTTGCAAATCATATATTTGATAAGGGCTTTATATCCAAAATATATAAAGAATACATACAACTCAATTTCCCAAATCCAAATAATCCAATTAAAAAATAAGTAGAGGAACTGAATACACATTTTTCTAAAGGAGACATATAAATGACCAACAGGTACATGAAAAGATGCCCAACATCATTAATCAACAGGGAAATGCAAATCAAAACACAATGAGATACCACCTCACACCTGTTAGAATGGTCATCATCCAAAAGACAAGAGATAAGTGTTGGTGAGGATGTGGAGAAAAGGGAGAAAGGAAGCCTTTGTGCACTGTTGGTAAGAATGTGAATTTGTGCAGCCACTATGGAAAATAGTATGGAGGTTCCTCAAAAAATTAAAAATAGATCTACCATATGCTCCAGCAATCCCACTTCTGGGTTTAAATCCAAAGGAAATGAGAACAGGATATTGAAGAAATATCCTGGTGGTTTGATTTCAGTACTCATCCTTCCTGAAAAATATAACCAGTCTTCCAACTCACTATTAGAAAGATCCCAAAGACTTGAAATCTCTTTTCTCACTTCAGGGCAATGTAATACAACTATAACAAAAGCTATCATTCATTAGGCACTTACTGTATCCCAGCTACTTTGTTCGGTGCTTTAAATGCATTATCTCAATCAGAACCAGGAAGATTTTATTCTTCCCATTTTCTAGCTTAAGAAACTGAGGCTTAGAAGGATAAACTTATCCAAGATCCTACAGTAGGTGGTAGAGCCAGGATTCAATCCCAGAGCTTTCTGATTCTTTTTTTTTTTTTTTTGAAATTCTTTTTTTTTTTTAGTAGTATACATGTACTTTATTTTTTTTAAAGTTCTTTATTGGAATATAATTGCTTTACACTCTTGTACCAGTTTTTGAGGTACACCAAAGTCAATCAGCTGTATTTATACACATCTCCCCATATTCCCTCCCTCCTGCGACTCCCCCCCACCCTCCCTGTCCTGGCCCTCTAAGGCATCAACCCATCATCAAGTTGATCTCCCTTTGTTATACAGCAACTTCCCACTAGCTATCTATTTTACATTTGGTAGTATATCTATGTCTATGCTACTCTTTCACTTCGTCCCAGTTTCCCCTTCACCTCCCACCCCCCCAACCTCGTGTCCTCCAGCCCATTCTCTGCATCTGCATCCTTGTTCTTCTCTTGTCATTGGGTTTATCAGTACCATTTTTTTTTTTTTTAGATTCCGTATATATGTTAGCATACAATATTTGTTTTTCTTAAACATTTTAATTTATGGCTTCCCAAGCCATTTGTTACTGCTACAACTAAGTTTAAAATAATTTTCCTAGAATTTAATGGGTGTAAAAGTCTACAGAGGTATAAAGAGCAGTAAAACGTTTACAGAAAAAGGAGACAGAAGATGTGATGATAAACTTCACCTGCTTCATAATTTTGCTTCTATTACTGTTTCCTTGGTTAAAGTCCCCTTTGTAAAAGAGTCTATTTTCCTACCACTCATTGAAAATACCAACAGGCAGTGATGGTGTATGAAAAATCATCATCTTTAGGCTACTACGTAAGTATGACCAAACTTGTGCTTCTCTGCCAATCAGGGAAAACTTATTACCACCATAAAAATCCTATCATTTCACACACACACTCTGCCCCACTTCTTCTTTCTCTCCTTTCTTCAATATACATTATGAGCATCCTTCTGAGCCAATGTGTTTTTTTTTTTCTTATGGATAAACCCCGTGGGAACCCTCACAGTTAAGACAAGCCACAATTCCACCCCTCATCCTCCTTCAGTCTAAATATTGTTCTGATAATTTGGAATTCTTTCTTGAGGTAGGACTGGTGAAGTCTCTTGACACTTTGTTAACACATCCTTCTGACCACCCTGTTTTGTTAATAGGATTGGGAAGGTTTTTAAAAACTGCAGCAACAAGAAATCAAAGCCTCTTTGGGGGCTCTGGCTATTGCAATTTCTAAAGACAAAAACAAGTTTACCACTTCTGATAAACTGTACAGTACTTTAAAGTTGACGTGATTTCCCTGGGCAATGATACGCAGACAGATGTCTCCGAATAATGATGTAACATAATGCAAGGCTCCAAGAACAAAAAGTGTCCTGTCTCAGAGTATTCACTTTCCCTTGGGGAGTGAGCCTAATCAGGCTTTATCTCTCCTTGACAGGAAACCCAAGGCACACACCCACAGAGTTTAATTGCATAAGGCTAGAAGATTAAAGAGAATGACTGAATTTACCTTGGAGAGAACTTCAGATTAAGAGAGGGATAAAGTGGTTAAGAAATAACATTCATTCTTTGAAACTCAACATCTCTCATAAGAGGGTAAGTGGTTCATAGCTCTTTTGAATATAGCAAGTATTATCAGGTATATTAAGAAGATGAGTTGACAGCTTCTTCATGTAAATGCCAATGTTCATGAATCTCTAAATTAGAAACCATTTACTCAGTTCCAATTCTAAGTTGACATGGAGCCATTTAAGGTAGAATTGGTGAAAGGCTCTAGGATATAATAATATTCATGTACAACTGTTGTTCACATATCCAATATGGTCTACCCTCAGGGGTGAAGAGATGTTCTCACCTAACTTTCTTTTGTTCTATCCACACTGGAGAGATTCTTCCCCTTGGAAACTGAGCATTGGCCCATAACAACCTACCTGTTCCCCTAGAAGATGGACGTACACAAGGAGAAGGGAATAAATTTTACTCCATAGAAACTTTTAGTTTCTTGTGGAAAGGCTCTACATACTGTTAGGTAATAGAAGTAGGCTAGGCCAGAAAAGAGACTAAGGGACAAAAGAGACAAAAAGACAATAGAGAGAAGGAAAAAATAAATGAAGGACAATTAAATGGATTCCTCTTTAATTACTTTCCCAAAGACTTGTATTTGGGCCCCTGTTTTCGATGTGAGCTGGGGTTGCTGGAATTTGACTTAATTTGGCAGAAGGAGAAGTTAAGTAGACTGTTTCTGCAGTGCCACCTCCTCCTTCCCACGCAACCCCACTCAATAAAAAGGAGATGATTATTTTCTTCCTTTTCTATTCTAAAGGACAAAGAGGTAAGAGCAATTTCACTAGCACTCACTGAACACCTGGGAACAGATTAATTTGCCAAAATCGCTATTTAGTAGCAGTGACCTGGCTTCAGAAACAATGATCAGAACAGGTAGGTTTGGTGTAGGGAGAGTCAAGTAGAGAAAATTCCAAAATGTGCGGTTCTCAACAGAGAAGGGAATCTTGGACAGCCTGTGGGGAGATGCAGCCCTGGGGCATATGAATAGAGAAAAAAGGAATTCTGGGGTATTTTCCCTGTGATCCAATGGTAAAGACTTCTCCTTCCAATGCAGTGGATGTGGGTTCGATCCCTGGTCAGGGAACTAAGATCCCACATGCCTTGGGGCAACTAAGCCCGCGCACCACAACTACTGAGCATTGCGTGCCTCAACTAGAGAGCCTGTGTGCCACAAACTACTGAGTGCATGTGCCCTGGAGCCTGCATGCCACAACTAAAGAGAAGCCCATGTGCCTCAAAGAAGGATCCCGCATGCCGCAACTAAGACCTGATGCAGCCAAAAATAAATAAATAAATAAGTAAAATATTTTAAAAAGAAAATGAAAAAAATTCTGATCACTACTCTTCAAAGTTCCCTGGTTTGGGGCTCCTTGAGATGTTTTGGAGAGTTTCCTGAAACTGCACACAAAGCATGGTGGCCCTCCTATTCCAAGGATGATGTGTCTAAGTTGAATTATTATTCAAAGCAAGGCAATTAGAACAGATTCCTTGAGCATGGTTTTTAATTGTCTGGGAGACTGTATCATTACAATGACAGTTGGTACCATGACAGATAAACACAAAATACTGAAGCTCAAAATTAATCTTTTCATTTTGTCACAGAGGAATTTGCAACTGTGTTCAATGCATGTTAAGTGTGTTATGTTTTGAGACAAATTTAATGGAGGATATCTCACAAAGGACCATGGATTTGGGCTCTGGGTTACATAAAGTCATCACAGCAACTCAGAATCGCTAATGGAGGGGGATTAATATCTGCTGAAGTGGAACAATGAAAGTATATTTGTCTCAAGGGATACCCTTCAAGAGTTTGACTTATTCTACACAAAATAGCTTTTTTCACCATTTGTAGAACATCTAGTGGGTGATAGCTTCCTCTGGGAGGCAATACAGAAAATGACAGAGTCAAAAAGGATCTTAGAGAGCATTATGGTCAAAGCCTCATTGTATAGTTTGGGAAACTGAGGGGGAAGGGACTTAGCCAAGATCATACAAAACTAGTCAAAGCCTGATTAGGTACAAGAAAAACAGATCTGCCAGCTCCCAATCCTGCACCCCTTGTGGAGTTGAATAAGCAAACAAAATTTCAGTTACAGGCAATAAATAAGATACATAAGTTCTAGAGATCTATTGTACAGACTAGTACCTATAGCTATCAATATTATGTACTTTGTACTGTATACTTTGTATACTTTATTAGTAGAGAAATTCTATAGCAAGGTGAAGAAGAAAAACAAACATAGGAACAAAACATTCCCTGGTGGTCCAGTGGCTAAGGCTTTGCGCTCCTGATGCAGGGGACCCTGGTTCGATCCCTGGTCAGGAACTAGATCCCACATGCTGCAACTAGATCCCATATGTGGCAACAAAGATCCTGTGTACCACAACTAAGACCCAGTGCAGACAAATAAGTAAACATTTTTTAAAACAAGAGAGAGAAAATACTTTTTTAAAAACCATTTTGGGGTGGGGGGGTTAGGGAAGATTTTTATTTTATTTCATTTTATTTTATTTTGTTATATTTTATTTGGCTGTGCTGGGTCTTAGTTGCAGCATAATACTTTTTATACCTCATTATGTTCTTTGATTATATATCTTTCCTTTAAATTTCTACCTTGATTCTTTTGTTCCAAAGATTGTGCATTTTTTTCTTTGTTTAAACTGTGATTAAAAATGCAAAAAAGTAATATTTAGTATATGTACTTAACACACTTTGTACACTTAAAATTTGCTAACAAGATAGACCACAACTTAAGTGTTCTTACCATAAAATAATGATGACGATGACAAAGGAGGAGGGAGGAGACTTTGGGAGGTGAGGGCTATGTTTTTAGGAGGTGATGGTGGTAATGGTTTCACAGTGTATATTTATGTGTAAACTCATCGAGTTATACGCATTAAATATGTGTACCTTTTTACATGTCAATTGTACCTTAATAAAGTGGGTTTTTCTTTTTTAAAGAACCTGTGTGAAACACAAAGAGGAGGATGTGGCTTCACAGGGGAGATGGAAGAGAAGGAACTGTGCTGGGTACGGATAGTGGCATCCAAAATGACGCACCTGCTGAACCAGTGTTTCTCAGGCTCTGCCATGTTTAGGAATCCCCTGGGCATCTTATAAAAATGCGGATTCTGACCTAGTAGGTCTGGGTGGGGTCTGAGATTCCACATTTCCAACACATCCCTGGGGGATGCCGAGGCTGCTTGTCTGTGGACCACACTTTGAGCTGCAAGGCTCTGATCATTCTTTTTCAGCACCTCCAGAAAACTTGCTTGCCTCCAGTAGCTGACTTGCTTCTAGGGTTAACCTTCCCCTACCTGCTTAGTGTTTGCTGCACTCTCTGAACTGGTTATATGAGTTGGTTCACTGTTGAGAAAGGGGCAGGTGGAAAGTGGAGAGTGGCCATTCCAAGGCTATAGCAATGGGAAGGGTTCTGAGCCTTCTGAGCGAAGGAGTCAGTTGGCCATCAGGGACTTTGGGATGGTAGAGGCCCCCTCGCACAGTGCAGATGCACCTCCTCACATTGCAGAGGAGTTAGGGTCCCTAGACGGATAGACCAGAGAGTTGGTGGATGCCTCAGAGAGTCCGAGAGAAAGTTGTGATGCAGTATTGACTGTTCCTAAATTATGAAAATCTGACAAAGACTCTGCATACTCATCCCCGAAAAATGCACACACACATAACATTTTCCAGGTAATTTCAAGGTATTAACAGACCCCAGGAAGCTGGTTCATGACGCCAACATTAAGAGTGCTGCCCTTCAACTTGTGTTTGGAACCCCATATTGCAGAACAAATTCAGAGAGCACATATCTCTAAAAATAAAAACAAGTTTCATTGACATGCAACTTGTAAATATTTAACTACTTATTTATGAAATAATCAGGGCCCTCCTGTCTGTGTTCATCTCTCTGTGCATTGTTAATACCCAAACTTCATCAAGTTCTACATTTTTATAAAATGTGTGATTGTTTTTACTTATCTCCTAGTTGACAAAGCTTCACAACCAATTAGAGGAATAAATTGACCTCATGAATTAATTATTAAAATTCACCTCTGCTGTGGCTACTTTGGTGAAGCTCATCCATATTTAAAGCACCCCCCCCCCCCCCCAAAAAAAGCTTAAACAGACCTTGAAGAGGCTTTCTTCTCTAATGATCGCCGGCTGATGACAGAAAATTGCTTTCAGGCTTCAATTGGATGAAACTCCAATTACACAGCACTTCAGTGCAATGGGAATGTCTGTAATCTTTTCAGTATCTATATTGGGACCTAATGCATGTGATTCAAACAAGCGAAACCATAAGCAAGGGTCTGTTTAGTCCACTCTGCAATGTTGGGCTGTATCACTAATATGTCAGCAGGTAATGGAGAGACAGATATGGATGTGAAGTAAGGATCCTACAGATACTGGGGCTGGACCAGCTACATACATTCAGGAACTGGCAAGAGAGAGATTGCTTAGGGTAGTGAAGGAACACTGCACTTGGGGCCAAGAATTTGGGTCCTAGACTTGATTGGCTGGTTTGCTCGCTTTATAAACTTGGGCTAGACACTTGACCTCTTTGAACCTTAGTTTCCAGATGTGTCAAATAGGGATAATAATACCTATATCTCAGGGTTGTTACAAGGACTCCATAAGATTACACGTGGAAAATATCTGGCACGGCCGCTGATGCTTTGTTAGTGCTTAAAAATGGCAGCCATACACAGGAATGAAGCACTGAGACCTTGTGGATGAATCTTGAAAACGTTATACTCAATGAAAGAAGCCAGACACAAAAGGCCACACGGTGCATGATTCCATTTATATGAAATGTCCAGAATAGCAAAGCCATAGAGACAGAAAGCAGATAGTAGTCACTGGGGGCTGAGGGGACTGCTTAAGGGGCGCAAGATTTTTCTTTGGGGGCCATGCAAATGTTTCAGAACTAGATAGAGGAGGTGGTTGCATACCATTGTGAGTGTACTAAACACCGCTGAGTTGTAGACTTTAAAATGGGTACTTTATCTTATGTGCATACACAAAAACATAAAAATTATAACCTTTTGATTAAGAAAAAAATTAATGCTTGCTCATCTGTTCCCCTCACCCCCACGCCCACATACACTGCAGACCAGCTCTCTCTTCCAGGAAAAAAGGAAGGGCCAAGGATCTCTATGGTTCCTTGCAGTTCTGGCGTTTTCTGACTCAGTCTGTCCTTAATGAAATCCTTCTATGAGGTAAGTCCTGTGCTGGCTGCCATGGAGAAACAGAAAAAACGAAAGATAGTGACTGCCTTCAGAAAGTGTACTGCTAAGTGGGAAGGAAGAGACAGACTCGTGAGTCATTTCAACAAGGGTACACAATAAAGTCAGAACCAGACCAGGGCTACTGCAGAGGAGGTGATCAGTGCAGGGTAGGATGACAGGAAGAGAAGGGAGGACAGTGTGGGGGGTATTTAGGCTAGAGCCCCGAACTGGAGATGATTTGGTCAAGATGGGGATGAGAAGTTAGAAATAAAGTATGTAATATCCTTCCAAATTGAAGGATAGCAAACATAAAATAAAATGCATCAAGTACATTAACCTTAACTCATAACTCAATGACTCTTACATTTGTATGTATCCTTGTAACCACCACCCACGTCAAGACACAGAATGCTTCCCATGAGAAAACAGGTAAATAGATGTTGTGCATCTACTTCGAAGGTTTATGTGACCAGACAAACTGAAATCCACTACATTTTGCAACATTTTCTCTAACTATTACACTTCCTTCCTCCCATGATTTTGGGAGCTCCCCTAGGTAATCTAGGATTGACAGCAAAACAAGTGATGAGGCATCTTCCCATCATGCTACATCCCATGACCCTTTAAAACTCAGAATTATCTAGGAAATCAGTCTTGTACTGGACATGCTATGGAAGAAGTCTTACTGAATCCACAGCCATTTCGAGTGTTTCTTAGGCAGAGAAGCACCGAATAGGCAAGAAGATGGACCACTGACACAGCCAGCCATTTGTAGTCTGGGCAGCAACCTCAGAAGCTGGCTGCTTCACAGGGATGCTCTGCCTGCTACCGAGGGCACTGGACAGCCACACATGCTCTCTCTTGAGGAGTTTGAGTGAGCCGCACAGAGAGAAGGGACATATGATAGAGTGGGACAGGGCTAAAGAAACACACCGAGAGAAGGAAGTAAACAAAAGCCATGACAGGGAAACGAGGTAGCCAGGGAGGTAGCAAGGAGGTAGTTGAAGGTAGAGGGGGAAGAAGATGCATTTAGTGAGAGAGGTGGAGTCAACAACACAGAGGTATGAGCAAGGCACTCCAGGGCAGTTCCTACTGGGTCTCTCTGGAGAAGGCATTAGAACTCAAGCCATTGTCACCTTCCAAAAAAGGAAACAGCTTTCCAGTTCTGCAGCAGCTGACACCTCTCAGGGATCTGTACCAGAAACTCCATCTGCTGAGAGAACCCAAGGGCATCCCCGCTTCTTGGAACCTGAACGAGTTTCACACCAATTCTGTTTTATAGGAAATTCAGTGACAGCATTTTTATAAATGCCGGGGGATATGGAGAGGGTGTCAGGTCTTTGGGAATAGCAATATGAATTATTTGGGGGAAATAAATAATCCAGGAACAAGACTAAATTGTCATAAATTAGGGAACAATTTTAGCCCTTTTTAAAAAATTATCAGTGAGAAAAAATGAGTTTAAAAATACCTAGATTTTGAAATGTGTGTATCTTATGAAGAGAGAAATAATCTTAGGAAACATTTCATTTTTAACCCAAACAGATTTCATTTGATTAGTTCTGTCCCACACCCTTCGAAACCAAATCTACATAAGACTTAGGAGAATTCTTGAGAAGCAAATATGACTAGACAGGCAACGGAAGTATGCTGTCTAGATACAGGTTTTAGGTAAATCCAGTTCATTTATTTCATATTTTCATCATTTAGTATTAGAGTCCTAGACCACTTTCCTGCCAAGGGTGAGGCTTTGGACTTCAATACCAAGAAGATAAGAATTATTTTAAAATATATTTATTGTTCTTACCATTAGTCAGAAGAATAATCAAATCATAAGTTTGCTATTCACAAAAGACAATGTTTGATAAACTTTTTTTTTTGATGGAGGAAAAGTTCTAATCCATACGCCTTTCCATCTGCATCTGATCTTGTAAGAACAATTGAACTATAAAACTTATTTAAAGCATCTTTTTTTTTCTCCAAGAAAGACATCTGTCCTCACATTTACCATTTGATTAGTCTATATTACTTCCCTAGAAGTAAAGAGAAGTTTGTACAAATGGAGAAATTAACACATTCCACTGTACAAAAAATGGAATGCCAGAAGATCAATCTCATTTCCTGGGAACAGTTTTGTTTTGTTTTGAGTAGAGTTGGCACGTAGGTTTCAGGTCTCATGCCAAGTTGGATTAATGGATGATGGCTGCCGAGAGCATTGTGTGGAGAAAATTTGAGGTTTCATTAAGGTTGCTCAGGGCAAAGTGCCGAGATTGGTAAGTGGTGCCTGCCTGGGTGTGGAGTATCTGCTATTCCTGCACTGGGGAGAGGGTTTCCCTCTTTTCACGTGAAAGAATCTTCATAAATATCAATGATAGCTTTTATTTTCCTTATTGCTAAAGCAATCCCTGTTCACTGTAGAAAGTTAGAAGATACAGAGAACTATAAATAAGATGGTAGAAATCATCACCATTCTATCTCCTAGAGATGTGACAACACTGATAGATATCCTTTCCTCTTTTTCTGTCCGCTTATTATTTTCTAAAAAGGAGGTTGTGCTCATGTAGTTCTGCAACCTGACGCTTTAGCTTGGATCATATCTCATGAAAATCTTTCTATGTCATATAAAGTATCGTTTTTTATTGTACCAGTTTTATGTATTTAACCACTCTTCTTGTATATTATGATGATCTCTAATTTTACTGTTTTAATCACCCCAATTCCATGAAATTTGTGTAGCTATATCTTTTGGCACCTACATCATTATTATAGCAGGATAAATTTTCATGAGTGGAATTGCTGGATCAAAGTGAGTGCAAATTAGTTTTGATGTGTATTGACAAACAGCCCTCCTGAAATGCTAAAAAAAATTTATTCTCCAAAAACTTTTTAAAAGTTGAAAGTATGTTCTTAAATGTGCCCAAAGACTGAATAAGAATCCTAAGATTTAAGAGCCTGATAAAGAACTCTTTTGTATAGATTAGCAATTAGCTCTCTAAAAACTGGTTTCTGGAATTGCATTTGAAATTAAGAGACCAGCAGCTTAAAATAACCTTGTATATACATAGACTGCTATATTAAAACCTCATGAGAAATGCAAACCAGAAAACTACAGTAGATATACACACAAAAAAGAAAAAGCAACCCAAATACAACACTAAAGATGGTCATCAAACCACAAGAGAACAAAAGAGGAAGGGAGGAAAAAAGACCTATGAAAACAAACCCAAAACAATTAAGAAAATGGCAATAGGAACACACATATCAATAATTATCTTAAATGTAAATGGATTAAATGCTCCAACTAAAAGACAGAGACTGGCTGAATGGATACAAAAGCAAGACCCGTACATATGCTGTCTACAGGAGACCCACTTCAGACCTAGGGACACATACAGACTGAAAATGAGGGGATGGAAAAAGATCTTCCATGCAAATGGAAGTCAAAAGAAAACTGGAGTAACAATACCCATATCAGGCAAAATAGACTTTAAAATAAAGACAATTACAAGAGACAAGGAAGGATGCTACATAATGATCAGGGATCAATCCAAGAAGAAGATATAACAATTGTAAATATAGATGCATGCAACATAGGAGCCCCTCAATCTATGAGGCAAATGCTAAAGCTGGTTTCTGCACACATTATTACAATGAATCATTTTAATGTCATGTTTGGAACTATGTGGGTAACAAAAGATGTTTTTTAAACAAAGATATGATGCAAGAGTTACCTGCTTGTCATGAATATTTTGACTTATTAGGTGGGTCAGGACTTGGTTACTGAACTCTACTTTGAGATGTCTCAGAGAAAATAAGAAAAGTTCCACAAATAGGAAAGGCAGAGTTCGGAAAGGCAGAGTTCTAGATTGAGATCCCTGCTTCCAGTATGACCTGGTATATAAATTAAAACCAGACTAAACCTATTAAAATTATGAAAACAATTCTGCAGCCTAAATGGAAAATTCAATCTCTGAAGATTATACTTCTAGACTGTAAATCTCTTTGAAATAACTGAAGTTGAAGTGTGAATATCTGATATATTTACCCTCCCCAGGACAATTCAACAAACTTCATTGGGCAACCAAATTATGCCAAAGACATTGGATGAAAAAACTATTCAGACATGGTCTCACCCATTCAAGCTTATCACAAGGCTATTGGGACAACATCACATAAATATTTGGGGGATCAGAGTAACAAGTACTAGGATAGACATAGGTAAGTGCAAGACAGGGATGAATGGAAGCAACACACTGTACCTGTGGGTCATTACTAAAGGATTTATAAAGGAAGAATATTATTTATTGTAAGACACATTCACTAGGAACACTGTGCTGTTATGAGATTTCTGATCGGAGTTTCTGCCTGCTCTTTGTAAGGATTTCACATGCCTCTATTATAACCAGTCTGCTGACAAACTAAAATACCTGAAACCACACAGATGGGCAGCATCCGTCTACCCACTATCCATCTTTTCTCGGTTCCTTGTGTTTCCTTGGGTTGATACAATAATTAACATGGAGAATCAAACTCTCCAATGCACACTAGTATCTCTATTGGTTTGAAATTCTCCAAAGAAATACTATCTACCTCTTTAATGTCATCAGCCTGGGAGAAGAAAAGAAACTGGCATGAATAAATATTCTGATTTTTCTTTTCTAGTTGCTATCATACATACACAATCACTTTTAGAAAGATATGTTTAAATAATCCAAATAGTAATTATTCACTCATCTATTCATGAGCTACTCATTGGGTACTCACTCTGTACTAAGCACTGGGTGAGATTTTTTTCTTAAAAAGCCCATCTTTACATGATAATTAAGCACTGGGAAATCTATGAGAGCACACATGTGCTACAACATCATCTTTCAGAATCAGATTCTTCATGTTTTGGGAAAAAGAGATTTGTTTGCCAAAATACTGTAGCATGGGAAGAAAAAATAAGAATCTTTGTGTTTTTAACCACAACAGCTGCTTTGAAAAAAAGTCATCATAAAAATAGTTACGCATGGCATGGTAATTACTCAACTTGTCATCTGATTGCTAGATTAAAAACTCCAGATTTGTAATTGCAGTTATCATGCAAACAAACTCACAGTTCTCAAAATATATGTCCTACTGGCTATGTTTTTTAAGGACAGTCCTTTTGCCCAGGGAATTCGATGTACAGTAAGTATTTGAATCATCCTAAAGATTGAATTTATAGCTCTTACTAGTGCAAATGTATAATTCAGAACTGATGTATGAAATCTGTTGACTAAATAATACTTTATAAAAACAATTTCTAGTATTCAAACATGGTATATATAACAGAAGTCATGTTTTTAAAAAGACTTTTAAAACCTAAGTAGCATCATTTAAAATATTCCATTAGCCACACTTCTGTTACATAACAGACCAAACCTCTATATTCCATTACATAATCATTCAAAAGATGTGAGATGATGTCTTCCAGGGGTCCTCAGTATTGAGGATGAGTTTTGAGGTGAGAGGATCTATAACAAAGTGTAGAGGAGAAATGTGGTCAACTTCAAGCTGCATTCGAGGAAAGTGCTCTCATTGGAGTTCTGAGACTAGCATCTTGGATCTAAGAGCGTAGGGGGACCACTCAGCTCTATGCACTATCCATAGGACCCAGAGGAGGGTAACTCACGGATAAAAGGAGGAGAATTGAGGATGCCTGCATGCACACTTAGCCACTGTTTACTGGACACAGGTTTACTCTGTTATTACTGCTGACGTAAGTTGTTCTGAGTCTTTGAACTCCTTTAAATGCACTGCTGACATGTCTAGAATTCAAAAGGGCTGCAAGCACAAGAAGGCTGAGCACCACTGGAGTTAATCTTTAAGGGAGTCACAGTAGTGTTTAGGCTGAAGTCTGGGTGAGTTTCATCAGTGCAGCCTGCAGACCTTGGATGAGGGCCTTAACCTCCCTTTGCTTGGACATCTTCATTTGCCAGGTGGGGATGTTTTATCTCCTTCCTCGGAGCTTTGAAGAATGAAAGTGCCATTTCTCAAGTGCTGGATGTAGAACAGATATTCTATGACTTTCCTAATTTAGAAATCATGACCTTGAATTCTTTTTGATCAATCATTAGAAGAGCAAATTTGCCACTACGTTAACTGCCCAGTCAATCTCAAATAAAGAATCAAACCAAAGCAAGATTTTCAGCAGTTTATGGCTACTTTTAAAAATATGGAATGGTTACCACCACCTGTGTGACAGCACTAGATCCTACTACATTCTGCCTTTTATTTTTTTTCCCTCCCCTACCTGTTCTTCTCTCTACCGGGCCTGTAAACATTATTTTATATTAAACATACATGCACAGTCATAGTGACTCAGTCTTATCACCAAATAATACTTTAAGTGAATCAATAAATATTAACTGTACAAAATGGAATGATAAGAGTTTGAATCACAAATGTAGGACAATTGGGTTAATTTAGATGTATTAGTTTTAATATTTAAATTTCATGCATGTCTGGGAAAATGTTCTTTGTCTCCAGACAGCTCTTTGGATAAAACAATTGTGAAAACAGCAACAGTAGCTGTGGGCTTCATGTGGAATAAGGCACATTCTGAAAACACAACTTCTTGTCCCTTTGATACTATTGTGCAGTGGAATTTTTTTTACAGAGATCAAACAGTCTAAATGGCCTGAAGTCAATAGCACCGTATCAGACAGGCCTCTCATAATTGAATAAGCATGTGAGATTAAAGAGTAGATTTGTTTTATTAGAAAATTAAAGCTACTTTGCCAAATTGTAAGTGGTATTTCATTTCTCCTGATAGCCTTCCAGATTCTGATGAATTACATCACTCACAAATTAGAAAAGTTTTACTCATTCCTTTCATTCTATTTTTAAAAAATAGAAAACAAATGACAAAATAACAAGACAAGGCAAAGTAGAACACACACACACACACACACACACACACACACACACACACACACACAGGCACATACGTAAGCTCCCTATCCCTGAGCTTAGAATTTACCAGGGGAGATGTGCGTGTGACTGGCAAACAAGGAAGGATATTGAAAATGATACGATACAGACACAAGAGATGACTGTGGGAGCAGAGCAGAGACTCTGAGACCACGTCATAGGAGGGTTGATATTTAAGGAATATTTCAGAAGATGGAGAAAATTTTAGCAGGGAGAGGAGAAAAAGGCATTTCATGTTGGAAAATGTTAGCGTGCAGCAGAATCACCTGGAGGGCATATTAAAGCCCAGGTTGCTGGGCCTTACCTTCAGAGTTTCTGCTCCAGCAGGTGTGAGGTTGGCCTGAGAATCTGCAGCTCTAACAAATTCTCAGGTGCTGCTGCTGCTGCTGGTCCTAATACAGCACTTAGAGGGAGGACCACAGTGTCAGCAGAAGCACAGTGATGGCACAGGTGGACTATATTTAGGGAATGGTGCATCTTCTGGGTTAGCCATGGTGTGGGACAAAGTAGATACAGGTAGCTGAGGTCAGAAAGTAGACGGCAGTGAATGCTCTGAGGGACCACTGAAGGTTTTTAAGCATGGGATAGGCATGGCCTTTTCCCATTTTTTAAGAACTTTTATTGAGATATAATTGACATACAATAAACTGCATATATTTAAAGTGTATAATTTGATATTTTTTCTTATTAGTAATGTATATACGGCAATCCCAATCTCTCAATTCACCCCACCCCAACCCCCCCACCCCCGCTTTCCCCCCTTTGTGTCCATATGTTTGTTCTCTACATCTGTGTTTCTATTTCTGCCTTGCAAACCGGTTGGTCTGTACCATCTTTCTAGAGTCTGCATATATGCGTTAATATACGATATTTGTTTTTCTCTTTCTGACTTACTTCCCTCTGTATGACAGTCTCTAGGTCCATCCATGTCTCTACAAATGTTCCAGTTTTGTTCCTTTTTATGGCTGAGTAATGCTCCATTGTATATATGTACCACATCTTCTTTATCCACTCACCTGTTGATGGACATTTAGGTTGCTTCCATGACCTGGCTATTGTAAATAGTGCTGCAATGAACATTGGGGTGCATGTGTCTTTCTGAATTATGGTTTTCTCTGGGGAGCCATTCTTCATAAAGTGGTAGGTTCCAGTAAAAGCTTGTAGGACTGACTAAAAGGGAGAAAATCATAGAGATGTTTAGTCCCTAAAAGAGGGGGCAAGGGCCTGAACTAGGATCTGGGGACTGAAGAGGAAGGGAAGGAGTATCAGACATCACAAATGGCTCCTACTTGATTGGCAACTGATACAATATGTGGCATGAAAGAAAACAGGGCATTAAGCCTTTCTTCCAGATTTAAAGTCTGAATGATGGCAAAGACAATGGTGCTCTCGTGAGACTAGAATAGGTGCATATTCGAGAGAGAGGATGGCGGACTTAATCATGCAGCTGCAGAAGATCAGGGCCCACGTGGGTTGTAAAATGCAGACCGGAAACTCAGAAGATGTGTATTTTGGGGGGCAGGTACTAAAGCCTTGAGACTGGACAAGATTGCTAATGAAGAAAATATGCAGGGAGAATTGGGCCAAATAGACAACATGGAGATGTATTTAGTAAGGGGAAGAGGAGATCGCAAACTTGGGATTTGGGAAGCAGGAGATGGAGAAGAACACAGCATTACAAAGCCAAGGGATGGCACTGTAGTCAACAGCGGCAAAAACTGCTAAAACTCAGAGGGAAGCAAAGAAGAGGCCATTCCCGTTGCCAATTAGTAAGTCATGGGTGTCTTTCAGAGACTGACATTGAGAAGTTGGGGACGGAGGTATGAATGGGAGGTGACCAAGGGGAGGTTTCTGAGGGTTGAAGAGGGTCGTTTGAGGGAATGTGAGCCAGAATTTCAAGCGACACGTGTTTCACGCTTTTAGAAAAGTGAAATATTTGAGGCCCTTGGACCTCAAGTAGACCAGATCATTTAAGAAGAGATTTTTTTTTTAAAAAAAAGGTGAAGCGTTTGACACCCCCAAAGCAGTTAAATAACTTCCATACAACGTGTCAATTGATGAATTCCAAGTGTGATATTTTCAAAAGCACAAATGAGTCATTTCCTCCAAGATAACATTTTTTGACTCAACTTACAGGACAACTTAATAGATTTACCCCCAGACTTTACCAAAAGAATGTTAAAAAGCCAAATCCCAAGAAACCCATGTATAACCAAAAAGAAAAATTCTTTTTTGATACATATGTTGAGGACAAGAGGGGTGAGATTCTGAATAGCTATGAAGTAGTGGTTGTTACTGTTTAGTTTTGTAGCAATAACCATGTAAATCAGGATAACATTTTTGAATAAATTCCCTGGGAAGGTGGTGGGCCTGGTCAGAGTTAGCAGCGCAGGCGCAAGCGAGGAAGGGAAGAGACGGGAAAGACAGGCCACCACTGTAAATCCCGCCACACCCCTCCCAGCCCTTAGGTTCCACTCGGGGCTCCAGGTACCAGAGTTCTGTGAATTACTGAGTGCAGCAGTGTTGACACAAACAACTTTCAAATAAGAGAACACACAGAGAAGTGATCAAATAACGGAACCAAACAGAATCAAGCTCAGCAGAGCACGGATAAGACAGTGCAGCTTGTCAACAGATCACAATTTAATACACAGCTTTGAAAGGGCAGCCTGGTATTTTAACATGTGTGCTCATCTTTATAACATTATAGAATGTCTCCTCCTCCCTAAAAATGCCGCATACATAAGATATCTTTGCATAAGGTTTTTATTTTGCTACTCTTGTCATCCAAAAGCAGAGAATGGATTTAACCGATTTTCTTTTTAAAAGGGGGGGAGAAAACCTAAACTTGTGGTCACTTTAAAAATTTTTCCTCACAGAATAAAATGATAGTGATGAAGCTCTCGGGTGTGATGGGGCTTGGGAAGGTCAGTGAGTTCAGAGAGGTAATCAGTTCCTATGTGGTCAAGCTTAAGATATCATATTTCATTGATTTTACTATACACAGTTAAAAAAATCATTCTCACACAAGAAAGTAGGATGCATCTTATCATGGATCTGATTAAAAAGCATTGTGTCATGGTTAATTGGTTATCTTTTTGATGGCAGATAAAATAATGGTACATCCTACAACTGATGGCACTGTAGATTCAGTGAAACAAAGTACACACTTTCCAAATTTCCTGGAATCACCTGGATCAGGCAGGTCATCTCTAATATTGCTCCTTTTCTGATGCTCGTATATACATCTTTTCTCTTTTTCAAATTTGCTTCTTGTTCCCCTTCTATTTTAGCCTACTTATGTATTTCATTTGCCAGCACATAAAAATGATTAATTTTGTATGTGCCTTTTGTTCCTAAGATTTGTTTTTTTTCTTTTATATTATCATAAATTGCTAATGAGGACTATAAACTAAAAATATTTTTTAAGCTCTTTATTGGAATATAATTGCTTTACACTCTTGTACCAGCTTTTGAGGTACACCAAAGTGAATCAGCTGTATTTATACATATGTCCCCATATCTCCTCCCTCCCGCGACTCCCTCCCACCCTCCTCGTCCTGGCCCTCTAAGGCCCATCATCGAGTTGATCTCCCTTTGTTGCACAGCAACTTCCCACTAGCTATCTATTTTACAGTTGGTAGTGTATGTACGTCTATGCTACTCTCTCACTTCGTCCCAGCAAAAATATTTATTTTTTTTCAATAAATAAGTTAGGCTGGAAATAGAAAATTATAGGTAGAAGTTAGTATCTATCAATATTTATCAACTTCAGCATTAACTGGCTATGTAACTTTTACCATAATTACATAAAATAACACAGAGCTCAATTTTCCAATGATTTTAAGGCGTATATGAATCCAAAGGGTTGTATGAGGTTAAATTATCACACCAGAACCTAGAAATCATATCGTCTCTATGCAATTCCATTAATTTGAATCTGATGAGGCTACCAATATGGTATAAGTAATGCTAAGCTAGGATATCAAAAGATTAGATCTGACAATTTATTAACTTCTCAGGGGCTTAATTCTTGATTCATATAAGTAAAGATATTGGTTTAGATGTTGCAAAAGAACCTCATATCCTAGGATTCTGGGTATAGGGAAAGAACTGAGGAAGAGTTTCTACTTTGCTCAATAAAGCTTTATTAAATAGTTCTCATTCACAGAAGGTTTTTCTTTCTATTTCATCTCAAGTTTCCTCCAGCTTAATTTAGCCTCATTAATTCCAACCAAATCTCCAGATGATCTCTAAGATGCCTTGGAGTTTTTAAATTCCAGGATTCTTCTAAATGCTTCCTTCCTAAACTTCTACAGACTTCTTAGCTCCTTTTTTGCAATTAATTCCTCCCCCTTCTGCCATCCATGCCCTGGCACAGCTGTCAACCAAGCAGAGAGGATATCCTGTTCTTTTTTATTTTTATGCTTACGTGTGAACCCTTATGATTACTTTTGTGGCCTCATGCTGAACTCGTTCTCCTTTGCTTACATTCCTTATGAAAATGCGATGCCCAAGACGTACACACCTGGGTAGGTGAAATCTGCCAATATCTGGTCCAAGGGGGCAGGTGTTGTCAACCCTGCAGCTTTGGCCATCAGTCCCATGGCCCTGCTGATCATCTCACTAGTAATATGACACGCACAACTGGACTTTATCACCAAATTAGACTGTGTTTTCCTGTGATACATCTGTACCCATCTTTTCTGTCTTTTGTACATTCTCCTCTCTAGACTATTATCTGAATATACTAACATGCTGAAAATCTTTCTCCAAATTATTTTACCAGCACGTATTATTAATTTAAGTCACACCAGTACAGTCATCGTTAGCTTCAGTATCTTGAATACAAAATTCAAAGGCCCTAACATACTCCAATATATACTTACTGTTTATACTGTCTCACCTTATTTTTTAAAACTATTATACTCAAAAATGTACCGCCATCGTTCACTACTTAGAAACGGAGAGCTGGAAGGGACCCTGGGAAATGAATTACTCAAACTGACTTTTAAACTTTAACTCAATATTTTCTAGGTTGAAAAACTCCCTCTCTTTGTTATGACTGCCCTAATGAACTACACATATTAAAACTAGCAATCACTGTTGATTTTAAGAGAAAAAACAATGGCATACAATGAGACATAAAATCCACTTGTTTATTTCAAGCCTAGGAAATATTTGCACAAAATATGAAAAGGGTCAAGTCAGTCTGCCTACATGTGTTACACACTCACTAGTCTTAGGTTGTAGCCTTTTGGTGAAATGCCCAGACCATGAGATTTTTCTCTTGCACATGCTGAATGATGATCCCTGGATTTAAAAAATTACCTCCAGGCATTTATATCCCCTAAAACTCATTCTAACCAAAGAAGAGAATAAACATGTAGCGTGGAGATGGTAGTTAAGAAGTTTAAATGTTTTCTTTGTCACTGCTTCTTGTTTCTTTGTTCCTTCTCGATGGAGTAATGGAATGAACATGGGGTTGGAGGTGAGATGACCTGGATTCTACTGATATGTCTATTTATTTTGGCACCAATGTTTTCATCAATTAAATGGAAATAATAAGAACATTTTAAAACTTGCACACCGTGTTGATGGAAAGATTAAAGGAAATAAGGTACGTGAAAAATTTTGGTCAACTGCAAAATAGTATATGATGCTCTACAGCATTAGAACATAATGAGGCCTGAATTAATATTTCTGTTATTACATCATTTTCAGCTACTTTTCTTCTCTGTCTTTGAGTATAAATGGCCACTTGGATAAAAGTTTGCCCGTGAGCAATCCTATCAAAATCCCCTTTATTTTTAAGGTCATATTAAACTCAGGTTACCTGATGACAAAAACATTAACACTAGATAGTTATAAACTCTAACTACACAGCTGTATGGCTTGGCCAGGATCATCAAGATAACTGACACATCAGAAATCTGTAACATGTCAGTTTCTACCAATGAATCTGAGTTACGAGATGTAGGTGCCTTCTTCATGGGTCTCTTTCCCACTTCCCAAAGAAATACAGTTAAGTTTTTTTCACTTCCTGTGGAATCCCACCCAACATTGGTATTAGGGCACCTAGTATTACAAGATGCCTTTTTTTATTATAGCAAGAAGACAACACAATTATTTTTCACCCAGAAAAAAAAATTATGAAAAAAACTAATATCATGTATACCTAGTAACTGGTTCTAGCTTTGAAAGCTAACAATGTCCCATTTACATCTGCGTTTTGATTTGGGTGGTATTACACAAGATATTGCATGAAAAGATGTGAAGGTGAATTCTCTCCAGATGAGTGTCATCTATAGTGTGGCTCCAGCTTAATGCTTGGCCTCACCTTTCATCACACTCCAGCATTCAGAAAACATCATTTCCATGCATCATGATGAAATATCGCACTGCTGGAGAGCCTTTTATAAATCTTTTATGCAGATGACTTAATGAAGTGAATCACATGTACCAAACATGTTTCCAAGAAAGGTCAAATTTAAAAATGGATATTGCTTTTCCCAAAGTAACTATGGCAGAATATGACATTTAGAAGATGTCACTCAGCCTTTTCACAATTTGACATAATCTTAAATCAATAAACTGCTTCAAGTTGCTACCTGGAGATCTTCACAAAGGAAAGAAAAGAGAACAGTTTTAGAGTGCAAAGAATCTGAATATCATTTTGAGTGGAACTGGTGGAATATTTTTGGGAAAGAGGAACCAACCAGAATAAAAGAATAAAGAGACCACCCACTGCCACTATACAGATTCAGGAAAGGGCCACAAACTGTTGACATTTTGAAACCACGTGAATTTGTTCTAAGCACTGAATCATGGTACATATGTTAATTATGTGTCAAAAATTACAGTACAAATGTCCACTTTGAACATTAGCCCAGCATTAAAAATACCTTCCTCTGCGATACTCTGACCTTTCAGGTAACCATCCAAAGTAAACAGGACAAGTCACCACTTCCTAAATTAGAAAGCAGGATGTATACTCTTTTATGAAAAACGTTGACAAGTAAACAGCTGGTGCTTTCACCCAAGAACTGGCTTTCAATTGATCATTTGTTACTCAGAGTCATTTGTGATAGAATGCTTTATTTACTGAAGAGTTAAGAAGTGATATCTGGAGGGTGCCCTGAGCCTAGAATGCCCTTCCAATATTCACTAACTTTTTTGTTTGTTTGTTTGCTTGTTTGTTTTGGCTGCAGCACGTGGCATGCGGGATCTTAGTTCCTGGGCCAGGGATAGAACACATGCCCCCTGCAGTGGAAGCCTGGAGTCTTAACAACTGGACCACCAGGGAAGTCCCTTCACTAACTTTTTGAATCCTATCAATCTCTTGGAATCTCAAATCACTTCCTTCCTCTTTCCTAGGTTGTTCCTCCCACCTCAGGCAGTGGTAGAAACTTCACTTCATCTATATCGTTATATTATATACGCATCCATTATATATGGTAGCTCTCCTCCTACCCCCTTGCTTATTTCATTCAAAAATATTCCACTTGAACCTCTCAGCTCTCTTCAGTGAAGCCTTCCCTTCCTTCTGCCTCTTCCTTCCTTCTCTCCCTTCTTCCCTCTTTCCTTCTCTCATGTATTCAGTGAATATTTATTGACTGGTGGCTGTGCTAAACACAGTGCCAGGCACAGAAGACAGAGGACAGATACAGCAATTAACCCAAACGCCTTGTTTTTTGGCACTTGTATGGGGTGGGGGGGCTGTGCGTGCGCCTTTGGGAAAGGGTGAGGTACCTGCAGCCTAAGAAAATAACCATAGAAGCAAATAGAAATGGTATCATGTTAAATGGTGGTATCATAAAAATGTAATAAAAACAGCATAGAGGGAGGTTACTTTAAAAATGATCATCTGGAAAAATGTTTCGATGAAGTCACATTTGAGCTGAGGCCTAAATGCCCCGTGACCATCCAAGGAGGGAGAATCCTAGGTAGAGAGAAGAGGTGGTGAAAAGCCCCAGGGTAAGAATGGGCTTGATGTGTTGACCAAAAGGCCAGTGAGGCTGGAGTGTAGTGAGGCAGGAAAAGAGAGGTCGAAGGAAAGGTTGGTACAATAAGTGGGATGAAATGCACCAGGGTCTCCACTGACCATGGACCATGAAAGCTTACATCTGCCTTTACCTCCACTCCCACTGCACTTGATATGTCCTCCATCAAAGCAATTAAATTGTTCTCTTGCATTATTACTGTTTATTCCCTTATCTAGCTCCAAAACATTATGAAGATGCTCAAAGAATTATTTATTAAGAGAAGTAATGAATGAATTACCTTTCACTCATGTGTCCCATAGTTAGAGTCACTGCAGTTATCAAACTGAAGGGCCAGTGAGTAAAAAAGTTACTGATTCCCAGGTGGAAAACTCAATGGAAGTACTTGTCCTTAAATCACTACACAATAGCAATGCATGAGTGTATGTTTTTGGTTGTTGATTTCTGCTAAACACCCTTTTCCCAGGTTGTTGTCCCTTAGCTGCTTGCAAACTGAATGCTGCAGAATTATTACTATTTTTTAAATTTCTATTGGAGTATAGTTGATTTACAACGTCATGTTAGCTTCTGCTGTACAGCAAAGTGACTCAGTTATACATACACATATATCCACTCTTTTTTAGATTCTTTTCCCATATAGGTCATTACAGAGTATTGAGTAGAGTTCCCTGTGCTAAACAGTAGGTCCTTATTAGTTCTCTCTTTTATATATAGTCGTGTGTATATGTCAATCTCAATCTCCCAATTTATCCTTCCCCCGCTGTCTCCCCTGGTGATCACTAGTTTGCTTTCTACATCTGTGACTCTATTTCTGTTTTGTAAATAAGATCACTTGTATTGGATGAATTATTAGTGGGTTTTCACCCCACCATCTGTCTTATGGCATCTACTGTGCACACCCTAGACTAACCACCTCCATTCGTCCTGGAGGGCCTCAGGTATTGCAAGATCAATTCTCTTCTCTCCAACTGGAGTTCTGTCATTAGTCAGCCTCCTATAAATCTCTCCCTCTCTCTCTCTCTCACACACACACATACACACACACACACACAGCTAGACTTTTCCTAGGCTTTCCTGAGTTTGATATACCAAGCCTAAGATTGTCTCTTCCACTGAAAAACTTTGTGCCCTTGAGTGAGTGAGTTAGTATTTCTGAGTGTCAACTCTCTCTTCCGTAAAATGGAAGTGATGCTAACTGCTTTTGTGTGTTGGTCTGCAGAGCACATGAGAATTTTCTAGACGTGCCCAACCAAGCATCTGAAACACAGCAAGCAAAGAGAGATGTTAGTTGTCTCTTTCTGCTCCTGCTTCAACCTGCCCATGGACTCCAGCCTTGGAGGGTCCTGCTGTTCACATGCCATAAGGCCCAGTGAAATATCTTTTTATGATGTTACCTTCCTTTACGCTAAAGTACTCCTCCCACCTCTTTTCTCTCCTGCTATGTTTGTGAAAATTTGGGGGTACCAATACCTAGCTGGGAATCTGATCTAGAAATCAAAAAATCAAAAAAAATTAGTTACCAATTGAATGCCATGTGTCTGAAAACCAAGGCATCCAAACTCTGAGTTCATTGTGCAGAGGTGTCTTAAAGACCCATCTTGCTGTGTATAGCATGAGTAACAGAAAACTAATGCTAGTGCTCGGTCAGTGGACTGGTAGATATTGCTGCCAGTTCAGTCTGTGCTGGGCACTAGGTCTCGTGAGGTGAAAACATAACATACAGTCCCAGCCAGCAGCAATCTTGCAAGCAGCTTGTCCTGGGAGAAAGAAAATGCTTTCTTGCCCAAATTGTTTTGATCCAAATTGCGTTTTATATGTAATTGCTATAAACCAAAAAGCATACATGCTTACTTAAGCCAGAGGGTACTCAAAATATTATAAAAGAAAATGCATACATTTAGAAATGACAGCAATTAAATCTCCCCACCCCATAAGTCCCCAAAATGCTGTTCTTTTTCCTTCTTTCCCAAGGTCTTTCGACTTATTTGAGAAAAAGAAAATCAGCTTTTTGGCCTTGGCAAAGTTTAAGTAAACTATACTGTTTAAATCTTCGGATTCCCAAAGAACAGATGTATATGTTGCAATTCTTCTAATTTCAAATATTAATTCTTTATATACTTAACTTCACAGAATGGCCAAGAAGCATTTGGAACTCTTGAACAAATTTTGAAAACAATTTATGTTTCTTCATAAACTTGAAGAGTCATTTTCCTAAAATATAAGTTCTGGTTAAGACAAGTTTTCTATCAAGAATTTTCCCACTCTTTTACCAAAAGCTGAAGAAGAAAACAGTGAAGAAGACAAAGCCAGAAAAGAAGAAGAGAGAGAAGAAGAAGAGGAAGTGGAGGAGAAGGAAGAAGAGGAAAAAAAGAAAAATTTGACATAATGGGCTAATTTACTTTGCCCTTTAAAAACTGGAGGAATAAAAAAGTATATGAAATAAACTTCAAAAACCATGATGTTACTCTCCATATAGATCAACTGACCTCCCAATTTATTTAACCTATATGAACACGATGAAAAATTCACCAGTTTTGTTGCCACTCACCGCCCCCCCCCCCCCTCGCCCAATTACCTACATCAAACACTAGGAGCCATTAATCGCACATCCAACCTTTACATGGGCAACTTTGTTACAGTCCTGTGGTTTCCAACTCATTTGTGAATCAAAATGTTTTTCCCCAAGAGCATTAAATCACAGGCAGTTTGAGCTCAAAATGTCTTTATCCTTTTAACATAAATTAATGAGTTTCCTGGAAAGGTTAAGAAAATTGAAATGCAAGATAATGGTTGTCATTCGCATCCTTAATTGACACAGCTAGTTACTGGGGAAGGGTGACTTCAAAAGGAGATCAGTGCTAAGTAGTTAGCTCTGGATTGTAAAGTACTAGTGTCATTTGTTTACATTTTGATTATTAACTAGAGTTTCTCTCTTCTCTGTAAGTAAAACAATCCTTTACATTATTTTTTAGTTTTTATTCTTGATCTCTACTCAAAGTGCAGTTCATGGACCAGTGGCATCAGCCTCTCCTAGGAACTTACTAGAAATGCAGACTCTCAGGCCCCACCTCAGACCTAGAAAGTCAGAATCTGCATTTTAACAAGACCCTCAGATTATTGGTGTGCTCATCAAAGTTTAAGAAACCATACTCTATCTAGGTCATTTGTGACAGCCTCCCAAGTGATGGTCCTTCTTTCACAAGTGCCCCCCTGTACTGTGATCTTTGTAAATTACAGATCTGGTTACCTAATTTTCATGCCAAGTCCATTTCCATAACCTGGCTACACCTTGTCTTCTGGTTCCTGCCTTCCTCTCTTATCTCTGCTCTTTCTCTCTTACCACTGATCTCCTTCATATCCACATACCCACGACTCTACATGTCCACTACAGTAGCCACCAGCCACATGTAGCTATTGAGAACTAGCATAAAATGAGAGGTGCTCTAAATGGGAAATACACACTGATTTCAAAAGCTTAGTATGGGGAAAATAATGTAAAATATCTCTATTTTTTTCATTGATGCCATGTCAACATGATACTATTTTAGGTATGTATCTATGTAAAATAAAGTATCAAAATTAATTTCCACTGTTCCTTTTGCTTTTTTAAAATGTGGCTTCTAGAAAAGTTAGTTTCACTTATTTGAATAGTGCTGTTCTATGCCTAACACATTCAGGCTTTGTGACCTGCTTGGGCAATTCTCCTGGGTTGGAATTTTCCCCCTTACCCTGTCTGCCTGGAAAATGTCCTCCCCGCTCAAATATCTCCTCTGAGTTCACTGACACTTTCTTTCAGGATAAAGCAAGGATGCCCTCAGCACTTCAGCAGTAATTCAATGTAGGTTTATCAAACTGTATCACTGTTATCTCTTCATAGTTTGGTCTCTCTTACCAGATTGATTAATCTGTGAATTAAAGGAGAGGGGTGTCTCACTTTTGAGGGTCTACTACATGTGAAATGACCTAGGCATTTTACAAAGTGTCGTGTTCCATTTTGTCCTCACAAGTAGGCTAAGTGGACTGAGCTTCAGGGAGGCTAAGCTATTTTTCTAAGGCCACACAGCTGCTAAGTGGCTGAACTAGGATTCAAACTTTCTGACTGAGAACTGTGCCCTCTTCATCTTATTTCTTTTTGTATCTCCAGGACTTAGCACAGTCCCTGGCATTTTGTTGGTACACAGTAAATTCTTTTTGGATTAAGTTTATTTCTAGTTCACATGAATTCATACTTCATACTCTCACTTGAATTACTAATGGCCTTAGGTTAGTTTTGGAGGAAGCTTTGGGAAATTATCTGGAAAATTTGATGATTCGTTAGAGAAAACGGAAATGCGAGTATATCTCAGAAAAGCTGATTTACTCTATTCATTTATTTATTTCCTTTGCCTTTGGAAAACAGAATGTTATGGTTGAAACACCACTAAGTTGGCAATCACACATCCTGGGTTCTGATGTGGCTTCTACTACTAACTCAACTTTAAAAAGCCATCCATCTTCTGGGTTTGGGTTCTTACATGATACAATCAGAGTTTGGGGCACTATGTCTCTTCCAGCCCAAAGGTTCGTAAAAATTTTATTTTCTCTGTGATTTTGCATTTTCTTTTGAATCTTGAAGCATAAAAATGACATTATATTGAATTTTCCTTGTGTTCACTTGATATACAAAAAGGATGGAGGAAAAGATACAGGAACCGAAATCCTGCAATATCCCATTTAGTTAAGCTGTGTCCCTTGCCAAATAGCTTTCTTTAAAAAATGCCAATGAGGGAAAAAAATAACAAATCTGAATATCAGAAAAGTTATATACAAAGCTTTGCAGTTGCAAGATTGTATAACCCAACAAAACTCCAGAATCAGTACTGGTGGGAATGGTTGCCAACTCTCACATAGGAAACACTTGACCTATGTTCAACTTTGATTCTAAAACACTCATGAAATACAGACTTAATAACTTCTTATCAGAGCACTTGAGAAATAGTGCAGCAAGGAGGGAAGCAGCTAATGTGAATGATATCGATAATTATCCTTTTCTTTTTCTTTTCTTTTTTTAACACGGGACAAATAATGACCTTGACAATGCTCTCAGGGGAGAAACACAACTTTGAAAATACAATTAAGATGACAAATCTCACAAACTTGACTGGGAGCAAGAAAAATCTAACATCTACGCAACATCTTTAACTAGGAGGGAGCTTGTCGAAAATAGCAAACATGTAGGTGTAAAGATAGAAAAGCTTCAGAATTCCTTTGATTACCCCTTGAAAAAAGCTTTTATCTAAGATACAAATATAGTGGGAATATCAAGCTTCATGAATGTACAGCTCTATTCAGTGCCCCTAATTCTTGAATTTCATCTTAATGGAGTCTAAAAAGCCTCAGAGTTCAAAAGAATTATAGCCTGAGTTACATTTTCAGGATTCTGAACAGAAATTGGAAGAATATGATCACAAGAGACTAATTTCTAAGACACAAAAACACTGCATTTTCCCAGCCACAGATATAGCTTGAAATACATGGGCATAAATGTGAAGTCTGCAGCGTTGTATCTGAGTTTTCTCAGTAATAAAAGTGATTGTGTAGATTCACATTTATTCAGGATGATGGCATAACTCTTCACTCTTTTATTTCTAATCATAACCTATGATGCAAATATATTCATATTTGTAATTACATATGTAAATACACACATTTATATATATGCCTCCATCTACTTTCATATACATACATACATTTATACGTGTATACTAAACCCCCTTTGGATCTCTGTTCAGATGTCACATTATCAGAGAGGCCTTCTTTGACCCCTCCCTTCATTAAATACTACCCATTTCTACCCCATGACTTTCTTTTTTCTATTTTTTGCAGCAGGAAAAAATATTTACTTTAGTAGAAAAGTACATTTTGTGTTTATGTTTTTTAATTATTAATTTTTATTGGAGTATAGTTGTCTTACAATGTTGTGTTAGTTTCTGCTGTGCAGCAAAATGATTCTGTTATACATATATCTATCCCATTAATTTCTATCTCTCTCTCTCTCTCTTCCTTCCTTCCTTCCTTCCTGTCTGTCTCTCTCTCTCTTTTTCTGACATCACCACTAGCACAATATGAAACATATGCTTTTCCTACTATGGTGTAACTCCTAGGAAAGAAGCAGTTTTTTTTCTCTTGGTCATTGCTACACCCAGAACAGAAGCTGGACATAAAGCTCCTCAACAAACATCCACTGAAAGAATGACCTCGGAACACTGCTTATTTTGTGAGTGACATCATGTTAGTCATTCTACACACAGCAACTTATGGTCTCATTTAATATACTGAAGAGATTATGACCTTGGCATATTATTTTCTTCTTTTGAGAGGTGAGCCTCAAAGAGAGGAAGGAACTCTCCCAAGCACATCCCTGCCGGCCAGTGCATTCAACCACTCAACTCTGCTCCCTCCTTCTTTCGTCCATTTGCAGAGGTCCCTGGACGTGTACCTTCTTTTGCCAAAGGTCTTATCTCTTCACTTCTCCCTGAGGACACCATGCTCACAGTCACTGAAGGCTTTGCCCAGGTCACTTCATTTGTGGAGGAAGTGAGATCAGTGACAAGTTCCTGGGGTCTTATTCATCTCAGGATATTCGGGCTGATCTAATTCCTTAAACAGATTCCTCCATTCCAAGGAGAGAACAAGAGCAAGCACCTCCAAATGCCATGAGAGGGGCTCGGATTAAGCATTTCCTTAGCAACCATAGGTGAGTGAGATGAAGGATGAGATTGCTGAGATCCTCTCTAATAAAATAGCTCCCCATCTTCTAAAAACTTTCACCTACTTCTCTCCTCCCTTTCAGCAGAAAGAAGCAGTCACTCGCTTTTCTATGTCCCCATTGAAGCTTAGCCTGTTTCTTACACATAATTACTTATGTGGCTGTTTGGTCCTCCCCTGCACCCCTGCCCCATGAAGCCACATGCATGGCATATAGTTAGTGTTCAATCAATGTTGGTTGAATGACTACTGAATAGACTTCTATTGCATTTGCCTGCTTATTATCCATTCTTCCGTTTAAAATAACAACACGCTGATTTTAAAGGGAGAAATGGGTGAAATGGGTCTTTCCCCATTTGACCCAGTTTTGATAGAACAGTCCAACAAGTTGCCCCATCCTCCCCCGACCAAGGGTCAGGCAGGTGACCAGTCTAGGCCAATCAGAAGCTCTCTTTCTGGAATTTCAACCTTGATCCAAATGGAGCTCAAGATTTAGCCTGATGGTAGGGACCTGAGGAGATGGGTTTCAGTCTTTCTCAAAGCCTAGTTCATCACTTTCCTTTAGATTCTTCGATCCATCCCATGGACTTCCAATAATATCCTCTTTTCCATAAGTTAGTCATGGACAATCTCTGTTCATTCATTTAGCAAATATTTACTGAGCACCTACTTTTGTTTTATCACTGAACAAAACAGAAAAGGATTAGTGATCTTATGGGGTCCCAGATGATGCTGACAGGTCTAGAAAAATGAGATATAGGAACTGACCTTTACTTAGATTTAATAGGACGGAAGGCCTTAGTGGTCTCACAAAAGCCATATCAGGGAGGTGTGAAGGCAAAAATGTGAACCCAGGTGATTTCAAAGGAAATGAGAACAGAGGAATTGGGCACTGTGAGTATGAACAAAGACGAACAAAGAAATGGTTGTATCATTCAGAGACTCTTAACAGATAGAAAAGTAACACAGCTATTCAGTTCTTAATGTCTTCCTTCTCCCAGTACTCTTGCTTCTCTAGTTTCTTTTTCTCCATGTTCAACTCGTGTTATCCCTCTCGTCCCTGAAGATGTGTTTTTGCATTTAGTTCCTACGCCCTCAATTCAGTATTTCATCAAATTCTGCCACACATGGTACTCTACTCTTGTCTTATGTGCCTTATCTGTCTCTAAAATTATTAGCTCCTGGAAGGCAGAGACGATGTTTTAAATGTTTCTGGTGTTCTTATAAGTGAGTACTAGAAGATTACTCACACAATGAGCACCCGACAAGGCCTTCGCTGCTGTTCTTTGTCAGATTAATTTATATTCTCTGCTAAACTAACCAATTCTTCACTTTATTAATATTTTGATAGGTAAGAATAATAACAAGTACAAAATTAATATTGGTATCTTATTCCATGTCAAAACCAGAACAGTGTATCAACGTGAAATAAAATTTCATAGAAAATCAGAGCCCGACGTACCCTCAACGTCCTGATGAAATTCTCTCATTTGTTATATTTCCTTCCTCTCCTTTGCCCCATAAAGTCCTCATTAAATATATGAAATTTCACACAGCATTGCTAGGTCATTCAAAATCCCTAAAGATAACTCTGACAAGATAATATTCCTCTCCTGCCTGTCCTTTCTAGATTTTTCTTCTGCAAACAAGAGAAGTTACTTCATTCCTACGAAGTCCGCATCTTGCTAAATAGTGTAAATTAAAAGTTTCACTGGTACTTAGGCCAGCAGAGGTAGTGGGGAACTTGGGGAGAAAGCCTTGGCGTAGCAGTGGTGAGTTTCTCTCACTGAGTGTGCTTGCATCTGCTGCTGAGGGACACAGAAGCTCTCTTGAAACCCCAGGCCTAGGCCAGGGCAGAGGTGGCAGCCACGGGCTCTGCAGTTTGTGCACTTACTCACCCTGAGGTGCTGGTTCTGGTCTAGAAAGGTCACTCGGGGTAGAGCAGTGCAATTGATACAAGCCCTGGAACCCCAAAGGGCAACATACCAGCCTTGCTCCAGTTGAAATCCCTCGAGGAGGAGGGCTATGATTTAGCCTCTGACCCTAGCCTGACCCATGCTTCATTCTGAGTGGCATCTGCCAGCCTATTAGGGAGCCTGACCGTAGATTAGAACCAAACTGCGCTTTTCCTCACTGCCTCCTTAACCTTTGTGTAAAGGCAAGTTGGGATCAACTCCCCCAATACATCTTTGTTCTTTGCATTAGTATTCCGGGAAACCATTTACTCAGGATACATCAGACCTTTTCCATCTTGGCCCTGAATATTTAAGATTTGCTCTACAAAAGACCCTTTCGCCTTTCACATTCAAAGTCATGGTGGAATACTGGTGTCTTTTTCAAAGGAAGCGGTCCAGTGGTTAGGAGTTAGGACTCCACACTTTCACTGCTGAGGCCACGGGTTCGATCCCTGGTCAGGGAACTAAGATCCTGAAAGCTGTGCGGCCAAAAAAAAAAAAGGAAGTCTTTTTCTACAGAGAAAGTTTAACTGTATTGAGTTGAAGTAAAAATTCAAAACTCTCATGCTTTACACTTGCTTTTAATCTCATACCCGAGTTCTAAACTATAACGATAATAGGTTCTAACTTAAATAGGCAAAGTCATTAGCAGAATGAAACTGACGAGTTGTCCCAGCCTTGCATCAAAGGTTGGCGTGAACCCTTGATTCAGCCTTACGCTCTTGTGCCACAACCTCCTAACTGTAAAACGAGGGGGCGATCTCTAAGCGCCCTTCTATCTTCTGTGAGAACTGTCCATTCAAATTACCCAGTCAGTTGGAAAAATTGCCCTCATTTTCAATGACTTCGCTAACTGAAACATTTTCCTTGGGAGTCGTACTTTGCTCATGCCTTAACAGCTTATTTTCTAACCTCTCTGAATTTATATAAAAGTTATAATTTTCCCTCAGTTATAGAAGTTAGGACAGGATGTCTGTCCCAGCTTCGCTTCCTGAAACTCACTACCAAAGGTGATTTAACTTGGGAGTTTTAAAACATGTCATTATATAGATGGAATATTTTTATACATGACCATCATTTCAAGTATGTCTTCTCCTGTCACTGGGGCTTAGCTAAGTGCTTATAAAGCAGGAGAGAAAAACAAACAAAATGACTACTTTTATCAAGACTGATGATAGCAGGGCACTGAGAGATTTGCTCTTGTGCTCTGGAAACAGCTGTCACTTTGAACTCAGCTTCAGAACAGCAATTTCCAGATTGGTGGCTTCCTTGACACTTCAATGCCCCAAATCCAGCAGCAAGGGAATCTGTCAGTTAACTCTAATCCCAAGCAACCTGAAGCACATTCGTACTAACGACGCACTAACAAGAACTAACAAGTACGAGCACTAACAATCGACACTTTTCAGAAACAGGGAGTTCAGTTTGTTTTCCCCTTTCTACTTGATTACTTGAACACTGATTTCTGAACTTTAGACCCAATCATGTAGCAAACATCCCCCCTGGACTGTTTTAAGCCTTATATTTGACGCTTTGAAATTGATTATTAGCAAACACCAGAATTTGTATTACGAAGTATTTTTCTGTTCAAAAGAGTTGCTTTAACCTGTAATTTAATATACTGTTGTAGAGAACGGACTTGAGGACATGGAAGGGAAGGAGAAAAGAAACTGGGACATAGTGAGAGAGTAGCATTGACATATATACACACCACCAAATGTAAATAGATAGCTAGTGGGAAGCTGCTACAGAGCACAGGGAGATCAGCTCAATGCTTTGTGAAGATCTAAAGGGGTGGGATAGGGAGAGTAGAGGGAGGCGCAAGATGGAGGGGATATGGGGATATATGTATACATATAGCTGATTCACTTTGTTGTACAGCAGAAACTAACACAATACTGTAAAGCAATTATACTCCAATAAAGATGAAAAATTAAAAAAAAAAACTTCCCACAAAAAAAGAATTATTTTTCTATTCAGAGTTGCCTTAACCTGTAACTTAATATAATATTGTACATCAACTATACTTCAATTAAAAAATAATAAAGTACACTTGTAGAACAAAAAAAAGAGACACCTTAGAAAGCTATAAATTTATAATGCTGGCACTGTTCATACACACACACACACACACACACACAAAGTTTAAGCTCCTGGTTTTGGATTGCCATCACTTTATGGGTAGCATAAGAAAATCAGTCACATTCCTTTATGTTTGAACCTTGTATTATAGTTAAGACACTAAAGGCTGTGTGCCCAGACCATTATAACAAAGGTGCCATTTATTGGAAGAATATGCAGTCTCTCTCAACACCATGTTGATACATTTTGAGTACCCAAAGAAAGAAAGGAAAATTGCATTAAGAAGAAAAGGTTTTATTTTTCCTTCAACTAGTGGTTTTAAAATCTCAAAGCTACTATGCTGTTATGAGCACAACACCACCCTCGACCTTTGAAGGGCTGTTTTGTCAAGAAAAAATTATTTTCAGGGATGTGAAAATAGACATAGCAACAGGATGACTACAACCAGTGAACTACATCCCCCCACCTTGCGCAAAGTAGAAACTCAAGAGATCCTTGTTGAATGAGTAAATAAAGCCACAAGGAATGATGAATTGGTAAAAAACATAAATGAGAATGGTATAAATAATACATGTTTTATATATATATATATACACACACATATATGTATACAAAACGAAATATAAATAAATGAATAAAACCATATTGGCAAAGGCAAAAACACTTTGTTCTAAACAAAGTATATTACGACTTGGGAGATCAGGCCTACTTTAAAGTTCTTTTCTTGACAACATCCAGATCCTAAAAAACTTCTAAATTAGTTTGGCAATGCCACAGAGTCTTGACTCAACACATTGTAAAAGTACTGTTGCTTCAAACACAAGGGAAGAAACCTGAATCTTCCTTCTGTTTTTCCACTGTGTGCAGCGACTAGCCTAGCAGGTATGTACCCATGGAGAAAATGTATTTTGCCAGAGCTGACAGACAGACAAGTACTGCACCTCGCCAACTACAACTGAATGTGCTGCCTTCAGATAGAAGAGGCTGCCGGATCCACTCCCCGCTTTGTCTCTATTGCTATTCCATAGAGAGCTGTTACCTAGGGTAATACATGTAAGTGTGTGTATTAGGCTGACATACAATGGTAGATAGGTTTTTTTATGTTTTGCTCAGACAGTGGTTATGTCTTATATCTGGACGTCTCAAAGTGACCAGATCACTGCAGACCTGCTATACTTTTCAAACATTTATGATTTGATGCCAACGATGAAGCAAGTTGAGCACAAATATTTATTTTTTTTCCTATCTCCCAATTGAATTTCCAGCTGGCTGTATATCTCATAAAAGAATAAGCACTAAGATAATTACTATGTGTATTGAATAATTCTTCTTTTTGATAGCTACATGGCCCCTCATTTCCTATCATCAGGGTGCCATCCAGAATCATTATTTTCTGTTTTTCTGTTACTCTGCCTGTCTAATTAATAGTATTCTCTTTTTAAATTCTATTGCTGGCCACTCTCCAGCCTTATCTAACATTCCCTAAAGGCTAAGCATATCTCCTTTCAGTTCTAGTAATTACTGCTTTTCCTGTAATTAACCCATGTGCACCACAATCCAAGCTCATGAAAAGTAAAATGCTATATTTATAGACTTAGGTGGAAAAAATTTTGTCAGTCAATACTTTTATGAAGAGCCTTACCCACATCCTCAATATTATGAATCTATATGAAAACATTAGAAACAGTCTTAGAAACTGGATTAGAAACACAAACTGATTGTATTTTGTCCTCATGAATACAGTCTTCTTACGGTCTGACATTACACTGGAAGGGTCAGCTATGGTACTTGCCACATTTAATGTGTTTTCTGAGGACATCAGTGCCCACATGCCCTGCTGGAGGAGGCAGCTTTAGGTAGTACCCTATATACGGGCTCATGTTCTGTGCCATGTTTTAAACCGATTTGGACCTAGTAGGGGTGCCTGACTGCCAAACCTTAGGTTGACCGGAAACCTATGAGATGACTTCATTCAGAAACTCAGCCCCAATAAAGTCAATATTCACTTGTTAGAATAAACACGTTCTTCCTCTTGGGATTTTGAGAAGAAAAATTTGAAATAAACAGCCAATTGGTAATGGGAGACTAATAAGAATTTTTTGCCTGTCTCCCTCCAGGAAGAAGTAGAGACGGCCAGAAGCAGGACGCCAGAGAAAAGATTCACGAATGCTCTTGCAGCTGAAGTGGCAATAAGATGGGAAAGAACGGTCCTCTCCTGGAGGGCCCACCGCAAAGTTGCACAGACAGTGATTGATCTTGGTCTACCTGCCTCCCTACAGCTATGCTTTTTATTAAAGTAATCTCCCATGAATTGACATCACCGTCTTCGGTTTTTCTGTTCCTACCAAATGAAAAGCCTAGCTAATAGTGGACAGGCTTGATGAAAATGTTCTTCTGAATAGGGCAACCCTCGAACCCTGGTGGGACAATTTGGAAAACAGCTTGCCAAACACCGAGAGACAACAAACACTTCTTTATGAGAGTGAACACTGAGTTGAAAATGGTTTTGTCATTAGAGGCTCATGTACTGGGTGGAACGAATATTTAGAAGCGAAGGAACAATCACAACTTGATCATCAACAACGGGTGCACAAGGGGTCTGGATTCTCCACCCGAAAGTTGTCACGGGACTCACAGCGAAGCCAAAATCATCCCAGATGCAGGATGTGGGCGACAAGGGGAAGACTCAGAGCCACCAGCCTCCAAGTTCATGTACAGAACATAGCAGGGACTCCAAAATATTTGAAGAACTCATTAATCTCCTTTCTTCAAGTCTCCCAGTCTTCTGCAGAAGAGTTACAAGGAATGGGAGGCCTCACATCTCTAGTTGGAATGAAGGATTTCCATTTTGCATGAGTGACTTCCAGCAATTGCCTGGGAACAGTATGAGAGCCAAATTGTGCTAAAGGGCCTCCTGTAGCTGAGGGGGAAAGAGAGCAAAACTATATCCTCCCCTGATCCTTTCGCCAGTTTATCTGTTCTCTAAAACCATCTATCACATAGGGGATGACAAGGATGAAGCATGGAGTCAGTTTGCAGTCTAGTATTTCAGAAATTATCCACTTAAGATTTTACCTTTTTAAAGTTTTGAAGATCCCTTCCCGTAATTTTTGCTTAGATGCGTTTAGATGACCTTATGGTAGCGTGAACGAATGTATGCAAACACCAGCAAGGCAGCATATAAAAGTACCTGCCTTGAGAGTGCAGGAGTATGCAGTTGTTTATTTGTCATTATGCATACAAATGAAGGCATCCGGGATATATCCAAGGCTTTGACTCTGGGTAGAAGGCAGCTCCTAGTGCTCTATGCCTTTGCAGGGATCTGGCAAAGATTTACTCTATGATAAACGGCTATAATCCACTAAATAAAATTGCCTCTGCATAATTCCACTGGGTCTGAAGCTTAGAGAAGAGAGGATTTACTATATAACTCACAATCGCATAACAGCAATTATCTGTTTCTGTATATCAGGCCCTGATGCTCATGTATAAAGTTGCCACTGCAGAATGTTTCCATATGTGCATACACACACACAAAATGGAATGGCTTCTCTCTCTCTCTCCTCAACCCCCCTTCCCCATACAAAATGCAATGCTTCCATTGCTCTAGCTTCTAGATATCAGGCTTTTATTAGGCATATACCTGTCAAAGATTTTAAATATTTAAGCAATATTAACAATACTTTTTATTAATTTTTAATATTTTAAAAATATTTTTACAATCAGCTTCTTGAAATCCTAACTCCTCCTAAACTTCCTGATTTCTACCTCCAGGTGTCATTTGAGCGATCCCTGTCCAGTTTCTTGATACATCTCTCTCTTCTCCCCTCTTCTCTGGGCTAAAGCAGTGTAGGAAGACAAGTACACTTGCACATGGAGAAATGACCTATAAACAGCACTCAGCAGCTCAGTGAGTAATAGTCAAGATAACAGTATTACATAATTCTCCATGATGTATGCCTGTTCAAAATGCTCTATCTATATGAAAAGGACACTTTATTTAAATTAAACTGTATATATGTGTGTATATATATGTATATATATAGCAAATGAGAGAAAAAAGATATACCCCTGTATTGCTGCTGAGAAACACTGTCATAGAAGACAGTAAAAACATTTCTTTCTAGCCCCTATCATATAGTAAATCAGTGGTTTACTATATGACCAGTTCCAATGTGGGGAAGGGGGGTTCCCCCACATCAACAAGCGATGCTTGGACACCAGCTGGGTGTCCTACAATTAAACTCCATATTGATGCTATCTGCCCTGGAGAGAGCATCAGATCCCACAGGTTAAGAGCGCAGTCATATAAGACTGCCGCTCCACCCATTTCCCACCAACTTCAGAGGGAGTCGCAAGCTCAGGTTGTCACCTGTGTGTCTGACCGACTGGCTATAGAGTGGAGAGCCCAACAACAACTGCGTTCAATTAATGTGCTAGAGCGGTTCACAGAATTCAGAAATATTTTACTTATTGGATTATCAGTTTATTATACAAGGATATGATGAAGGATACAGATGAACATTCAGATGGAAGAGATGGATGGGCAAGGTATGTGGGAAAGGGTGTGGAGCTTCCAGGCTCCTCTGAGTATACCACTCTTCCCAAACCCATTCTCCCCAAGTCTCCTCCGACCTGGAAGCTCTCTGAACCCTCTCCTTTCAAGTTTTTATGGAGGCTCCATTCCATAGGTTTAACTGACTAAATCATCGACCGTTGATGAATTCAATCAATCTCCCACCCCCTCTCCTTCCCTGAAGTGGTAACTGAAAGTTCCAACCCTCTAATTACATTGTTGGTTCTCTTGACAACCAATCCCCATTCTTAAGTTACCTAAAGACTTTCCAAAAGTCCTCTAATTAATATAACAAAAGATACCTTTATTGCTTTTATCACAGGATATTCCAAGGGTTTTAGGAGCTATGAGCCAGGAACCCTGAACAAAGACCGAATATACATGAGAAATATATTTTGGCTGTCTGCATGGCCAAAAACTTACTTTTTATAAATCACAATATAACAGATAGCAAGGAAATAGTATTTTCAATAAGTAAAAAGCAACCAAGAAGGTGTGGGGGACTTGAAATTAGGGTTTGTCTATTTGGTCAATTATATCACATGGAAAAAAATGGGAAGGATGCAATGAAATTAGGGAAATTAGTAGACATGGAACTAATGGTAGAGGTGTCTTTTATTTAAGATGAGGTTACCAGGAGTAATTTCCCAAGGGAAACTGCGTGGCGTATCTCCCAGTGCATTTGCTTTAATTAACTGAAGTAAATATGACATTACAAAGAGGTTTAGCTTAGCTAATGAGTCCATTTGGGGGTCAGGATTTCTTTCTTTGGAAAACAAAATGAAGAAGAGGATTCTTGCTTCCTTAAGCTTTTTAATGTACTGGGTCTGCCATGTACAGTTGTGCAGGTTGTCATAGCATGAAGGCATGGAGCAGATCCTGTTGAAATCCTGCCTGGCCTCTGTGGCTTAGCCCAGCTAGGGACTGTGTCGGCTGGGAGGGGCACCTGGTTCTAATTTGCACGAAGGAACAATATGGGTTAGTAGTAAACCTGCAATATACTATGTAGAAAAATCAAACTGCATTTAAATGCTTTGTAATATGACACTGAATATCAAACTTTTGTGCTCTTCTTACAGAGACTACTCTTTCACACAATACAAATTCAGAAGAAGTTTACTACTGTCAAAAAAAAAAAAAAAAAAAAAAGACAGCAGGCCCCAAATGGGGTCACTTGTACTAAGCCCCACGGCAGCAAACTTAATACCTAAGCTAACTGCAGTTTCGACCTCTCCTAGGAATGTAAACTGTAACCAGACAATCTGGAATTTTTTGGCCAGCACTAGTGAGGTAACTTGCCTGATAGACCCCTTTCATCCCCCCCAAAAGATGAGGTAATCCACTCTTTCCTTGTCCCCTCTGCCTATAAAAGTCTCCCTTTCTATATAGCTCTCTAGAGCTCTTTTCTGTTTGCTAGATGGATGCTACTCAACTCATGTATTGTTGAATAAAGCCAATTAGATCTTCAAACTTAGCTGAATTTTGCTTTTTAACAGCATCTTCTAGGGCACTGGTTTCAAACAGGTGTCTGTAGTCATGGAGAATGGGGATGCAGGAGTTCTTGGGCATGTTTTTAAGATTCTGCAAATTTTCTGTAGGATTTGATTTGATGCTTTTATTCAGATAATAGTCTAAAAAATAATATAATCTCTTCTGTAATACCAAAAAGTAATACTAAAGAGGACTGTAAGATGAACCTAATAAGTCAATGATTTGTCTGCACCAAGTAAATCCAAAGAAGAAATGAAGACTTTACTGTGGTCTACCAGGAAACTATCACCTGGCACTTGAAATACATAGGCATCCTGAAATCAAAATCCACATTGCCATAACAGTTAATACCATATTCACATTTTGAGTGGTAATTTCATTTCAGCCCAACAACATGTTTTGCCACATTAAATTAGTTTCATTAACTTGATTTTAATTGATTTTGTAGCCTCTACTTGGTTGTTAATTTGTTTTGATTTCATGGTTAGACAAGGGCTCTGAGTATGAGGAGTTTATAACCAGGTTTGCAAATGTACAGGTTTAACATGGTTATTATGTTGCATGTGTATGTATCAAAAAAATTTAATTCCAGTGGTCCAAAAATTGTTTTCTTTTAAAAGGATCCATACATTACTCAACCTTGAGAAAGAAACCCCTTTATACCTTCCATACTACACCTGGGCCTTCTGAAGTGCTGTGGGACAACAGAGTTATTACGGGCAGTCATCCCATCCCTGTATAAGTACCAGTCATTAACTGTAGTGTGAATAAATCTCAAAGATATCCATGCTATTATTCTTCAAATGTACACAAATACTGTTGTACTGAGTGAAGTATAAAAATGTTTGAGTATTACTCATTTCTTCATCATTTCCACTGATCAATGTATATTAAATACAAATGCTATATGCATACCATGCACATCTGTACATGGGGGCAGGGGAGAGTGTCTGAAATTTTCTAACCTTAAGAGTGAGCAATTTTACTAAAAAATGAATGAAAACTATTTCCCTGTGAGCCCATTGGCTATTTTGTGGAAAAAATATGGGTCATGACGTCGTATTTCCAATAAAGATGATATTTTGCACCAGGCTGTACCATGTGAAGGACCCTACCTGGTTTTTTTCCTTTTCTAAAGAATCAAAGAACCCTTGGTATTATTCTACAGTCCAACATCTTGTTTCCTCAGCCTATGAGTGAGCAGGAAGAAGGAGGTAAAGACCAACTTGATTACATAACTAGTACTTGAAGTTTCTTATGTTCTTCAGTTAGAGAAGAGAGTATGAATGATTAATGAAAATAAAAACCAACTTTAAAATAATACACCCATTTTGTTTAAATAACTTTATTTAATGATTGGGCAGGATTTTATTGACTATGTGAAAATGGAATGAAAGAACTGATTATAATATACACAAGGCATTTCTGATTTTCCCTAGAACCGGAGCCCACATCTGCCCAATGACAACTACTGTTTAATGCTTTTCAAGGCTGAGTGGAAACCTTTGCAAGACGGGGGATGTGCAGATGCCAGGACCAGTGGGAGTGTCAGCTGGTGGACGTGATCCAGCACCTGTTTTATCAGAGGCTGCTGAAAGCAGTGATTCCGGTTTTACAGAGTAAGCTTTTTCAGCAGAAGTAGAAAGATTGTTTTCTTATTTTGGACTAACTTAAATCTGTAAATGGTAATGAGGCGTTTGTTAAGACAACAGAAGAAATTCTCACTTTTTCATTCAATCTATAAGTAAACAGGAAAAGGAAAATAAAGACAGTGTTGGCTACATAACCAATCCTTTCTTCTGTTGATGGGGATATGTATAGTTAAAAGAAAAAAAAAACATTTATAGCCAAAAGATGGAGAAAAATACTCACGTTTGGTTAAAATTGTATATATGCATTTTTAAGAAACAAGATCTTTAGACAACAGCCCTTTTTAAAAACATCACTTGAGTATTTTGCCTAAGGTGACCTTTGAGATTGTAAGAGCCATTAGAACAAGGAATATGGCTATACTGTTCATCACTGTCTTTCTACCTCCTGGAATAATGCCTGGCATAGACCGAGCATATAATAATTGTTGAAGTAATTATTTTTAATTATTTAATTTTAATTGATTTTAACATAAAAATTGGTGAAGTTGTTTCTTGTCCCAAGAATCTTTGAAAATACTTGAGAATCTCTCATCTTCTATCAGATCTGAAGGTAGGTAAGCCTGGCGCTACAGTATATTCTAGTCAAAACTATTGGCAGGAGAGAATCTTAGACTCTGAGATCTTAAAATACCAAGCTTCTAAAAAATTTGCTAGAGTAAGAGCAAAAGAAAACCACCTGTTCCTGGATTGCCATATGTACAAACTGCATTTCATCCTGTTTTGCATCTCACACGAATTTGCATATTTTCTCCACCACAATAGATCAAAAACCCCACAACATTGAATTTTATTTTAAGTTGTCATTTGGCCATCACAAATAAATGATGTATCCCAGGGCGAGCCTTTACCATCATAATGCAAATTTAAACTGTGAGTGGTGCTGTGCAGTTACATTAGGCCCCATGATTAATGAATTCAGTGAACAGAAATAGATTTATGTCCTCATATTGTATTTACTACATGACTAGCTAACTAGGTGGCAACAGATGGCCAGATCCAACTTCCTCTAAAGAAATGTTTTTTAAAAAGTTTAAAACAAAACCACTAATTTGAAAAGATCTGTATGCCCCAATGTTCATAGCAGCATTATTTACAGTTCCCAAGATATGGAAACAACCTACGTGTCCATCAACAGATGAATGGATAAAGATGATGTGGTACATATATACAATGGAATACTACTCAGCCATGAAAAAGAACGAAATTTTGTCATTTATAAAAACATGGGTGGACTTGGAGGGCATTACACTAAGTAAAATAAGTCAGACAGAGAAAGATAAATACTGTATGAAATCACTTATATGTGGAATCTAAAAAATACAACAAACTAGAGACTATAACAAAAAAGAAGCAGACTCACAGATACAGAGAACAAACGAGTAGTTACCAATGGGGGGGTAATATAGAGGTGGGGGAGTGGGAGGTACAAACTATTGGGTGTAAGATAGGAGCTAGGATGTTCTGTACAACACTGGGAATGTAGCCAATATTTTGTAATAACTGTAAATGGAAAGTAACTTTTAAAAATTTTATAAAAATAAAAAAATGTTTTAAAATTTGAGATGTTTATTGTAATTTTTAAAAAATAGCAGGTATCATTTCATTAGGGGTGTTTCGGGGGAGCACAATATTGATTTATCCTAGGATTACAAATATTAGGAAACTGATTGCTTGATAAATTGAATAATAAGATGTGATATAGTATGGACGTTCCTGAGTAATTAATGAGTCAAAAAGTTTAAGAGACTAGGTTCGTCCCAGGGAGACAGGACAGTGAAATCCCTTGCTCATCTGTTTAACAGGCTCCTCGGGCTGGTGAGGCCCTGGGAGGCTCCTGCCTGGCACCCTCATCCCTTCAGCACTTCCTAAGTGGAAAGTCTCCTTGGAGAGACAATAAAATGTCACGGGTCCTTCAGTTGCAGACACACTCTAACAGTGACTCAGGAACTTCTTAGCAACATCCGCCCTTACTTTACTTGGAAATGACTTTGCTTTTGAACTAAACTGGGTTTGATGCCAAGGCCAGCACCTCTTGCAGCCTCTGCTGAAAACTGACTATAATACGTCCGTGTCTGTGGGTGAGATACTTGCCTTTAAACACCCCACAGATACCTAACTGCTCAAAGAATTGTTGGTTTGATTATATTCAAATCTCTGTGAAGGGTCAGGGAAATACAGACATGCCTCCGGGTCTCCAGGAGTCGACATTGTAGTAGATAAAATAGGATAAGATCTGAGGGTGCTTTGTAAAGTGTAGGGCCTTATGCAAACACTCATCATGAATATTACATACAAAGATAGCTAATAATACCACAAACACAGGTAAATATAAAACACAGAGTACTTCCAATACAAAAATACGTATCTGTCTCACCTGGAAGAAAGCTGTTGTCTCAAATATTAAATTTTATCAATTCTCTCACCTTCCAGTTGAACCTCTTTCTTTTTACCCACCACTGTTTTCTCTTGTCCTTTACTTCTATCTAGACTCTTTAATTACCCAGAATGAAAGTCCTGAGCAAAAATTCTAAGAGAAAAATGGTTTTTGTGTTTAGAATGCATTTTCTGGGCAGTAATTTTGGTTACCTAATCAATTAACCAATCAATATAAAATGGGTGACAAGTATATTCTAGCCCAGAAATGGAAAGAAGAAAGACTCCCCAAACAAAAAAAGATGTCTGACTCTCGGAATGTGATAAAATTGGATGTTTTAGTTAAAGTTTGATATTTTTAAGCATTATATGAGAAGTAGATATTCTGGCAGAGTGAAATGTCCATGTGGTCTTAAAGACTTTTTTTTAAATGCCAAGTTGATGCCTGAAGCAAATATTCACAGCTCAGATATTATGAGATCTGTGAAATCTGAGGTTTTATATTAGAATTGAGACATAACTTTAACTGACAGCCTTCTGGTTCTATTGCACATGGTTCTTAGGGCTAGTTTGAAATGTGATGTTTTTCAAGCATCTGATTTAAAACAAGGTAATAGAATTAATAAAATTGCATTTCCTGTCCCACTAAAAAGGCAACAAAATTGTGTAAGTTTGAAAAATACACTAGTTATTCAAATGAGACTAAACGATACAAGTTATAGTAACTGGAAGTTAATTGGGGAAAGTAAAACTATTTGTCACAGCACTATTGAGTCGCTGCAGGGTATACAAGCACATATACAAGGGGCAGCTCCCAGGTACAAAACACCGTTAAGAAACCTTGGCATAAAATGGAACTTGGTGGTAACCAGTCTTTCTATTTGGAGATATAAGCATCTTTTAATATTTACCCCCAATTTCATTTCTGGAAAATGCAAACAGAAACCACCACATACTAATGACTACGTACTTTCAAACCTCAACGAATGAGCGGCTTCTATGTACTCAATAAGTTCACCAGATTTTAAAGTTCTTTTTATTATTTTAAAGGGCACATTTTCTTATTTGAAGGTCTTTTTCTTATCACGTCCATATTGTATCTTTATATAAATGTCTGGAAATCCTACTAGGTTTGGTACAAGCTTAAATTAAAAATGGGATTGAAAATAGAATCCATTTGCTATGATCTGTAATCCGCTCTAACACTTTTCTGAGCTTAAACAACACATCTTAGTATAAACAGAAACTTTAAACATGTTTTTGTGGGGCATCCTTTACCCATATAAACCAATACATACCTTTCAATTTAAGAGCGAAGGTTGGGTGTTATTTTTGATCAACAAATTGTTGTCCAGGAAGAGTTGATTTCATGCTTAAGACTAATTAGTATAATTGCTTGGTATTTGAGAATGACCAGCCCACCCCGCAAGTACCATTTACCCCACCAAAAAAAGTCAAAACACTACAGAAGGGGAACATATGGTCCAAGCACTATGGGAGAGAAAATGTTACTTACCAGATGAATGTAGGAGAAAGGCCACTGTGTAGAGAAAAGTGGGCACAAAATATCTTGTTACACTTTCAAATAAGTCCAGATAAATGATAAGACTATAATTGTCTATTGCATCACAATACTTTTAATAGATTCATTATTGTTAGTTAACTTCACAAAATCTGCTTTCTCCCCTTATGAAATGTGTCTATACACATATTTGTAAATGTATTCAGAAATTACATTCGAAATTGATGCACACGTAATTAACGGTGTTTGAATAATTCTGTGACAAAAATCAGCATGTAAATATGCAGGTCCTGAACGAGCATCTGGACTATGCCCAGCGCTGTGGGGAACACGGTCGCTTCTTTGGGGAGCTTGTAACCTAACCAAGGAAATCAGATTAGCTACACCTCTGTGCATAACTGAAAATCAAAACCAGACCTCTTTGTTCATTGCACTCTAGCTAGCTGGGGCACTTGTTCTCACCTTTCTTCCATAACCAACACCCTTAAACGAGGAATCAGTGTTTAGTATCTCCAGGTTCTCACCCCTATTCACTCTTCTACGCACAGCAAAGGGGCTTCTACACTGGATAAACAACCTTTGTTAAAGGCACCAAAGGAGAGGACCACGGTCAGTCCTTTCTGGGTCTCTCTGCTGCACGTGAACCTGCTGGCCATTGTACTTCCCTAGAAAACCCCTTCTCCCCTAGCTGGCTCTTGATTCCCCTCTGTCTTCTGTCCTCCTCAGATGTTAGTGCTGGCCCCTCTTCTCTCTGCATCCCCTTTATTTTATTTTAATTTTTTACTTTTTTGGCTGCATCAGGTCTTTGTTGCTGCACACAGGCTTTCTCTAGCTGTGGCGAGCAGGGGCTGCTCTTCGTTGTGCACGGGCTTCTCAGTGCAGTGGCTTCTCTTGTTGCGGAGCACGGGATCTAGGTGTGCAGGCTTCCATAGCTGTGGCACGCGGGCAGAGTAGTTGTGGCACACGGGCTTGGTTGCTCCGAGGCATGTGGGATCTTTCCGGATCAGGGATTGAACCCGTGTCCCCTGCATTGGCGGGCAGATTCTTAACCACTGCGCCACTGCAGGAAATCCCTGCATCCCCTTTAAAATGAATGTTCCTTGGGGGTGTGTTGCCAGTTCTCTTCTGTCTCTCACCATGGTTTCCCTAGCATAATGCTTCCTAATGTTCTGCCAGATCATGGCAAGTATAGAAAAGGATGAAGATGGATGCTAACTAAACCTATGGTGCTGATCATTTTGTAATATATACATGTATCAAATCACTAGGTCTACACCTAAAACTAACACAATGGTAAGGGTACCCATACTTTGGCACAATGCAGTCACTGGTGAGACACTGAACAAGAACCTTTGACCTGGGAGATCTTATTCTCCTATGAATTTAGTAACTGTGAACACTTCTCCCTAATTCCTGACCCATGCATTCACTTTTTTTTTAAATTAATTGATTAAGTACTTTATTTTTTATTTTTGGCTGCATTGGGTCTTCATTGCTGCACACGGGCTTTCTCTAGTTGTGGAGAGCAGGAGCTACTCTTCGTTATGGTGTACAGGCTTCTCAGTGTGGTGGCTTCTCTTGTTGTGGAGCATGGGCTCTAGGCCCATGGGCTTCAGTAGTTGTGGCACATGGGCTCAGTAGTTGTGGTGCATGTGATTAGTTGCTCCGTGGCATCTGGAATCTCCCAGGACCAGGGATAAAACCCATGTTCCCTGCATTGGCAGGTAGATTCTTAACCGCTGCACCACCTGGGAAGTCTGCATTCACTTCTTGAGGGATCCTCCAATAGGATGTCACACAGGCACCCTAAAATCCACCTGTGTGTGTATAAGCCCCTTAACCTGTCCCATGAGTATCTGCCCCATCCTCTGTTCCCTGAACTGGTGAATAGAACTTAGTAGATCAAGGGAGAAACTTGGAGGGCCTCCATTCTTCTTCCTATAGTTCCATAATCAATTGGTTACTAGGTCCTGGCTATTCCACCCTTTAAAATATCTTGACTGTAAATCAATTTTCCATCCCGGCTATCACTGCCCCAGCTCAGGCCTCTGTCATGTTTTGCCAGACACTGAAGATAAACCAAGTACCTCCCTGTCTCCAGCATTGGCCTTTGCCAATCCACCATCCTCACTGTTGTTGAGTATCATAGGAAGCCCTGCATTCTCTGACCTCCCGTCTCCTGTCTGCAATTTCCTGCTCACACAGTGTGTCCCCTGGTCCCATCTGTTTTCTTGCTCTTTGCGATGTGTGCATGTAAACTGCCTTCATGGCTTCATAGACATGCTTTCCTCTGCCTTCCTGGGGGACACCATTCATTCCATAAGCCCTACTCAAGCATCCCCTTCTCTGTGAGCCCCCACTGGATCCCAAGGCTCTATTGGGTGAGATCCCTATTTCCTGCTGACAGTTACAGCACTTCTATTATATCACAGTCTCCTTCCATAGCCATCTTCTTTCTAGGCTGTGCTCCTTAGTGGCAGAGATGTCCATAGCCAGTTCAGTGCACTGCAGATCATATGTGAATATTTTAAGAACTACATATAAAACCTTTGCAAACCAGAGTAACCTAAAGGCCAAATGAATTTTGTGTGGACTGTTTCCTCTGATTAGAATGCTCTTCAATTCCTGAAACCCTTCCCCTATGTGCTGCCGCACATGGTTTCATTCATGAGAAAAATCCTACTCATCCTCCGAGCATCAGCCCAAGTGTTCTCCTCAGTAAGGCTTCCCCAACTCTGCCAGGCAGGGCTGGACTCTTCACTGTCTGTGTCCAGTGATGCTTTGTGTGTGCCTAGACTATGACACTGCCATTTTGCATTGGAACCATCTGTTTACTATTCCTCTACCCAAGCACACTCAGGCTTCTAAGAACTAGGGGTTTGCCTACCTATCTTTTTGTTCCAAGTGCCTAGCCCAGGGTCTGGGTGTAGGTGATGCTAAACAGAGGCAGGATGAAGAACAGCTCTATTAGGACTTCCCTGGTGGTGCAGTGGTTAAGAATCTGCCTGCCAATGCAAGGGACACGGGTTTGAGCCCTGATCCGGGAAGATGCCACATGCCTCGGAGCAACTAAGCCTGTGCGCCACAACTACTGAGCCTGAGCTCCAGAGCCCACGAGCCACAACTAGTGAGCCCATGTGCCACAACTACTGAGCCTAGAGCCCGTACTCCGCACCAAGAGAAGCAACTGCAATAAGCCCACGCACCACAATGAAGGGTAGCCAGTCGCCATGAGAGAAAGCCTGGGTGCCGCAACGAAGACCCAACACAGCCAAAAAATTTTTAAAAAATGAATAAATAAATTAAATTAAAAAAATAGCTGTATTAACATCTAGAACACTGGCTCCACTATCACCCCTCTGGGATAATTGTGAAACCGGGTTTCAGAGTTCCCACAGTGGGAAGACACACCGAGGAGGCTTTCCACATGAAAGGGCAAGAGCACTAAGTCTTCACTGACTCATACCCTGCGTCCCACATCTTGCGGCATTTCAAATTGCATAATCATCTCAAGCAGTTCGAATTATAAGTGACTAAACACTGGTATAGCACATCCTTTACCTGCCTACTGAGTTAAACACTTAGCCCCATAAATTACCCAAGTTACCTAAAAGAGGCTTGAATCTTGAATCTGCTTAGTCACAGTCTGAACAATGGCTTGGGACGAGTTGCCTCAGCCAAGACTCAAACTAGGGGGTTAAAGAGGTTTTCCTCTGAGCCTCTAAGCAGATCTGCCAGAACAGGGAGCAAGGCAAAAGCATCGACTCACAGCGGGAGCTCACAGCTGAACCAGCTGGCTCTGCTCACCCTGAGTCTGTCTGTGCTCCTCTCCCAGCAGGTGCTGAGTCTCTAAAGCTTATTAGTATCCTGGGCCAGCAGTTCCTACTAATAATACCAGCGAACATTTGCCAAGTGCTTACGATGTATCAGAAACTCTTTAAGAACTTTATACCTATTGCCTTATCTAATCCTCACAACTGTAAAATAGATGCTATTGTTATTATTATCCCTGATGTATTGAAAAGGAAGAAAGGCATAGAGAGGTTCAACAACTAACTCAAGGTCCCATACACGGTGAGGGCTGGAATGGGATGCACACCAAGGGGCTCCTACTCCACAGCCCCTGGTCTAAGCCACAGGCGCCAATCAAGGCTCAGACAGAACTCATTGCTTTCTCAAAGAGAAAGAAGGCGAAAAGAAATGGTCTGACCATCCGCACAAATTCATCTTACCAAGACCTTAAATAAGGAAAAATCTAATCTCTTCTCAGGATCTTTTGCCCAAGAGGGCTTGATGGTGATAACTGTTCTTCCTTGGATCTGCTCCCTAAAAGGGGTTTGATAGCCTTCTAAGTAATTGTCCCTATAGAAAGAAACACTGTTGTACCAAGTCACATCAAACTCGTCAAAATCAGGTGATTACCAGTCCCACCTGACATATCTGTTGTTCTAATCCACCAGGTCTCCCTCTTTATATCACAGAAAAATGCCAAGACCATTATGTGATAATTTTAGTCCATATAACCCTAACATTTTCCACTTGATTTATGTGTTCAGCTAGAACATGTTAAAGTAATTCAAACAGGATTTATGAATGCCTTTTGTCTTTGTCATTTTTCCTGGAATTCTCCATCCTTTGGCCATTTTCTTAATGACCTCTCATTCTGAATCCCTTTTAATGCTTTCTTCTGTATGTCAGAATGCTCAGAAATGACCCAGAGAGCTTTAAAACACACCCAAAGAGCAAACATTCTCATGTATTACCATATACCACTGTGATGCATAAACTGCAAGGTTCTAATCTGGTTTCCTAGTGTATGCACGCGTACTCCTTTACGATCGTCACTGAGTCACATTTTAAAAAGAAAGAAGAGGGTAAAGCGAGTTGCTCAAAGTCCCTACCACAAGACAGGTGTTCCTCTGGGACCCTAATTTCATCTACAGCTGCCTTTACTACCCATTAACAACTATTCAGAAGACAACAAAAAAGCTTTTTCTCCACTGCTTGAAAAACACATGTGACCTGCAGAAACCGAAATATGTTTTTTAAAATGTCTCTTAGGAAAGCCTACCTGCGATGACTTTAAAAAAAATTCTGATGCGGTCTAGCAATTGTGCTAAGGACAGAAAGGCTGAAAGAATTCTAAATAGCTGTTGACTCTTGCTTCACCATGCACCTTCCCACTTGGCAAGACTGGTGTGGGGACATTATAACTGATTCACCATTAATTGGATTGAAACTGGATTCCAAACCGAGTTAATGTATTACATGAGAAGGTTGGAATGCTGAGCACTTGACTGCAGAAAGAAATCCACTTTCCTCTTCATAAGTGTCCAAACAACAGGGTAAGGCAATAAAATATTTTCCATGAAAAATTATTAAATTGTATCATACATATTTACATCTATTTTAAAGATGAAAGCATATTTTCAATAGACAGGCTTATAGCCTTCACCGTAGCCATATTGATTTTCCCATATTTAAACAACAGGAAAGCAATACTACAGTAATTTCACTTATCAGGATGTTCCTAGAGCAACCGAAGTAAATAAACACTTGAATGTTATGTTGTCAAAATAAATTGATCAAGCAAAACCAGTCTGATACTTTTCCTTTGATATTCTTAGCATCTAATAAACCATGCCTAAACCACTTATATATTATACGTAGATGGTGCTTAAAGTATGCCTATAAAATATTAGGCTCAATTCTGTGAATGGAGCAGAAGTGTGCTGGTAAATGTTTAACAACCGGCTCAAAGAAAGTTCCAATGTGTTGGTAGTGCTTGATGATTTCCATGGGGTAAATACTCCCTCCAAGGCTGATTTCAAACTACTGATATGATGTCACTGAATGTGGAGTTGGGAAGAGATGTGCCTAGCTGGCTCTCAAGACCCTGTATATGCTGGCTCCAGCTCACCCCTGGAACTGAGCTACTTTTAAATGTCAAGATTCTGGCACCTAACTTCCCCACCTGCAAGATATGTTAATTGGAATAGAAAATCTCTAAACATTCTTTAAGCTCAATTCTTTAAATATTTCAATAATTTCCCTGCTCTGAATTTAAAGGCAGCCTGAATCTGACTCCAACATTTAAAAAAAAATTCTGTTGAGTCCAAGTTTATTTTTCTGAGAACTTGGAGATGACGGATGACCTCCAACACAGAACATGTTATTCCTACTAAGGTAGGAATATGTATATGTTAGGTATGTTTCAGAAATATGCAAAAAGGGAGGATTCCATGATCTTGTCACAAGGATGTCAGTTCCTATAGTTCAGCTCCAAAAGGAAAAAAATGCTGGGTCAGTGAGGAAAAACACAGTAAGATTGGCTGTGCCCGCTTCATTTCTACTTCCGCATTTTCAAAATTGGCAAAGTCAAAGGCATCCCTATTTCTGGTGCTTTGGAGAAGAAATAGCTCATCTGCTTTGCAAGAACTACACTTTAAACCTTTCTTCATGTCTAGGGATTTACTTGAGAGGGGACCATGAACTGAATATTGATGAGAAAATGTTAGTGGTATCACACAAATACTATTGCAATGATAATGTACAACAGGAGTAAAAAATCAACATAACCCTTTTCCCCACATTTTTCAGAACCCAGACACAAACTACAGAGAACATCAGGCCTCTGGACCTTTCCCCAGAAGAGAGGGGCTGAAGAGTTGGATACAGCAAGGCTGAGAGGCCTGACTGGCTTGGAAGCAGTTCTGGGGGAACGTTTGTCTCCCTGCTCTGCTTCTCCTTCCAGAAATTGTGAGAAGGAAATAAGGACCAGATATTTAAAGATGTCTATAGATGTTACTAAAAAACAAAAAGAACTTTCATTCCTTGCTGATGGGAAAGAAAAATCATACAGCCACTTTTGAGGACAGTTTGGCAGTTTCTTACAAAACTAAACATACTCTCACCATATGATCCAGCAATCGCACTCCTTGGTATTTGCCCAAAGGAGCTGAAAAATATGTCCACACGAAAACCTGCACACAGATGTTAATAGCAGCTTTATTCATAATTTCCAAAACTTGGAAGCAACCAAGATGTCCTTCAGCAGGTGGATGAATAAATAAACTGCGGTACATGGAGACAACGGAATGCTACTCGGCACAAAAAAGAACTGAGCTATCAAGCCATGAAAAGCCATAGAGGAACCTTAAATGCATAGAAGTGAAAGGAGCCATTCTGGAAAGGCTACACACTGTATGATTCCAATCAGAGGACATTCTGGAAAAGGGAAAACTGTGAGGGCACTAGAGAGATCAGTGGTTGCCAGGGGTTTCGGGGGGGGGGGGGGGAGGGAGACAGGTGAATAAACAGATCACAGAGAATTTTTAGGGCAGTGAAAATACTCTATATGATACTCTAATGGTGGACAGTCATTATGCATTTGACCGAATCCATAGAAAGTACACCACCAGGAGTGAACCCTAGGGTCAACTATGGACTTTGGGTGAAGGTGACACCTCAAAGTAGGTTCATCAATTTTAACTAAGGTACCACTCTGGTGGGGGATGTTGATGATGGGGGAGGATGTATGTTTTGGGGCAGGGGAGTACTGGGGAAATTTCTGTGCTTTCCTCTCAATTTTTCTGTGAAGCTAAAACTGCTCTTAAAAAAATAGTCCTTTTATCAATACCTTATACACCTTAAACTTACATGATGTTATATGTCAATTGTCTCAATAAAAATATTAAAAAATGAAAAAAAAACACGTCCTTTTACAAAATATGAAGGAGAAATCCAATTAGCTTGGTATAAAGATGGACTGATAGCAAAGTGGGCATTACCCTGTTACATTTCTTCACGACAAGTACTTCTTGAGCACCTCTTATGGGCCACGGCCAATTCTAAGCCCTGAGGAGTCAGGGGTGAATAAGGCGACACAGTTCCTTTCCTCGGAAAGCTTGGAGTCCAGGAGATGTTAATGTTCCTACTGATGGATGTAGTTGTTGATGAAACTGTTAAATCCATGTTGAGCCTTTGATGAATTCGCTATTTTGTTATCTAATGAAACAAGTCACCATAAACCATCACAAGTCATCTCTTCTTTTTCTGAAATTTTGTCCAGGTTTGAGAAGGTGGCTTTGGTAATCTAATAAAACATTTCTCACTGTGATACGACATCAAGATTTTATGTTAATAAACTAAACTGAACATGATTCTCGCTTGAAATGTTTGAAAGGTGTTTATTGAGCACCTACTATGCCAGGTGCTTTGCTTTATATCCCCCTTTCACGTAATTCTCACAGCAATTCTGAGAAATGAGTATTCCCATTTTACAGGTAAGCAAGCTGAAGTTCATAAATATAATACAATAATAAACTTGCCCTAAAATTGCCCAGCAGAGTCAGAATTCATACCCAGATCTGTCTGACACAAGTCCATGGTTATTCCTCTACATGCAATGTTTTTAAGAGCTGTCGGTAGGGTTGTTATATCTTACCTGACCACAGATTCCCATGGGAATCAATGCTCCCTAGACATTTTTCTCCTTCTACATACAATGATGTATGACAAATCTGTAGGCACTCCAGGCGATTTATCCCTGGGAAGACCAGAGCTCTACCTTTTACTTGCCACCATACTTTGTTTTTCTGCTCCTAACTGTACAGCCTCTAGATCTTCATGACAGTGAGGCATTTTATTCTAACACTAGGCAGAGCTAGGAATATAATGGGAGAAATTATGTGAACCTAAGGCTTGAAACTGTTTTCCTACTCAGGGGAAGAAAATAATGAACCCCACAACAGATTTATGGAAACTGAGGCCTTATGGAAAAAATTTATGTTTTTATGAACTCACATAAATAACACAATTGTTTTTCCTTAGGTCACTAAAGAGCAAGCATGAGAGAGATGAAAGGAATTATAATTTTAAAAAGACACCAGCAAGCACTCAAGATTCATTGTGGTTATTGGACCGTAGTTGAGGTTTCTAGAGATTGACAGAGAACAAAGTCCACTGAGAACCAGCAACTGGAAAGAAAATTACACCAGCTTTAATATACACCAGTGTCGAGTGTTTTTGCCCAGTTGTAGTGAATGCACTAAATATTTGATTCAATGTACTAGAGCCATAACACGCTTCTCATTTTCCCCAGTTCTGACTGATGAGTCGTGGCTGCAGCAAAGCTTTCATTTAAGCATTACATCTGTTTCTCTACTTGGCCCCTTTCTAGGTTTTTATTTTAACATATGTGATTTCTTCTCAAAATCAGTATCACCATTTCAACTCTGTTTGAGATAACAAATTTAACATGAATCCCTGCTGGTCTGAGCCTTGGCATGAAGTTAAAAGGAATCACATGTTTCACAATTAGACTTTCTTTCCCAACAATACTCATATATTTTTATCAATTATTAATCGATATGTTTAATTAATTGTTATTCTTATTTTACTCTCTGCCATCTGCCATCAAAGATCTTAGTTATCAAAGTATTATGATGGTTGAATTTAAATGAAATAGCCAACAAAAACTTTGGAATGAACCACGCACAATTTTTTGCAAATAAGTCGGTGAGATACTGAAAAACACATTCATATTTGTATACAAAATATCTGCTTATGGTTTTTCTTTAGACAAATCACCTATACCAAATGAAGCTGACGGCACAGCAATAAGACAGAACTAAAGTTACGCCTGATTGAGTGATTATACCAGCCTTTTCTGTGTTGGCCAAATTCAGTCATTGTTTCTTTCCTCTACACTATTTCCACTTCAGTGTCTTTAATAGGTGGAATCACGGAGGAGATAGAATGCAGATCCTAGTAGCTATAACTCTGCTGAATTGTTCCTGTAATTGGGTTTATGAAAGGACTCTGCAGATGATGTATTTCTTTATGAGGTAACTTTACAGCAGAAATTGTTCATACAGATCACATTATATGAGCTGTAACTGAGGCCAAAGAAGCGAGTTTAAGGCTGATTTGAGCTTATTTGAGACTGACCTGGTATTATTTTTATGGACAGTTCTAGTTGGTCTGAGACTTATCACTTATTTTTATGTGGTTGCCATTCTATGAGCTACGTGGTGACGTGGTTTGACTCAGACCTGGTGGACAAGAAAAATAAGAGCATAACTTCTATTTTGAGAAATATAAGTGTTCTTAAGATACCTGAAAGGGATATGATCTGAACAATAGATGTAAACATATTAATAAACTTTGATAAACAAAGATGAATTTTTGAATCAACTAAATAAGCAAACCAAGCATCACTTACAGTGACTGTTTCCTTCATAAAATGGGGAGGATTTTTGTGGTGAGAATTGAGTGGTACATGGGGTTATAAGGACTATCTTTGGCTAAAATGTCAGAAACCACACTAATGATTTATTCCTATGTATTCAGAATGAACTACTTACATCAATGGATAAAAGAAAACTACCTCAGGCACTTTACAACTTGAAGAAAGATTTGGTCACTGTGAAGTGTTACAAAATTGTGATAATGTATCAAGCATTTAATTTGCTTAAAGTCTATTAGCTAAATATCTTCTCATGTCAAAATGCAGTAAAATGATACTCATGAAAGTCATGGGGTATCAGAAATTATGTACAAAGGGAAATTTATGATTAACCAAAATTTGGTATGGTCTGCATACTCATCATAGCTCCAGACCCAAAGATCGGCTGAAAAATTTTGCTTTTATATGAGTGAAATCCACAGCTTAGAAGGAGCCTCCAAACTGCAAAAGTCAAAGACAAAAAAGAATAAAAATAAAAACCTTATCACTCCTAATTTTGTTTCTGCCTGTTCTACTTCTATTGAACAAACTGAACATGGGGAAATGGTCTCTAGAACTGAGAAGTTTCCTTATATGTAGGGCAGCTCTGAGCCCTCTGCCAAAACCGCTGGTAAAAATCACTTTTCTTATTGAAAGAGTTGCTTCTTAGCTGATTACTGTCAGCAATCATGACCAGATATAGCAAGGATGTTGCTGGAAAGCAGAGTGGTGCGAGGTCTGAAGTGAACGCAGGGCAGCTGGCTCTGCAGCTGTGCAAACTGTAATTCTATGGTTGGAGGGGGAGGTAGGGAACAGCCCTAGACTTCCGCAGATAGACCGGGGACATTTAACCCTCTCTCTCTCTCTCTCTCTCTCTCTCTCTGTCTCTCTCTCTTGCTCTCTCTCTCGGAAATGAAGGTTTTGCCTTGAAACCTCTGGTTGTGTCAAAACAAGTAAGTAGGACATTCAGTTGGGGGAAGATGGAGAGAGTGAAGAAAAGGGGAGAGGAGATTGTGAAAGAAGAGCTATTTGGCTGACAGTCTACTGAAGGGCACGGTGAATGAATACCCCACACGGCATTGGCTAGTAGTTCTAGTGTGCAGTATAGTTACTCGTAGCTTGAATATAACAGGTACCTTCTCGAGGACTATTATCAAGTGGAAAGTTGAAGTGAACCTGGGACTACACTAAGAAGTGAAAATTTTCTGCAATTCACCAACATGTGTAAAAATTCAAGCACTTTGTTTCTTATGGATGGATAATAATATCCTAGAGTGACCGCATTGCATACAATAATAACATTGACAGTGGAGGCAAGAACAGAGCCTAAATTTATAAATTCGTAGATGCTGTATTCAGTCTTTCTGGACTATTAGGCTATATGAAATTTTTGGCCATGGCAGAGACAATATTTTAGGTAGAATTAGTCTATTTTTCTCATTTCTATTCCTGTGCTTTGTGGCAGAGCTAGACATTGAAGCTGTCCCATTCACCAAGACTACATCTGTTTCTTGCGTTTTTATAGCTCTTAGCTATTGGCAAAGCATTTTCACATGTGGTCCTCAAAGTAACAATGAAAATTAGGCAGAGAGTGTTACCTCTATCCTTCAGGTTTCAAAGATTCAGAGATGATTCAGCTCACAAGTAGCAGACTCAGATTTTGGAACAAGCAAATCTCCAAAACCATCACAGAACCCTAGTGTTGATTACTCAGAGGAGAGAAGTTCTCCTCTTGACTTTCAAAAGTCAAGATTCTATGATTTTTGATGTGCTCTCCTGACATATATGGATGGCTTTTTCAAACTAAGTTTTGTTTTCTCTCTCTCTCTCCCCCTCTCTGTCTCCCTCCTTTCTTCTCCTTGTATATCTTTCTCTGCTCTTCTTTTTTTCTCCTTCCCTCACAACACCTCCTCCAAGTTCAGTAGGTTTTTCTTCAGGTGGCCATTTCCATGTGGCCATTTGCAAAAGATATTTCAGAGATGACCCATTCAATTCTAGTTGGAGGATAGACTATTCTTAATGTAAATTTCCTTAACTTTCAGAGTTTGAGGGTGACTTTCTTTCTCATTTTGGGCAGGTCCCATTCATTCTACAGTGTAAGCAAGAAGGACTGAATGGGAGTAAAATTTACTTAAGAAAATTTGTTCCTTATGTGAGACTTCCTGAATCCATAGCTCATCTGACTTGTAAGATGTGGCACCTAGAGGGGCATCCCTTTTTTTCCCTTTGGTAGTATCTTAGAAGACTAGAACAAGGGTGAGACGGAACACAGAAACATAATGGAATAATGGAGTTCATTCTTCACTTTATGTAGTGAATACTCACTATGTGGCAGGAATTATCTAAGTTTTTCTACATTTCTTAAATTAATTTTATTGGAGTATAGTTGATTTACAATGTTGTGTTAGTTTCTATCATACAGCAAAGTGAATCAGTTACACATATACATATAGCCACTCTTTTATAGATTCTATTCCCTATAGATGATTACACAGTATTGAGCAGAGTTCCCTGTGCTATCCAGCATGTTCTTATTAGTTATCTATTTTATATATAGTAGTGTATATATGTCAATCCCAACCTCCCAATTTATCCCTTCTCTCTCCAAGTTTAATAAGTTATTTACTCTTCAAAACAAACCTCCAAGGTGGTTACCACTATTAGTCCTATTTTACAGGTGAGAAAACTGAGGCAGGGTGAAGTTAAATGTCTTGCCCAAGACCACACAGCTAGTAGGGATCTGAATCCAAAAAGTCTAGCTCTAGAGTATATCCTTATAGCCACTACCCTACCTTGAAAAACAATTTTTTTCTCACTACTTCTCTCTCCACCTTTTGTAGAGCTTCACTATGACTTTCATGGGTCCTGGGCATGTTTATCTTTGTAGGCTCCTTTTGCCACGAAAAATTTTTAACTATATTTTATGATATAAATATTACAAAATATTATATGTGTTGGTATAAAGACATATGTAAAACAGGCTGGGTTATATTTATTTTTCTTCTGACTTTAAAAGAAATTGAAACATTTTCATGGGCCTCTAAATGTACTGTGAGCCTGGGCTCTGTGTCTACTGTGTCCAGTAGCTAAGTTGGCCCTGACCTTGGGGTTTTTCTCTTTTACCTTGATTCACGTCCAGGTAAGAGAATGAGCCGACCACACTCTTAGGCGGACAGTAGAAGTACTAAAGAGGGGTTTCCTTGCCAAAGCTTTTTCCAAGTTCAGAAATCACTCTGAGAAAACTATCAGTTAAGCAATGTTTTTTAAACTGGAGGTTATAAAATCATTTAGATGGGTTAAAACTAGCATTTTTATAACTAAAATATATTAGAATAAAACGGAGTGGGAAGGGATAGGATAGAAATATATAATACAGATAATATAGAAAACATCAGAGTACATTTGCAACTTACGAGCGTATTTTGAGGAACATTTTATTCCAATTCTCAGTATGTATGTGAGATGATAGAAAGTGCACCTCTTACAGGGAATCTTAGCCAAACATTTTATTTTATTTTATTTTCTGAGCTGGGATGCATGCCTAGTTCCATCTCTTTCGTTTCCTTAGCCATGTTCAGCTTCAAATGCAACCTCGATGCAAAGCTGATAACATAAGCTTGCTCTCTTGTAGTAAATCGTGGCCATTGAAAATATAGATTCTGAAGTCACATAAAACATGATCTGAATTCTAATTCTTCCTCTTATGCCCCTTATCATCTTCATTAGCTTGGCTAAGTTATTTAACCTCTTTGTGGCTTAGTTTCCACATGGATAAAATAGGGAGAGCAATAATAATGCCAGTCTCATAGGGTCACTGCAAATAATAAACAGCAAATGCTGCTAAAGCCCTCTGTAAGGGCTCTCTCCATATATGCTGACAACTCAAATATTTATTTCGGGACCGGACCTCATTTTAAGCTTAGACTTGTGTAAATGCTTATTGGATACCTCTACTTGGATGTCTGGTAGACATCTCACACTCGCCAGGTCTGTATTTGAACTCCTGTGCATCCTCCACACCCCTCAATGGCCCTTCTATCCTTTCAGTTGCTCAGGCTGAACCTTGAGGTCCTCCTTGCTCCTCTCCTGCTCTCACAACCCACACTCAATCCACCATGAAAGCCTATGAGCTACACCTTCAAATACATACAGAATCTGACTACTGCTCACTGCTTCTGCTATAGCATGCTGTCGAGCCAGCACCATCTCTCCGGATTACTGTAATAGCTTCCAAACCAGCTGCCCTGCTTCCTCTTTGCCCCACTATAGTCTGTCCTCAACACAGCAGCCCCAGTGATCCTTTCAAAATCTATTTCAGATCATGTTACTCTTGTGCTCAAATCCCTGACCTGCACACATTTCACCGTGAGTGGGCAGTGGTCCGCAGGACCCTCTGTAATCTGATCCCCGTTCCCTCCTATCCTTGATTCACTCCTCCCCAACCATGCTGGGTTCCGGACCAGGTCCTAAACCCACCGGGAACACTCCTGATTTAGGGCCTTTACCTTTGTTTCCCCTCCATCTCTCTGCCTTGTCTTCCATCCCATATTGACATTGCTCATTTCCTCCTCTACTTCGGGGAACTTTGTTTAGATTCCCTCTTCCCAATGTTGCCTATCCTGCAATCCATCCCTTTCTTTGCCCCATATGCCTTATACTCTTAGTTCGCTTTATTTCTGCCTTAACACTTAACCTGTGAAATGCTACACAACGTACTTAACTATGGTCTTGTCTGTTGTCCATAACCCTCTTGTCGAATTTAAAACTCATGAGGGTAAGATGTTTTTGCTTCATCACTAATGTATTCTGAGAGTCTAAAAAACAGTCTTAATGTCGAAATTAATATTTGTTGAATGAATATTATATATTATTATTTTTTCTCACCTTCTTCCATCCTCCCCCCACCTCCAAAACAGGCCCAGATGGGATAGGGGATAAATTCACACATAGCAAAGCTTTTTCTATATTTTTGATTAAACCATGACAGAGTATTAAACCAACTTGTTGCCCTTTGATTGATGAACATCCAGAGGGAATGTGCTCTTTATGTCTGTAAATGGCAAGTAATAATATTGATAAAATTAAGTATAATTTCAAAACCAAAATATATAGCCATGCTCAGGGGACTGGCTCCAGGACTCCCCATGGATATCAAAACCCACAGATGCTCAGAGCCCTTATGTGAAATGGTCTAGTGAGGTCAGCCCTCCAAATCCGTGGTTGGTTGAATCCATAGATGCAGAACCATGGATACAAAGGGTTGGCTGTATATTGATTCCTCATGCCTGCAATTATAGCCCAGGTATTTACCATTCAAAGATTCTGCTACTGACTTGTCAGTATAAGGTATACAAATATGAAAAGATCCATAGGAAACCTACATGCTTTTCCACAATACTTGCCTTCATAAATGTTAAATAACTACTAGCCTGAGATTATTCCTGATGTACTTTGATAACCTGTGTAGAAAGTCATGTGAATGAATCCATGATCATTCAATAAGGCCATAAAATTGATTTTGCCTTTTATTTTAACTATCCTTCATTATATAAAAGACTTATAAATTAAAGCAATTAAAATGTCAACACGGCCCACATCCCCCCCCCCACCCCCCAAAATCATATCCACTTTATCACCTACTAAAGTGGATGGGAAGAGTTATGAATCAAAATATGAAAATTCTAGAGTTTTTCTTGTATCCTACAATGAGGAAAAACATATCTATTATTTGTTCCTTCAGGCCTTCTTCTGTTTATACGTAACACTGGCTATAACATATGCTCCCTTTTCCACCTTATTAATCAAAGAGAAAAATAGCTCTGCAAGTTATCTTCTCTTCCCACTTGAATTTTAATTATTTTACTTGTACAGTAAATTGATGAATTAAATTTGTGTATATCAAAGAATAACTCCATAAGGAACTTTAAAATATTTCTGGTTAGTATTAAAACACATCTAAATCTATTAATGTGCACTTATTCTGACCAATAGTTTATTTGCTCCTGTCAGTTTATATGCCTGGAAGAAAAAGGAAACAAAGTTCTTTATAGTTCATGGTCAAGTTTCACAGACAGTGCCTAGAAGTTAGGATCATTATATTTGTGAATTCCAAAAGGGTACGCTGCAGCTTGATTGACTCCTGCCATTTAGCTAGTCTGCATACATATTTCCCTTCCCTGGTAATTTAAAAGGATAAAGAGAAAATATAGATCTTATAGGTATACTCATTTCATTTTAATTATGAAAGAACAGGCTACAAGAATTAAAATGCCAATTGGCAACTGGATTTATACTGTTTCCTCACTCTCCATTTCTTGCTAAGGTTTCTCTAATACCATATTCAATTGTACAACAAACTCTTATAGAGTGTCAACAGTGTTAAAGACTCTAATCCCTGAATAATCAAATTTAAAACAATTTTGATTAATATGGTGAATATAAATGTGCCTTCTGGCAATTCTTAATTATTAATAATTTATTTTTAATTATTATGATGTATATCAATTATTCTTAATTAAGCTTATTTTCATAACAGCATTGATCAAATATTTTCTTCTTGCAATTATGCTATTTATATGTTTTATTCTGTAAATAAGACTATGACATACTATGTATCTGTTAGCACAGCTAGAGTTAAAAATATCAGTTATTCACACAAATTTTTTAGATTAGATGGGACTTTCAAGAGTTAAAAGTCTAGAGCTGAGTGAATCAAACCCAGAAAGATTAAATGTCTTTGTCTTAAAGGAAGTGATGCATTAAAAGCAAGTTCTTCTAACTCTTGATTCTTATTTTTCATATAACACAGCTCCATTATCCTCCATGAAATTAAAATATATGGGTACATACAGACAAGCCAAACAAGAAACTTAGCGTTTAGTGATAATACTAAATACAATACTTAGATATTTTTAAAAAAGTGTTTTTAACAGCCCCCAGGTCAAAGATCCTAAGAAAACTGAATCATGCAACTCAACTTTTGTGTTTATCTCATTTATGTATGAGCTATTGTCGAAACAATGACATAATAAGCAGTCAAGTTAAATATTTATGGCAAAGGGTTTCCCATTTCCTCTTGGTGTTAATTACTAACTCTTCTGTACCTTGTGTATATTACTTATGTTATTTGGAGTGGTCTTCATTAGTACCACTTTAATGCCTGACATAGTGAGATTACCAGGTTTTCCAATGGCACAGAAGGAAGGCAAACCTTCAGAGAGCGCCATAATAGAGGCTCCAGGTCAACTACATTTTCAGCCACTTGGATTCTGGCTACTGAGTGCTAGAAGCAATACTTTAATGGAGGGACTTCCCTGGTGGCACAGTGGTTAAGAATCCGCCTGCCAGTGCACGGGACACAGGTTCGATTCCTGGGCCGGGAAGATCCCACATGCCGTGGAGCAACTGAGCCCATGTGCCACAACTACTAAGCCTGCGCTCTAGAGCCTGAGAGTCACAACTACTGAGCCCGTGAGTCACAACTACTGAAGCCCGCAAAGCTAGAGCCTGTGCTCCACAATGAGAAGCCACCGCAATGAGGAACCCTTCACACTGCAACGAAGAGTAGCCCCTGCTCACCACAATTAGAGAAAGCCCACACGCAGCAAAGAAGACTCAACACGGCCAAACATAAAATAAAATAAAAAATACTTTAAAGGAGATTTTGGGTCCACCAAATAAAAGCCAGACCCACATGCTCTGCCTTCAATTTGAAATCAGTAACAAAAATATTTTGAGGGATACACATATCGGCATTCTTCAGAGAAAGAGTAAAGAAGGATGTTTACGAAGACCTTCAGATTGGTGAACAATCTTGGTTCAGCACGACAATATTCACAATTTTGCCTAGAGACAGTCCTCATTGCTAAATGACAATAGCACATTCTGGGATGTCACGTCTCAGTGTCAAGGACTTTTATAATTTGGCTAAGGGATAAAGGTCTTCCTCTGCAAGAGAGGTAGGAAAGGGATCTCAGTGTAAAACGTAGTATGACTGACCCATCAATTCTTATAGGTAGGCAGAGCAAGCCACTTTTGACTGCAATTTTCTTCTGGGCCTGAAAGAGTGGAGGAAACCAATGGAAGTCAGAAACAACTACCCCTGGCTAACATCAGGAATTAAACAGATCTCAGCCTTCCAAAGAGGATAAGTATTCTGGGGTTGACTGTGCTATTAATTTAAAATCTCCTACATACGTACAAAGCAATTGTGAAATGTCAACAAAGGTTAAACATACTTAGGATTAGAGAAGTACTTACTCTTCTCAGTAGTGCAAAATATTGGCTTTGTATTTTAAATAATGCTATATCATCGGATGACTAGCTTTCCTTCTTTTGACATTCCTTTAAGAAATTTCAGATGTGCTGAAATCTTCTATTTGCCATAACGCTTTCATTCATTTTGGTGTGTAATTATGGAGAAACTTTCCATTTCAGTACCTTCTATGCAACAAATATTCTTCTATATACTGTTAATATAAAAATAAATAGAATAAACTAGCCCATGGGGAAATATGCGCTAGATGAGCTGCAACTCTATAGTGCATTCACTTCAGTGCGATGAGTGAATGCCCTCACAAGGCTGGGTAAGTTCTTACAAGCTAAATGTCAGTGATGTTCATTACTGAGTGAGAACACAACAAAAACACTTGCTACTAATAGTGTGAACATACTCTCCTGTTGCACAATGTCCTTTTAACACATTTGAATTTCTCAGGAAAAAAACTTCTTCCAGTGTTTTAAACGAGATCTAATGTGTCTGAGTAACTTTCAGCAAATGCATTGGCTTAGTTCTCTCTAGCATTTATACTATCTTCAGCAAACAATCAACTATCAATGTTTGCATAATGTACTAAATGCTAAATAGAAGTTAAAAACCTACAAAAGGGGATTTTTTTTAAGAAAAACAATGTCATGGTTCAGAAAACTTTTTGTTCTTTACTCTGTCAATTGAGGCGGACCCCTGAGATTAGCTCCTTCATAAAGTGATGAAAGACCCACATTTTGGTGCTATTCTTTGACTGACTTGGGACTGTAGGTGAAGGATTATATCCTCCACTCAAGCTATGGAGTTATTTCTGAAATGATACTAGTAGGTACCATCAGGGACAGGGTGTAGTTAAAGGAATGCTTAAGCATTTAATCAGTATTCAAAATACCAGTCCACTTTATCTGGCAAGTGTACAGATTAGTTTTAAGGAAGTTGGTCCCCAAATGATTTCGTGATAGCCAAGTAAAATGAATATGTGTGTATTTATTTCCCTGAAGCATTACTAAACCTCTCAAATATTAAACTTGAGCTTATATAAAATGAGTGGGTGTGATAAAGCAAAGACTAAATACAAATAGTTTAAACCAATAAAGAATTACTCTGGAAAGAATAAAGGGTAAGTGATTAGGGGTAGGAGAGGAGCTGGAAGAAAGGGCAGATGAAATCTTCCTCACTTAATCGTTTATAAATTGTTGTTAAGAGACAAATAAAATTCTCTCTATGCCCAAATTATGTAATTTATCTGGAGCGTGCAGGCTCCTCTGTTCAGCAATGCTGATAACGACACTAATAGTTTAATTACAACTTGCTGCTCAAGGAGATAAACAAGGCTGTTTGCTTTTTAAACCAGGGGTTACAATTACTTTTAAACGCGGGGGAAAGGCACATCTGCGAGCAGATCTTAATATGTCAGGAAAGCAACCAGAAACCAGCTGGAAAATAAACAAAGCCCTAGGAGTGAGCAGCCAGTGCAAAATTAGAGCACAACCTCGCGATTTCAGCAGTGGAGCAGTAGGCGTGAGGTGTAGTAAACAGGCGGCAAACGTAGGTGGGCAGGGATAGAAAAGTTTCCCGTGGCCAGACAGTGCGCACTTTCCCTGGGATTCCATCACAGAGAGGGACTGAGCACCCCTCCCTCTGCTGTCCGGCTCACAGTCAGGTCTCTGTCACACAGCCAGCCCTTGGCTTCAGCACCACTGAGAGGACAGCTCCCCTAATCACAGAGCAGAGCCCTCAACAACCAACTGCCCTTTGTCCTTGGCAAACATCCTCTCCCACCACATTTCTCTTTCTTGCTTCTGTCTTTCTTGACACCGTGCTTTTAAAGGTATTCTAAGGAACATGTTCATAAGGGACTGGGAGTTTGTTCAGCTTGTTTATTTCCAGATGAAAGGGAGGCAAGTCCTGTCTGAAAAGTCCAATCTTTTCATCGGCCTGCAGAGCAAATTAACCAGGATAAAAGACTGCAAGTCACTGGCTTTAATCTGGTGGCAAAATGGTTCAGTCTAACTCAGCAGTAGCAGAAACTTGCAACTCTTTATTTTATTTTATTTTTTATTTTATTTTATCTTTATTTTATTGTTGTAAAAGCACCAGTAGTAGGTAAACAACATTTATTAACTGCCTCTTTAGTCCCTTTCCTATTCTGCTAAGCCAAAGACACTAAGGGAACATACCAGAGTTTGATAGCAAAGGAATAACTCTTAATTTCTCTGGGTCAGAAAACAATCTCGACCCTAAAAGGAAACCTTCTTAGTCCTTTCCAAGACCCCTTACAGCCATATTCTAAATCTGGAACATACAAGTGAAAGATTAAGAGTTCCAAAGGGAGAGCACAGGCTACTACAGCATGCCACAAAAACTGTCAAAGCTTCCTCCAGCAAAGTCCTCTTTCCTCCAGTCTCCAAGCCAGAGGCAAACATTTCAGGAGTGACAAGAAAACGCAGGGTTAAAAAAAAAAAACACAAAATTACCAGGATAGGAAAATTACACTCCAAAGAACTTGGCTACACCGGCACGTTCAGTTACCATCCTACCAGTCGTAAGAGATGGTTCCTTAGCCAACACATCTTGGTTCTCTGTGCAGCATTTTCCCCTTTGTTCAAACTTCTCAGTAGTGTGTAAAATAGTCATTATTTGAAGTTTCTCTTTGCTCCAGCGTGCGCGCACGCACACATACACACACTTTGATTCCATTCCATTTTCCAGGGTTGAGTTTCCTAAATTAAAAGGTATTGATATCATCTTTTCAAACTTATTTTGAAAGAGGATCTTCAGGAAATGCCCTCACTCTTTTTGCACTGGAGTTGCTAGAATACTAAGGGATTCCAGAAAGGAAGAGATACACGCTTGGGGTGGGGGGTGGGAGTGGAGGGAGACTTAGCAGTCTTTCGGAAAAGGCAGCACTGTGAAGTTAGCGGTGAACAACTTCCTCCCAGCGATAGCGACCATCTACTAGTAACAGGGGGTGAGGTCTGCCTGTGAATCTGGAGTAGCAGCAGTGGAGACAGGCAACACGGGGTGCTTCCTTTCAGGTAACCCTGACAGGTCTCAGTAGACAGTCTGACTCCCTGAATCCCTCAGTGCTCTCTGTGGTTCACGCCTTCTTTCCTTTTCCTTCCTTCCTCTTTCCTGCCCTCTCTCCTTGCCTTCCTTTCTCTGCCCTCCTCTCTTCTCCTTCCCTCTTTCTTTCCCTCCCTCCTCCACCCCAGTTACCCTTTTCATTTAATTCCATGTGGGCCACTTGGGCACCAGTTCCAGGGACAGCTCCTATCACGCCACATGTATCCTATAGACCATGTTATTATCATCAGGAAGGTTGCCCGCCAATGGCTTGGTCCTCTTCCCAGCTGCTAACCCCACTCCCCCTCCTCACTCCAAAACCGCAGCAGGGGTGCCAACCCGGCAAAATCACCAGAGTCTGCATGTCACCAACAAGTTCCACCCTGTAGGAGCCCCACCAGCAAACCACACCAGCGGAGCCCTGCCAGAGCCTGTGCCCGCAGCCGGCGCCCAGCATCCTGAGCGGCTCTCGGAGACGCCTACGACCAGGGCTATCAGGGACACCACTTTCTTCTCTTCACGGCAGGGGAAAGCCCGCGTGTGACTCCCCGGCGGATGCAGGCTCCACGCGCTACCCTCCCCCACCTCCGCAACACACACACACACACACACACACACACACACCCCTCCTTACTCTGCACACAAAGAGAGCGAGCGAGCGCCAGGGACCCGGCTGGGTAGGAAGTGGGGCGGTAGGGGAGGGCACTGCCGGGAGGGGGAGACCAAAGGAGGGGCTGGGGGCTGAGCCAGCCGGGGAGGAGGGAAGGGAGGGAAGGAAGCGGGGTGGGGGAGAGAGAGCCAGGCGAGAGCTCCGTCCTTACCTGCCCCCAGGTTAAAGGAGATCCTGGCCTCCGCGAGGTACGGCGTGTCGCTCTTGGAGCGGACTCTTCTGATGGGCCGCCGGTCTATATCGTCCTCCGAAGATGCCGCCATTAATGTGGGAGGCAGGAGCAGGGTCGCCCGGCGAGCTGAGAGGGAGCAGGAGATGGAGAGAGAGAGGGAGAGAGGCGGAAAAGGGGAGGAGGGGAAAGGAAGAGGCTCACACACATGGAAAGGGGGAGGGGAGAGGGGGATGGGAGAGGAAGGGAAAGGGGACGGGGAGGGAGGGGGAAAAGAGAGGGAAAAGGAAAAAAGAGGGAGAGAGAAAGAAAGAGAGCAAAGGAGAGAAAAGGGTGTAGGGAGAGAAAGAAAATCCGTTAAGGATTTGTGGACCGGAGCAGAGATCAGGCTATCCCTGGCTAACGCTCAGGGCTCCCCCTAACTCCTCTCCCAGCCTCAGGGCCAGCGGGTCAGTGCTCCGGACGGACGGACACCCCGCTTCCTGCCTGCAGCCCCAGTTTTCAGCTCTTGGCACAGATAGGCTGATGCGAAAGGGATGACTCCGAAGCAAAGATGCCCAGTCAGCACTGTGCCCTCTCCCGCCAAATGCACTTAACTCTGCTTTTCAAGTGCACACGAGGGTCTCCTTAACCCACAGGATTCTCTAGGCTGAGGATGCCCGACCAGATAGCCTGCTTCAGCTTTCCTTGCCTGCAATTATTGTTCCCGGGGTGCAAGCCTAGGCCCAGCTGGTCATGGAAGAGAGTACAGCGCATAGAGTATCCCTCTGTTCCCTCTTCCCCAACCTGGAGCTCAAATAGAGATGGAACCAGATCTGGAATCCCCGGAAGCTCTCTTGCAGGCCCCTCCTTGAGCCCTAGAAGTGGAGGACAGAGGAAAAGTGTCTACAACTTTGGGAGAAGTTTGGCAGTAAAGCTTTTAGAGTTGATATTTCGAATGTGGACTAGGCACCCAGAATTGAGTAACTTTCTTACCACCACTGATTTCTAGGATATGTTTATCTCTATAGAAGTACCCATTCTTTTTAACCTTCAACTTTTTATCCAGCAACTTAGAGTGCAAATAATAGTCCTTGGATTGGACCTGTAGTTTCTATAACTCTGTACCATTGTTTCTGAAGGAGAGGGTGAAGATCAAGGGCACCTTACATTTCTTTGAATGTCTGCACTGCATCCTTCCGACGTTATAGAGCAGACAAACCTAGAAAGTGTTCTGGAGTGTGAGTCAGAATGGTTTGATGCTCCTACTGAACCTATTGATGGGCTCAACTCTTTGATGTCTCTCTTCCCGCAGCTTCAGTCACTTGGTCCTTTTGTAGCCTTATGTTGCCACATTTCTTTCTAATAAGAGCCCACCTGGAGTACACAGATAAATGTTACCTTGATTCCCTCCCTGCAACAAAGGAAATCTCAGTGTCAAGTCATGCCCTTCAGTCTCAGAGGATGAAGTGCTGCTTCAGCTCTCCAAGACTTCCCTCTCCATTTCAGCTGTCAGTTATAACTCTCATCCTGTATCCTTGCATCCACCCTAGAATCTTCAGTTTCTTTACCTTGGTCTCTGCCTTCACACATAGGTAGTAACTCTTCCTCTGCCCTGTCTTTGCTGCTTCCTCAATCTCTACCACACGATTTCTCTCCCATTCTGTTTAACCTTCCCGTGGAACTCTTGGCCCCACAGGCTACATTTTTTCACTCTTAACCTGCTCCTTGCATAGGCTACATTTTTTCACTCATAACCTGCTCCTTGCATCCCTACCACTACATTTTATCCCCACCACTCAGTCAAAGTTACTATAAAGGATGTCAACACCCCTTCAACAGTTAAGTCCATTTCTTCCTTGAGTAATTTATCCTTCTTGAAAGAATCTCCTCCTTTGGCCTCCCTGTACTAGACTGCATTCCTAATCACTGGGTTTCTCATAGATAGCCAGTTCCCTGCATGTTAAATTCAAATTGCTTATTCTAGCATTCAGGGCCCTTTACAACCTGATTTCCATCTGTCTTTCCAAATTCATCTCCCGTGATTTCCCTCCAGTCTGTTCAGAGTTGTCCCAACAAGGCTGACTCATTTCTGCATCTGCACCTTTCCTTGTGTTGTACACCACAAATCTCTTCCCTATAAGCTTTCCATGTTCTCCCTCAGGAATGTGAGATACCTGGCCCACTAGTCTGTGGCATGAATCCAGCACATAGTAAATGCTCAACAGATATTTTTTAATAAAAGAAGAGAGGAGATGGAGAAAATGAGGGAGTGAGGAAGGAAAGAAGAGGAAGAAATAAGTGAAGGAGGGTTATATAACTAATGAGTAAATGAGTAGCTGACTTCGGGACCAAATCCAGGCCTGACTTCAAATCCTGTCTTTAACCAGTATATTGATTTGCTAAGTAGATATATTTGGTTGCCTATCTGTATTTTAAATTCATTTTCTATGATATTTGTCTCTGTATTATTTCCCATTTATCTCTATTAAACACAGATTAGAAATGGATGCCTCCTGTCCCAGGAGGCACAACAGGGGTATTTGACTTATCAAATGAACCATGAAGGTTAATGCTTTTAGATGACGAATCAGGCTGCAAACCAATGTGATTTTAACATTTAAGTGCAAGCTTTTAAGGAAGTGCAAAAGTAAGGAAATAAATTCAAACAGTTTTGAATACTGTATCAACTATACCTCTCTTTGAATTAATGGAGTGTTTTTTTTGTTTGTTTTGTTTTTTGTTTCCTGCTTGCACCATGTAGTATGCGGGATCTTAGTTCCCCAGCCAGGGATGGAACCCGTGCTCCCTTGCAGTGGAAGCATGGAGTCTTAACCACTGGACCTCCAGGGAAGTTCCTTATGCAGTGCTATTTGGTTGTTCAAAATGTTTGGGATTCCCCCCTCCCTTGTATTTTCATTCATCAGCCATGTCTTTAAAAAAAAACCAATGTCATCTGGAGGAATACCTAGTCTTAGCTTTCTCTGCATTTCTTTGACATTACATAATAATGGTTCTTGATATAGAGAAGTACATCTTTGAATTTCTGTTTCCTATTCATTCAACATTTTAGAGGATTAGGAACTTAATATTGGTACCGTTTTAGGTTTACCTTTCTTCAAAAGAGTTTCAATGTACTTTTATATTATCTCTTCCATATGGACTATTATTGAAATAATTCGAGATATACTTTTTACAAAGGGATATAATAATACTACATCTATTCCCATGTTCTTGAATTATTTTATGATATTTTCATTTCTGACTATTATCTTCCATTTTTTGACTTGCATAATTTACTATCTTCTTTCTCCCATCTATGTTTTCCCATTTGCTTTTCACTTTGCCTCTTTTTTTTCCCTCCCATCTTTCATAGTTCTTTCTAACAATTCCCTTACAAAATCAATCCCAGCTCATGTATCTCTCTCTTATCCTGTATGAAGGATTCACTCCTGTACGAAGTTTTTACTCTTGTGGGTTTGTCCCAATGTTTCCACATTCTTTTTTCTCTGGGATTCCTTTCATAAACAGAACTTCTTGTCATAAAATGTCTGACCAAGTCATATCAGAGGAAGAGCCCTGGGGTGGGAATCAGGGATGGTCGGTGCTGCTCCCATTCCTACCAATACCTCACCAAGTACCACTGGGCAAGTCACCCTGTCACCTTGGCTATAAAAATGCAAGGGTCATACTGGCACAAAAACAAACACCTAGGTTGATGGAAGAGAATAGAGAGCCCAGAAATGAACCCGCACTTATATGGTCAATTAATCTATGACAGAAGAGGCAAGAATACACAATGGGGAAAAGACAGCACCATTGTGTAATCCGTGGTGTTCGGAAAACTGGACAGCTACCTGCAAAAGAATCAAACTGGACTACTCTCTCACTCCATCTACAAAAATAAACTTGAAATGGATTAAAGACTTAAATCTAAGACCTGAAACCATAAAACTCCTAGAAGAAAACATAGGAAGTATGCCCTTTGACATCAGTCTCAGCAATTTTTTTTTTTGGATATGTCTCTTCAGACAAGGGAAATGAAAGCAAAAATAAACAAACGGGATGGCACTAAACTAAAAAGCTTTTGCACAGTGAAGGAAACTATCAACAAAATGAAAAGACTGCCTACTGAATGGGAGAGGATATTTGCAAATGATATATCTGATAAAGAGTTAATGTCCCCAATATAAAAAGAACTCATACAACTCAACATAAAAAATAATCAACTTGATTAAAAAATGAGTAGAGGATGTAAATAGACATTTTTCCAAAGAAGACATACAAATGTCTAGCAGGCCCATGAAAAGATGCTCAATATCACCAATCATTAGGGAAATGCAAATTGAAACCACAGTGGGATGTCACTTCATGCTTGTCAGAATGGCTTTTACTGGGGAGACAGCAAATAGCAGGTGTCAGTGAGGATGTGGAGAACAGTGTGCAGGCACCTTAGAAAATATGAAATAGAACTACCATGCAACACAACAATTCTACTCCTAGGTATCTGTCCAAAGAAAACAAAAACATGGATTTGAGGAGATATGTCCAATTCTATGTTCACTGCAGCACTGTTCACAGTGTCAAGGATATGGAAACAATCTGGGTGCCCATCAGTGGATGAATGGATAGAGAAAATGTGGTATATATATTCAGTGGAATATTACTCAGCCATAAAAAAGAATGAGGTCTTGCCATTTGAGACAACATGAATGGACCTGGAGGGGATGGAGAAGGACAGATGCCATGTGATCACACTTATGCAGAACAAATGAACAAACATAACAAAATGGAAGTGGAGTTGTAGATGCTGAGAACAGACAGGTGGTTGCTGGGGGAAGGGGTTGGGGACTGAGAGAAATGGGTGAGGTAGATTAAGAGGTATAAACTTCCAGTCACAAAATAAATGAATCATGGGTAAGAAATGTACCTTGTGGGGAATATAGTCAGTAACCATGTAATATCTTTGCATGGTGGCATATTGTAACTAGACTTATCAGTGGTGACCATTTTAAAATGTATAGAAATATGGAATCATTGTGTCATGCACCAGGAACTAACACAGTGTTGTAGGTTAATTATACATCCAAAAAAAAAATGAACTCATAGAAAAAGAGATCAGATTTGTGATTACCAGAGGTGGGAGTGGGAGGGGGAATTGGATGAAGGTAGTCAAAAGGTACATACTTCAGGTTATAAGATAAATAAGTACTAGGGATGTAATATACAACATGATAAATATAATTAATGCTGTTTTCTCTCATATATGAAAGCTGTTCACAAGTTCTAAGAGTTCTCATCACAAGTAAAAGTTTCTTTTTATTTTGTATTTCTATGAGATGATGGATATTCACTACACTTAGTGAGGTAATCATTTTATGATGTGTGTAAGTCACATCATTAGGCTGTAGACTTATACAGTGCTGTATGTCAACTGTATCTCAATAAAACTGGAAGGAAAAAAATGCAAGAGTCACACAACATGACCTTAAGGCCCTACCAAGCTCTAATGTTCTGTGAGTATTTACAGCTATTCTTGTATCTCTACTTCTTTCCATAAATATCCATGGCATATTTTGTCTATTAATCTAAGAAAACACATTGTTCTTTTGACTTGTAATCAATTATATTTAGGAAACCACATGGCATCCATACTTCTCTCAAGTGATTTCATATTATTCAAGTCTGTTTTATGTACCTCTGCATCCTTTAGAATTTGTTTCTTTTTCATCATGCTGTTTCCATCAGGGGGCAACACCCATATGATTGTTTGTGTGTGTATATGTGTGGATGTGGGTATGTTTACAGAAAGGATTGAATTCAGCTGTGACCTCAACAACTTCCAAATATAGTGTTTTTTAAAAAAAGATTTGCTCTTTTTGAATGTGATTGCTGACTCAGGATAAGGGCTTTTTTTTTTTTTTAATTAAGGCCAGTTAACATTTTAACACTAAAGACCCTTACATACATTGTTATATCCAGAATTAGAGTCAGAAAAAGAGAAGCAGCACAATAACGTGTTAAAAAAAATAACATTTTATACATCCATCACTGGCATGGAAGAGGATGGAGGCTGGGCGGGGCAGGGGAGGAGGAATGAAGAGTGTAATATTTCATCCTGACCAATGCTTCAGGTAAGTGAAGCTTATCCTTTAAAAATATTATTCCAAGTGTGCTTCTAGGACACCCCTACATCAATAGCACTTGGAATATTTGTTAAAATATACATTTTCCAGGCTCCCAACCTGGATCTATGGAATTTTGAAGGGATGAGAACTGGGAACCTAGATTTTCAAAATGTTCCTAACTATATCCACTCTCATCACTTGTATTCAACATTATACTGGAGGTCTTGGACAGGGCAATAAAGTAAAAGAAATTAAAAAGTTATAATTGGAAAGCAGAAATAAAATTGTGATTAGAAGTATACGTTATGATTGTGTACATACATAATCTGTAAGTATCTGAACTATTAGAAATAATAAGTGAATTTTATAGCATCACTGGATATAATTGCAGTGTACAATAACAATTTGTTTCTATATACAAAAAATTACATGTTCTAGCAAAATAGAACATATAATTTAAAAAGGACCACTTACAATAGCATCAAAACCATCAAATATCTATGAATAAATCTGACAGTTGGTGAGCAACACTTCTACATGAAAACCTACAAAACATTCCTGAAAGAAATTAAGAAGACCTAAGGAAATGGGGAGTGGGGTGAATATACGATGCTCATGTTCATGGGCTGAAAGACACACTATTGTTAAGGCATCAGTCTCTTCAAATTCATCTATGGATTCAATGAAACTCCAATGAAAATCCCAACTTTTTTTAAATTTGACAGCCGATTTTAAAATATATATGAAAATGCAAAGGGCCAAGACTAGCCAGGACAACCTTGACAAATTAAACAGTACCTCAAGTGTTTACAGTAGAAGATATCAAGACCTTATAAAGGTATAGAATTCAAAAGCAAAGTATGATACAGTAGTCCCCCCTTATCTGTGGTTTTGCTTTCTGGGTTTTAGTTTCATGTGGTCTATTGCAGTCTGAAAATATTAAATGGAAAATTCCAGGAATAAACAAATCATAAGTTTTAAGTTGCACGCTGTTCTGAACAGTGTGATCAAATGTCATGCCCTCCCATTCTGTCCAGCCTGTGAATCATCCATTTGTCCAGCATATGCCACTCGCTAGTCACTTAGTAGCCACCTCTGTTATCAGATCCACTATTGCAGCATTGCTGTGCTTGTGTTCAAGTAACCCCTATTTTACTTAATAATGGCCCCCAAATGCAAGGGTAGTGATGCTGGCAATTTGGATATGCCAAAGAGGAGCCATAAAGTGCTTCCTTTAAGTCAAAATGTGAATATTCTCAACGTAATAAGAAAGAAAAAAGATTATTTGCTGATGTTGCTAAGGTTTATAAAAGAACATATCTTCTATCCTTGAAACTGTGAAGAAGGAAAAAGAAATTTGTGATAGTTTTGCTGTCATATCACATGGTAAGTGCTTAGTTAAGATGGAAAAGGCATTACATTTGTATAATAAGATATTTTGAAAGAGAGACCACATTCACATAAATTTGATTACAGTCTATTGTTATAATTGTTCTATTTTATTATTAGTTAATGTTTTAAATCTCTTACTGTGCCTAATTTGTAAATTAAACTTTAATAAAGGTATGTACGTACAGGAAAAAAGAAAGGTATACATAGGGTTCAGTACTATCAAAGTTTCAGGCATCCACTTGCAGGCTTGGAACTATCCCCCATAGATAAGTGGGGACTAATGTAAATGGCCAATGGAAGAGAGCAGAGAATCTAAAAGTAGACCAAAATATAAATAGTAACCTGATTATGACAAGAGTCCCAGTGCAGTATTGTGGGGAAAAGATGGACTTTGCAATAAATAATGCTAGATCACATGAATATCCATATGGTGGAAGAAAATAAACTTTGATCCCTACCTCACACCATACACAAGATTCAATTCCAAATGGATCATGGACCTAAATGTGAAAGGTAAACAAAGTTTCTAGAAGAAAAAAATTTTAATAGAAGAATATTTTATGATTTAAGCAAAGATTTTTAAGCAGGACATGAAAAGCACTAAACATAAAAGAAAAAATAGGTATTTTGGTGCCACTAAAACTAAGAACTTCTGTTCATCACAAGACAATTAAAAACACAACATACCAAAATATGTGGGATGTAGCTAAAACAGCGCTGATAGGGAAGTTGATAGCACTAAATATTTGTATTAAAGAAGAGTTAAGGTCTCAAATCAATTATCTAAGTTCCTACCTCAGGAACTTAGAAAAAGAAGGGGAAAATAATCTAAAGCAAGGAAAAGGAAGGAACTAATAAAGACAAAAGCAGAAGTCAATGAAACTGGAAACATGAAGACAATAGAAAAATAAATGAAACAAAAAGCTCATTCTTAAAAAAACAAAACCAATAATATTGATTAACCTCTAAAAAGGCTAACAAAGTTAAAAATAGAGAAAATACAGATTACCAATATCAGGAATCAAACAGGAATAATCACTATAGATCATATATCCATTAAAAGGATAACAAGAGAATACTAGGAACATCTGTATGCTCATGTATTCAACAACTTAGTAAAAATAAACTACATACACTCTCCTAACTCCACTAGGAGAGTGAAAAGGCAAGTCACAGACTTGGAGAAGATATTTCCAATTTTAGATATGACAATGGACTTGTAATTGGCATATATAAAAAACTTCTAAAGCAATAACGAAATGACAAACAATTCAACTCAATTTTTTTAAACGGACAAAAGACTTGAATAGATACTACACAAAAAGAAGATATCCAAATGTCCAATAAACATAATGTCAATAAGCATAAGAAAAGATGCCTAGCATCATGACTTAAAGGTAAATTCAAATAAAAACTTCAATGAGATATCATTACACATCGACCTATGTGGCTAAACCTTAAAAGTCATTCAGTGCCAAGTTCTGGTGAGGATGTGGAGGAATTGGAAGCTCTCATACATTGCTAGTAGCAATGTAAACATGTAAAACCATTCTGGGAAAATGTTTATGTATACATATGTTATACATGTATACATATGTTATACATAAACATAGGTAATCTTATGTATATCATACGACATAGACAAGTATGTCCGTAGCAGATTTATTCATAATGGCCCCAAACTAGAAACAAACCAAATAACCATCAATAGGAAATTGTACAAGAATGTGATATCTTCACACAGTGTCATACTACATAAAAGTGAAAAATAACAAACTATTGCTATAAGGAACAACACGGAGACGTGATGTCAGAGCTGAAAGAGTATATACTATAAGAATATGTATGCATTCCATTTATGAAGTTCAAGAAAAAACAAAGCTAGCATACAACGATAGAAGGTTGATTACAGAGACATTGTCTTGGAGGGGACACAAAGGAACCATGTGGAAGGTTGGAAATATTCTGTATCTTGATCTGGGTGGTGGTTATACTATCTATAAAGGTTCGTCAAGCTGTACATTTTATATTTATGTACATCATCATACATGTTTTATACCATTAAAAATAAATTTTAGAAAGCTTCTAGCTCACAGAATTATGCTTACTTTAATAAAAATTTGCTAGCTACCATCAGCTACACGTTTGGAAATAAAATAGTTACACCATTCTTATAAACAAATACATCCTGGAGAATATCATAGTATGTGGACTATCATAGTTATTTGATACTAACCATTATCAATTTAAAAATAAATTCACAAGCTCTTTGACAGTAAAAAAAAAGCTTCAGGCTTATTAAGATACAAAATTATTTGAGAATTATAGCATTTAAGTAGCAACATTACAAAACCACACTATTAATGACAATTTAATTTAATTTGACTTAATTTGATTAATTAAAATAATTTGTTATTGTCTTGGGGAATCTCTGTGAGTATCAACCTTCCACTGTATCAAAATTCTGTAAGTTATGTTTCTCTTTCAGCCTTATTTTTAGCCTATCATCATATTTATCTCTTACAACCGTAATCTTTTAAATATTCCGTTCCCGGCATTCTGTGCTGCATTAAAACCAATGACAAATAACTAGATTGGAAATGTATAAAAGGAATAAAGAAAGAATGTTGACAGTGGACTTCTTGCTATGCCAGAAACAAGGCAGCATTCCCCCCAATAAAGGAGGCATGTCATAAAAACACAGCCTTACATTGACCAAATCTGGGAAAATTTGAGCACAAAAAACAAAGTTCACTAACAAGTTATAAACTATTACTATAACACATAGATATTCTCTTTTTTCCTCTCTTGCTCCTCTCTCTTTCTCCCCCTTCCTCTCTCTCTCTCTCTCCACATATATACTTTTACACTCCTCTCTGGATAGATCAATTGATCCATCTATCAATAGATAGATAGATAGATAGATAGATAGATAGATAGATAGATAGATAGATAGATAGGTGAGACATTAGAGATGAGATAGCAAATGCTAATTAAATGAGGTCAAATGTTACCAACAGGTGAATCTGAGTAAAGTGTACATAAGTATACTTTGTACTATTTTATTTTTGCAACTTTTCCATGAGTTTCAAATTATTTCCAATAAAAGTTAAAAAGTACTAGTAAGAACATGTTTACTTCTTTCTATTTACAAAAGTTTCCAAGGATTAGAGACAATGTCCTATCATTACTTCTTTCTGAAAATTTATCACTGTCAGGCATCCCCACAGGCTGCAAATAAATATAGTATTGATTTAAGGGTGATTGATTGTGCATTTATGGTAGAGGTGTTTTAATTTTTGTTAACAAATTGATTCTGGTATTGTATTGTCAAACAGATTAAGAATCTGGGCTGTATAGATGAAGTATATATGTTACTATTTTGCATAATTAACATGAGTTAGAAATATAAGAACCTTTACACCTTGCAATTAAATCCAGTATGATGTTACTAATTAGAGTGATGTTATTGAAAATCATTCATGTAGAAAATACAACATGCAAATAGTGAAGATGAATGTTATTAACTACAATATCAAGCCAACAAGATTGCAGCAGTAACTTGCATATCTTAAATAAGTTTAACACAAATGTACCGAAAAGGCTTTTGTGCTTTTTATTATAACTAAATTTAGTATGTAGCTGCTGAGATATTTTTTCTTTTCTATACATATGCATGCTTTGCTAGAGAACCAAGAATCTGAGGAGTTGTTATCGGTACATCTTAGTTCTCTCCACTTAAACTTGTAATTAAAGGAGCTGTCCATTCTACGCAGTTCTGATATTGATTCCTTTCTCTATCTGGCTCATTTTGTGGGGTCCACAAAGGAGAGGGGATGGCTGCCTAGTTTTTACCACTGCTGTCCAACATTCCAGCTCCTTGGTGTTCCTTCTGGCCCCAATTTAGGTCTTTAGCGTTGCACAACTTTGGGCAGGGTTGCACCATTCACATCATAGTCCATGTAAGTACAATTATGGAATTGTGAAGGCCACAAGTTGTGCAGCCATTCCCCAAAGGTGGTGGCTTCCCAAAGAGATGGTTCCATGCCTGGGCATTCAGGCCAGCCCTGTTTCCTATAACCATATGGTTCTAACATTGACTTTGTTCTGATTTTTTCTTTAAGGCTTGAATACCTAGCTCTCCTTGAACTGATGACCGGATAAAGATGGATGCAATACTATTTAATAGCATTTAATAGCTACCACTACATTGCATACTGGCTTCTCCCCCAGAAGGACTAATGTTTCGGTTTACGTAAAATTGTGCCTAATTTTAAAACTACTTGAACAATACAAGATATATTAGCAAAACTTGTTCAAGTATGGGAACCATGTGCTCAATGTTTTTGGAAATTTTCTGCTCCCATAAAAACTTGTATGTTGAGATAGCCAGCCAACCTCCTAGGTGGTTTCCAATGATTCCCAACACTTGGTATTCCTATTCATGCCTTTCCACATTTCATCAGTGTCGGTCTCTGTGACCATTAGAATATGGTAGAAGTGATGGTGTATCATTTCCAAAGCTAGGTCATAAAATACATTGCAGCTTCTAGTTTTTTGTTGTTGTTTTGTTTTGTTTTGTTTTTGGCTGTGTTGGGTCTTTGTTGCTGCCTGCAGGCTTTCTCTAGTTGCAGCGGGGGCTATTCTTGTTGCGGAGCACAGACTCTAGGTGTGCAGGCTTCAGTAGTTGTGGCACACAGGCAGAGTAGTTGTGGCTCATGGGCTCTAGAGCACAGGCTTAGTAGTTGTGTTGCATGGGCTTAGTTGCTCCTCTGCATGTGGGATCTTCCTGGACCAGGGATCAAACCTGCATCCCCTGCATTGGCAGGCAGATTCTTAACCACTTCGGCACCAGGGAAGTCCCAGCTTCTGTCTTGCTTTCTTTTTTGGGTCTTGAGAAAAGCCAGCTTCAATGTCACATGGACAACCCAAGAAGCCTGTGAAGAGGTTCGTGTGGCAAGAAACTGAGGCCTCCTGCCAAGCACCATTTGCATGAACCACCTTGGAAGCCACAGTTAAGCTTTTGGATGACTGCAGCCCTGGTCAACATCCTGACTCTGAACCACCTCAGACTCTGAGCCAGAACCACTCAACTAAGTCATTCTTGAATTTCTCACCTACAGAAACTGTGAGATAATAAATTTGCTGTTTTAAGTCACTAAGTTTTGGGATAATTTGATGTGCAGCACTCGATAAGTAAAGTAATACACATGGGTTCTCAATGAACTGAGATCATCAATCATGAGTGCTCAGATGCCATCTGTGTCTACCAGAAAACCCACGTCTTAACCAGATTGATGGATTGACTGGCAAATTTTAAGACAGAAGAGCCAAACAAAAATTAAGAAAACATCATCAAATGACACTACAAATTTTTCCACTGGAAAGCCCTTCTTTTCCTTCTCCTCTCCAATCATTGCCTGTCTACACTCTGCCCATCTTTTATGTTTTCACTCCCATCCCCAATCCAGTGCCAACATGAGAATGTAGTATTTTCCACTCTGTCTCTCTACCTGTGGCGCGTTGTAATTTTCCCTTTTTATGAATATATAAATCATGTGCATGTTATTTTCCTTGCAGACAATATGAAATAAAAATTAGCTACACAGGCTTTGAGGTTAGCCTTCCTGAGTTTGTACCCCAATTCCATACTTAATAGTTGAATGACTTCATGCTGGATACTTACCTCTTATACACGTATGAGAAGGGCCTTACATACTACCTTCATCTTAGGGTTGCTATGAGGATTCAAACATGTAATGCAAAGTCTTTAGCAAAGGAAATTCCCAATAAACATTTATTATTTTAAAACTATTATTACTAGCCAGCACCAAGTAAAGCTGTCACTGTGAAATTAAACCTTGGCATAATTCCCAAGCTTAACGCCTATTAGATCTTGGAAAAAAGTTAGTGAGCTCTCCAAGCTTTAGTTTCCTTATATGTAAACTAGAAATAAAATAAACTCTCTCACTGGGCCTTGGGAGGATAAAACATTATGTAATAAATGTAAAACACTGAACACAGAGCCTGACAAATGGTAGGCGGGCAACAAATGTTCGTTGCTTCCTTTGCTCTCAGCTTCTTAAAGTAGATACTGTGCAGGGTGGCTGGGGGCTGGCTGCTAAAACATGCTAGATGCAAAAAGGAAAATGTGTTTCAGGCTTGGTATGTTGAATTGAGTTGGACGTAAACCTAAACAGCTTTCTATTGTTGAACATGCCTGGTTAAGATATACAAGTCACTTTTTCAATCTTGTTTAATAGTACAGGTAATGTTCAACCTTATTTTATTTTCATTTATTTGTATTTACTGCAGAGTCAGTTTTCAATACAGTTGCTATAATTAATGACATGATTTGAAATCTAAAGATTCTAATATTTCTAATTCATGTTCAATGAACAAAAGGGTGACATATAGTTGCACATATATTTGTGTTGCAAATTGCTGGGCTTGGTCACTTGCAAGGTGATCTTAGGGGCAAAGACAATGGGTTTGAATCCCATTTGAGCCCCATGTACAACAGGGTGTAGAGATATGGGCATCAGACTAGACAGTAGGAGACCAGGCTCTAGCTCCATGTCTGCTACCATCTAGCTGCCTGGTTTAGATAAATCACCTCTTTCCAGAAAGGCAGGATGTTGTAGGGGAAAGCTGATTCAGCATTCATGTTTGAATCCTGGCTCTGCCTCTTCAGAGTTGTGTGATTCCTCTGAGCTTTAGTTTCCTATAAATTGGGGGCAGTCACATCTAACTCATAGTTTCGTGATTTTTGAATGAAATAGACATGCATAGCTTCTAGTATACAGGAGGTATTCAATGAATACTTTTTGCTTTTCTTTTCTTCCCTGAGCCTCAGTTTTATCACCTGTAAAATGGGCCAGTTGAATTGTTGCTGCTGGTTCTAATGTTCCATTACCATAGGAACTACACTGTTACATGGCACTTGCTATTGGAACACAATGAAGTGCTATGTCTGGCTATAATAAGAATAAAAGTGTATTGTGGTGGTGGAGAAGGGAAAACTCAAAAATTCCTAAATCTTTGTGTCTAAGAGGAAGGCCTGTCCTGTACAGCTTCGGTAGTTATTTAATTTGCATTCTGTTGTGTCTACAGATGGCCCAATGATAGTGATCAAATAACAGGGTATTAGTCAGAGACTCTGTCTAGTAAATAATAGCAGAACAGATCCAGTAACATCAACCCAGCTGGCAAAGTCACCATTTAGGCAGAAACAATGTTTATGGTTGGTTGACCTTTTCCTCTTTTCTCCAAAACCATGTCCTGATTATTTCCTATGTTGGTTAGAATCAACTACCCTAAGATATAAAGTATTTATTTATTTTAAATTAAGACAGAGAAAATTAAAATTAATAAATCTGAGAAGCTTGATTTAGGCTGAAAAAATATGTATGGGTACAAGTGTGTGTGCCCATGTGTGTAAAAAGGATGTAAGACTATTCATAAGGCTGTAAAGAGTATCTATTTTTAGATGATGGGCTAGTTGAGTTTTTTGTGTGTAGGTTTTGTTGTTCGTCTATATTTTCTAAATTTTCTGTAGTTATCATGTGTTACCTTGGTACTGAGAGGGGACAACGAGCTATAATAAGAAGCTCCTGTGGGGATGTAGGCAGATTGCCTCCCTCTCCCCCGCCCACTTCTGCAATTCAACCTAAAGGACAGAGGTCTCACCATCCCCTCATGACAGTTTCCCAAGTAAATAAGGTAAAAATTCGCTTTAAGAAACTGAACCTAAGGGTCTTGTTACCTAGAATGACTCAGTTGCTACATTTATATCTTACAACATTGAGACATTCTACCACTGAATGTGTGAAAATACATGAACATCTTTGCATCCTTGCACCTCTGCCCATGGAAGTCTTTCCTGGTATTGCCATGGACACAGCATCCTACAGGACTACAAGATGTAGTATGAAGAGTCACAAGGTTCAGGAGTATTATTCTGGCTCCATTCCTAATAGCTGCGTTTTGGGAAGTTACTTGATGGTTGGAAACATGGATTACTTCATCTGTAAAATGGGGAAAATAGCAAGTATGTCACAAATTTCCCATTCTAGGACTAAACGAGACTATAAATACCAAGCCCCTGGTCCTTAAAATGTGGGTCTTCTTTTCACTCTCATTTCCTTTTGTAACTTCTGTGTACATGTCCAGATTATTGAGCTAGCATAAGATACAGGGCTAATGTAAAAATCAGCCATCCAGTATGCTGTGTGAAGTGTGGTCTTGCTTCCCAGGGACAGGGATTAAACTGGGACTAAGCCAAGTAATTTTTTCTCCACTTGTCACCTATCAAATTTAGTCACCAAATAGTGCATAATCAACTAAATGGAGCAGAAGATCTTCCTGCGTAGGTCCAAAAGTAAGATCTATTTTCAACTAGCTGTAGCCGAATCTCTTTTTTTCTTCCTTTGCAACATTCTGTGATAGCCTATAGTCTGTAAAGCGATTGAGCTGCACTGAGATTTTTTTAAAAAACTTGTTTTCTTTAGATGTTCTCATAAACGTTAACTTGGAATTTTCTTCTTAATGAAAGCACAAGCCAGAATTTGAATAATACTGGTAACTTTAGAATTTGGTTCATATAAATATTTCAAAAGGACTATTAATTTTAAGTACTAGTTCTAGGGAGAAAATATTATATTTACAGGAAAAGCTTTTAATTTGGAAAATAAATGTTTTCTTTAAATAATCTCCCTTCAAATAAATAGGAAAGGAAAATTAAAGGCCCAGAGGAACCACATATTAAGACATTTGTAAAACATGTCAGTGAAATTATTTTAGGAATTACCAAGGCACATAGAATATTTTGGATGGTTTTCCAAGCTTTATAGAACTTCTTCCCTACTGGTAATTTATGTTTGGATATTCTATATGGTCTCCAAACTCAATATATTCTATATTCAATTTATAATGTCCTCCCTCCATCTTTTTTTTGTGTGTGTAGGGGCTGCACCACACAGCATGTGGGATCTTAGCTCCCTGGGCAGTAATGGAATCTGTGCTCTCTGCAGTGGAAGAGCACAGTCTTAACCACTGGACCACCAGGGAAATCCTTCTCCACCCATCTCTACTCTCTTCCTTTATCTTTCTAAGTGAACAACTTCATTATCTATCCAATGAGTCCACATAAAACATCTGGGGATCATGGGATGTGCCCCTTCCTCACACTCGGTGTATTCATTTTACCACCATGGAATCTGGAAAGAACCTTCCTAATATTTCAAAGACCCCTCTCTCCTGCTGGATTCACTCTGTCAACTCCCTTTACTGACTGTCTATACTCCTTGCTGGGATTACTGCAGTAGTTTCCTAATGACTCTCTTTTCCTCTAATCTTCCTCCCTCCAAACTGTCCTCCACATTTATGGTCTTGATAAAAACAGGTCTGGCAACAGATCTCCCCTGCATTAGATTCCCTAGTGGATTCAGTGCCAGGTTTGGAATTCCTTAGTTAAGTATGCAAAGTCTTACATGTCTTTGCTTCTGCCTACTTTTCTAGTCTTTATTTCTTGCCAGTCTAGGTGTCTACAATATACCTCTCATTGTGAAACGTGTACAGTCCCCTAACACACTATACTCTTAACATGTCCATGCCTTATCACGTGCCAGTTCACACTGCCCAGAACAGCCTTTTTTTTTCTCCTACTTAAATCTAACTCAAAGGCAGATTAACTGTCATCTCCTGTTAGACACTAACTTGGAATCACACCTAACTTTCTCCCCAACACACACACACACACACACACACACACACACACACACACACCCCTTGTGTGGATGCCCTCATCTGTGTTTACAAAACTCCCAATGTGCAGATTCTCTTAGCATTTATCTTTTGGGACTGAAATCATTGCCTTATCTGTAACTATACTAGATAGCTAATTCCAGCTGGGATTTGTTAGCAATTTAATTTAAAAATCAAAGTTTTGTTGCTTTTTCTTCTTCTTATGTTTTAAGGCTATTCCACTTTTCCAAGGGCTTGGAAATTTGAATCAGAAATAAGTGCTGGTAGAGAAGACCAGAGATGGGACAGGGTAGAGGTTTCTTTGGGGGAGCTTGAAGCCCTGCCACTTTCCTCAGAGGCTTGACAAGATTAAAAGCTAATTAACATAAGAGCTAATATTTATCAAATGCGTATTAGGTACTTGACATTCTGCTTAGTGTTTTATATTTATTTGTTCAGTGTTTCCAATTGTTAGTCATTCCTATATCACTTTTATGGATTTTACTACCTCTAAGTGTCATTGACACTATTATTTAATTAAATATTTTTCAATTTACATTTTTTCCAAAACATAATAATGCAAATACATTATTATTTATAAAAGAGTTCAAGTATTACCTGAAAATCATACATTGGACCATAGTTTGTGAAACACTTTGTTTCATTTAAAATCCTCAAAATAACCCTTTGGGTTCAGAACTCGTGTTGTGCATTCAAGAGGGAAAAGTGAGGCAAAAAGAGATTAAATAACTTGCCTAATGTTATAAACTGAGACATGGAAATCATAGCTTGAACTCAGATCTGTGTTATTCCAAAACCCAGGTCCTAAAGTATTATGACATTCTTCAGCCAGCCCTGGGAAAGTTTTCACTGATACCTCCGATTCTGCACGTACCGTAATTGTAACTTGTAAAAATATCAATGTGCCTAAATTCACTGAAAAAAAAATTAAAATAGATGTGTAGCCTTGATTTTCCTTTCCATTTTTTCCCCAAAGACATTAATAATACCTTTGCTTTTATGCTTGAAAAAAAGGTACAGAGATCTCTAAGATAATCTCTCTGTTCAGTCCTAACATTTCAGAAGTCCAAGTTAATACCAATATTCATTCAGTGGTTTTTGCATAATTGTGTGAATCTAATTGCTTATTAAAATAATCTTAAAAATATTAAAAATGTCATCGGCCATGAGCTGATCTTGATGTGCTCGCCTCCCCATCCTTGCCTCTGCCGGCTCAGTCACAGAGGGTGGTGCTGAAAGTTTTTAGGAAAACAGATTTGTTTGAGCAAGGAGGAGTGAGAATTTTTTCCAAGCACCTGTGAATTGTTTATGCTAATTGGGTCATAGCTGATGCTGGCTGTGTGTGGGCTACATCTTTAATCCACTCTCTATATGCTCTATGTGACAGTAGAAGTTATTAATTGAGGGGAATCATTTTATTGTATTTTCATAGGATTTTCTTCCTCTCTGTCTCTCATCCTCTCAGCTTCTCTCTCTTGTCTCTTGTCCTCATGCCCTACTTATGAGCCCTGAATCACAAATATGTGACGAAGCAGATGCTTGCTGGGGGCAAAGGCACAAAAAGCATTGGAAGGCCATGTGCAGGTAAATGGTCGGCACCATGAATGTTTCTTTGTGTCCAGAGAAATGTCCTGGACACGAGGGCACGCTCCAGAAATGGAAGGTTGGATTTCAGAGCCATCTATACATGGATAGAAATGGCAGGCTGGCTAGCTCCACAATATCTTTCCCCTTGCTCTGCCTTCACTCTCTCCTTCACAATGTTCCCTGCATTAAACACAGGTTTGGAGAGCCTGAATGTGAGCAATTAGAGGTCTAAAACGGAGTGTGTGGGAGGTTAGGAGGGAAGGCTTGGTAGTTAGCTTGTCATCCATGAGTGAGGCACAGCAGGCTGCTCCCTGGCTAGAGTTACAGAGAGAAAAAACAACCAAAAAAAAACCCCTCAAAGCAAGTATTTGTTGCGAGTGATGACTTGAGCACCATAAATACAAGGCTGGAAACTATATAAGAAAAGTGTCATCTGAAGCTCATCTCAGAGACAAGGGTCTGAAAAATAGTATGATGGCATGTAAACTACTTGGTTAGGTGAGGACACAGAGGAGATGCAGCCAGTGTTGCTGTGCTGGTCCTAGCAGGACTCTGAGGGACAAATTGGTGAATGGAAAAATTACAATCCAATCGGCGACTGTGCCCCAAATGAGGATACCCATGTTTTACCATCACTGTTTTTGCTTCAATCCTTATGGAGGAAGATAGACCCGCAGGTCAGGTTACGAGTCACATGTAAAACCATGACAAAGTTTCGGGCAATAGACATGAAGGAGGAAGGCAACTTGACACCCACTCAGCAAGACTCCTAAAAACACCCTACCAGGCTTTCAGTGAGTGGTTCCCAAAGTGTGTGGCTCCTGCGTGGGGCTTAGGTGGGTATCTTCCTTTGAGTCTGGTCAGAAGCAGAAGTGTGAATGGTAGCTGGTTTCATTAGCCCAAGAGTATAAGGACTGGACTAGGCAATAAAGGTCTAAGTAAGGAAGGGGAAAGGAATCTCAGGTAAGGTCCAGCCCAGAGCTAGTTTCCTGAACATGTTCAGTGCAGCTTTCAACTGATCTCAATTAAGTTCATCAGAGTAAACGCTGAGGGGGTCACATCTTCCATAATTCTACTTTTAGGCAGAATAAAAACTCAGCCTCTCCAGACTACTGTACATTTAAAAGTCCTTCTAGGAAGGGCGCTATTCAGAAACCCTTGGAAATCTATTTTAAAAGGTTAATTCTCTTCAATAGTACACCAACTCCCTCCTGCTGTATTTTTTTTCTTCTGCTTTTTTTCCTGTTTTATAGAACATGCATCAGAGTTAATGACTTTCTTCCACTTCCTGCATCTCTGTGTATTTGAAAATTATTTTCACCTGTCCCTCCCTTCAGCCTTAAGCAGAGCCTCTATTTCCAACTAAAGATTTCAATTTTTTAAAGGTCTTAGGAAGTTTACATTCTCAATCATGAATTGTCAAAAGTCCTTTGCCTGAATCCCAAGCTTCTCTTTGTAATGCAGTTTAAGCATTTTCATTCCTTCAGTTCAACAGAGACTTTAATAAATCTTAATACTTTTACTGTATACCAAAGATGGTACTAGGCACCCAGAAAATGGTATTTAAGGAGACCACCATGTCTAGGTAGGTAAGAGGCACCTAATAACAAAACAATAGCATCAGTAGCTAATCGATAATAACAATGTACTAAACACTTCCTAGACATACCTCCTTGCATTCTCAAAACCCCTATGAATTTGGAGCTACTATTATATGCACTTTGATTAGGACCCTGAGGCTTGGAGAAGTGAAGCCATTTATATGAGCTCATGCAGCTACTAAGTGGTGGAGGCAGAATAATACAATACACTAGTAGCTAGAATGTAGGCTGAACATAATATTGTGGGAGGAAGTCCTGGAAGAGTCAGGCAAGACTTCACAGAGGGGGTGATGTTGGGGCTGGATCTTAAATACAGGAAAGAAAATAGCATGAACTGGGGAATTCCCTGGCAGTCCAGTGGTTAGGACTCCGTGCTTTCATTGCTGAGGCCTGGGTTCAATCTCTGGTCAGAGAAATAAGATTCCCCCCCTCCATGAACAAAATAGCATGAACACGTTCTGTGCAGACGGCTATTGTCAACGATTTGCAAATAACTGAGGGCAAACTAAAGTCTTTGTCTCTTGGGGCCAGGTGAAGAAGTCCCAGAGTTTTAGAGTTTAGGTTTATAGTACATTTAACTCAAAGCTAAAGACAAAGTCCAGCTGTTCTGACAGATTTCACAGGGTGGGGGAAAGGTAGAGCTGGAAGGTGGTTGGGGAGGGGGGCAGGGAGGAAATGGTTGCAAGAGAGGGTTTTAGATGAATTTCTCGCTCTTTCCAAATACCACTTGAAAAGACTCAGCTGCTCACTGTGGCATTCATCAGTTGTCAAAACTGCCATTTCCCTTTGTTAAACAAGACAATGTAGACAACAGAAAAGATGCATTATGATGAAGTAACAATGACTACAGCACCTGGTTCCAATGCCAAGAGTTATTTAAAATGATAAAAGAGAGGAGATTGTGAGGAGTGATAAATTTGATTGCCTAGTAACATCAGCCAAATGGCTGCCTTTTGATGTATTTTCCCTTTTGAATATAATTTAAACATCCAAACATATTGATGGTCTTAGAGGAAAGAAACCTAACGCAGTAGAAAGGGCATTGGTTGGTAAGAAAAGCTCTACTCCTGGATCTAGTAGATCTCCTAGTCTCCTCCACCTTCTCGCGATAAGCTGTGTGATTTGGCCATGTGGCTGAACCACTCTGAGCTTCAGAAGTGTGATTTGGTCACAAATGTTACCTTTACTACCTTTACTACCTGTTGGAGTCAGATATACCTGAATTCAAATCCTGGCTATGCTGCTATCTAAATATGTAGTCTTTTCTAAACTGTGAAACGAGCATTATAATTCCCTAAATTTCTTCGAGGATTAACAGATACAGTAAATACGCAAAGTGCGGCACCTCATACACAGTCCAGTCCTTTTTTTAAAAACGTCCATTTGCACCTTGCCAATGGCTTGGATTCATTAAAAGGGAAAGATCTAGATACAGACACTCAGGCAAGAACAGCTGCACGATGTGCTAAAACCTCTTTTACCATAAAATGGGAGGCGAGTCGTTCATAGCCCTGGTCACATAGTTGAATCACCTGGGACAATTAAAAGATTCCCAAGTATGGGACTCACCGCCAATGATGCTGACTTAATTGGTTTTGCCCTGGAGGTCCTATTGGCTCACCAGGTGTTTCTACTGTGCACTAGATTCGGTCATTGCTTCTCAAACTTTACCATAACATACCTGGCAACCTTGGTAAATGTAGATTCTGATTCTCTAGGTCTGGGTGTCTGAGTCTGTGTTTTTAGCAAGCTCCCAGATGAAGCTGATAGAACTGATGCTGCTAGTCCGAGACCAAACTCTCAGTGGTTAGTGCTTCACAGCCATAGTTCTCACCCTTCAGTGTCTGATAGAATAACCCAGCAGCTTGTGGAAAATGTAACACCAGGACCTGGGTCTGGCCCTCAAAAATTGTTTTAACTTGGTTTAGGGAGGGGCCAAGAAGAATCACAGAACTATAGTGTCCATTTCAACCTGAAAAGCCTGTGATGCCAATTTTGTGATTTTATGATTTCCCTATTTAACAGTTCTGTAAAAAAAATTACAGTCTGACCTTGAGAATGTGGAATATCGTTGTCAGAAACATGAAAGATGGGTGAACTCAAGTTATGTGATGTCAAGACATGGCTGATTTTTACAGCACGTGCATCTCCAACCTCCACAATAATCCTTCTGAGTTAATGGGGGCTTTTCCCAGGACTCTCTGTGAGAGCAGGATTTACTGTTGACGAAGCACTCACAGATGAATAGGAGAGCATCCTTCACTGATGGGAGATGAACAGAATAACCCTGGACGTTTTTCTGCTCTAACACATCATGCTTTCTAAAGCAGAATCTCTGGGGAACTGGGCTCATCCTCCTTACCTCGAGATCAAACCAAGGGAAAATGGAGATGGGGAAATAACAAGCTGCTTCTTTCAGCAGAGCAGAGGACTGACTTTTGAAAATCTCTGGGAACTTCAGCAGAAGCTGTCCCAGGTTAGATATTAGATCATTTTTCTTCTTTTTCTTTTTCTTTTTCTTAGCCTGCTACATTCCTCTTGCTTTTATGAGCTCAAAACATCCTATACCTAGGGACAGGTTTTTTGCCACTTCCCAAGAAAAATTGAAAAACAAACATGATGGGGTCAAAAACATTGTAATTCTGGTATTGTTGCTTTGGATAACCATTTTGCATGTAATTAATATAGAAAGGGCTGATTCCCAAAAAGTTTGTGAATTTGTAAATCAGTTGATACAAGGATAGTAACGTGGAAAACGAGAGAAACTCTTATTGTCTTGCTTTCCCTTTTAAAAATACTTACACCTGTCCTTGAACAGTCTATAGAAATATCTGCATTCCCTCGAGAATGGACAACTCAAAAGGCAATAAATAATCACACGTCAGTGTAGCCAACCAAGTCCTAGGTCATCCACATTCCAGGTACTTAACTCAATACTATATTTTCATTTGGGCCTTTTTAATAGAAAAGGGTATCTAATTGGGGCTCCTTGACCTCACTAATATCCCCTGAACCTGGGCTGGCCTGGCCACGTAGGGAGCTGCCACGTGTTGAGATTTAACAGCAGCAGAAGGCCCTAGCTGTCTCACATGCCTTTCTCAAGAGCCAGCCACCATGCTGCCCTCCTTCCACTGGTCCTCGGGGCCTTGCCCATGGTGAGAAACAGGCTTTGGTCGTCTACGTGCACATCTGGTTCAGGAAGGGAGGGGTTCGAGCCATGGTCCTCAGCCCTCTGCCCATTCACTGGGAGCCCTTTCTCAGGCTGAGGGGCTTCTTATCCAGGAAAGACTGTGGCCTCTGTGCCGAGCGGGAGGAAGCTGCTGTGAAGGAGCTGGAACCACGCAGTGACAAGCCCCACATCACAGTGGCAGCAAACTCCAGCAAGGAGACTGGTGGGGCTCTGGGGGAGGTGTTGGTGGGAGACGGACTCTCAGTTTTCAAGTGCAATGAAGGACTAGGTAGAAAGTAAGTTTGTCTTGGTACTCCCTATTTTTCAGTTTTGCCCTGAGTTATTTTTTGATGTGACAAAAAAAAAAAATCACTATTTTAAAATTTATTTAACTTTTTTTTTCTAAAAGTGGGAGGTTAACACCTATCAGGTAACATTCTTGTTTGCAAGGCAGTGAAGTCTCAAACAGAGGAGAGATGGCCTTTTGCGAAGATGTTTTATTGCTTTGCTTATATATGGCATTTCCCATGTGGCAGTTTAAACTGCTTTCAAATCTTACCTCATTAATGCTCTTAACAGTTTATGAATTGGGCACTATTATTGTTTCCATTTTTCAGAGAAGGGAATTAAAAATTCAAAGAGGTGAATTTTCCCAGGTTGACTGCGGCAGACCCAGGGTTAGAACTGAGGCAGTCAGGGTCTGGTTGAAACCACTGTGCTATCCTGCCTCTAATGCTGAGGACAGTGCTCCCGTTCTGGGGTGGAAGGAGAGAAATCAGACAGGATGGGCTGGTTCTTAAGTGCTGGTCCCCAGAGGAGTGTGATGTCTGGGTAATCATCACTGGAGCGCCTGCTTAAAATGCAAACCCCTAAGTCCTACACCTGGATCTCTGATTCAGGAAGCCTGGGGGGTTTGAAAAATTGACCCGGATGTTGTGTAGGGAACCCCCACTCTGACTACTGTTCCAAGATTCTTTCACTGAACATCATTCTGATTACCCTAAGATGAACCTGACATCAGGGAGCCGTGGTAGCTTATGCTACCACCTCCCATGCATCT